>NW_020949351.1:2380139-2750686 GCF_900497805.2 Vombatus ursinus | reverse complement strand
TTCCTTCCTTCCTTCCTTCCTTCCTTCCTTCCTTCCTTCCTTCCTTCCTTCCTTCCTTCCTTCCTTCCTTCCTTCCTTCCTTCCTTCAAGAACTTTCATGGGGAAGCTAAATTCACTTCATTTAGCTGAGCCCCATAGTACATGACTAGGAACCATGGTACAAAGTTATGAAAAGACAGACTTTCAAAATTTCCTCATAAGTTAGTGAATTCTCACTCACTTGAAATCATTAAGCAAAGGCTAGATGACCATTTGTAAATTACACATAAGAGGAGATTGTTGCCCAGCTATGGTTAGATTGGATGTCCTTGCTTCCAACTTTAAGATTAGGTGAATCTAAAATTAAGGAAGACTGGGAAAGGCTTCTTACTGAAGGTGGGAGATTAGCTGAGACTTGAAGGAAACCAGGGAAGTTGTTGTTGTTGTTGTTTGTCCTTTGTTCTTGAAGAGGACCATGAAATCAGGAAGGTGATGTCATAACTTGCAAGTGAATTGGATTTAAATGAGGGAGAGCTGTGCAGTTACCAGCCTCATTTTCTCCCCTGGAGTCATTTGGGTCCAGTGATCAGGATGACTGGAGATAACACTGGATGCAGTGGGAGACCTTGAATGAAACAATAAAACATCCTACTGTGGAGTTGAGGCTGAATATTTAGGCAAGTGAAGGAGATAGGGTAGTACAAGTAATGAACTAGAAAATGGGGACAGATCAATGACCCAAAGACCAATATAAAGTTGAAGAGGAGAATTAGTGTAAACAAGAAAGTTGCAGATATGGAAATGTAAAATATCGAGATAGAGAATGGAATTTCAACTGAGAAAAATGATTTTTTTATTATATTAATAATCAGTTTTATATATGGAACCCAAAACTGCCTGCTCATTCAAAGCTCAGGCTCTTGAGGGCATTTTTCTCACTGCCCAAAAATTCATCCCTCCTAGACCATCTTATCCTGGTGGAATTCTAGTGTAACCCCACCCCACCCTTGTTCAACTTATATAGGACTGGGTGGAAAATAGATTTTTTTGGTATAGATTACTGGAGTGAAATAATCTGGGAGTGCTGACACGTTCAAAGTCCTTTCCCCAGCCCCTCATTAGAAAATGCCTACCTTTCCTTATAATATTCATTCTCTCATTAATTGTAAATCAATCTGTTTATCTCTACCTGCTCAAAACACCCACTTTTCCAAAGATATTTAAGGCATTCAGTGTCTGCATTAGGGGCCTTTGGTTAAGAGAGAAACCATTGGCTTCAATTTATTGATTATTTGCTAGCCTAATTAATAAATTGATTGTTAATTACCCATAATCTATGTCTCTCAGACTTTTCATTCATCTCACAACTTTTCAAATTATGAAAGTAGTATAATTCTTGGAGATGATGAGGTCTAAGGACAGAACATGCCAATGTATTACTGAAATGCAGTAGAGGAGATTTTTGGAGATGATGAAGAAATATTGAACAGGAGAGTTGGAGTTGTTAGAAGGTTCATTACTATTAATTCTAAAGCTCCCAAATGGAAAAAGGCAGAAGACTGAGGCATAAATAAGTATTTTATAGGAGGATCAACTCTGGAGCAATGAAACAATTAAAGTCTAGATCTTCAAAAAGTTGTTTTATTGTAATAATCAATAGGCAATAAACACTTATTAAGCATGTACTATATTCTAGCCACTGGGCTAAGCACTAGGGATACAAATATGGGGAAAAAAAAGACAGGCCTCCTCATCAAAGAGTTTATAATCTGTTAGGGGAAGACAACACACAAAAGGAGGCTGGAAAGCTGAGGAAGAGTGAGATACTTGATTTAGGGGGTGAGGAGTATGAAGAAGTCAGATAAGTCCTAAAGTAGCACAGCCAGATGGGAAAAGAGTCAATGTTTGGACTCTCTTTATATGGACGATTTGGAGTTCATGTCTCTGCCCTCCAAATGGGAGGGGGGAAGAAGTTAGAGATGATGTCTGTGTACCTTTTGCCTACTACTATAGTATATGAGCTAATCTAAAACTTCCTGAAACTCTTTTTAAGCTGTACCTACATTTTGGGATATAGTAACAATATTAATCTCATATTTGCTTGGACCTTTATAATTTCCTTAACTCATAGTTATCCAAAGAACCACATGATGGGTTCAATGAAACTGAAGTTCAATGAAATAAAGTGACAAGTACATGGTATCATGGATAATACATAGCAGTGTTGATATCAGAACCCAGGTCTTCTGATTTCAAGTCCAGTCAATGCTCTTTCCACATTCCACTACATCATGATACTTCTCAATTAAAAGTTTGGTGACAAGGTAATGGCATTATTTTTATTATTATTAATTATTATTATTATTATTCCATAGCAAGTAAGAAAAAAATTAAATGTCTCTTCTCCACTTCTCCAGTGATAGTGGACTCTTGGAGTGGTGGGAAAGGTGCAGAGAGTACTGAGAATGACCTAGTTCCTAAGCCATCAACAAACATTAATTTAATTGTTTTTGGTTCTCTACAATTCTTTTAACCTATGATTTAATTAGGGACCAAATGAGATGACACAACCTTGAAGAGATAAGATCACTATAAATTAAACCAGAAAGCATATAGAAATTGAATTAAATGGTTCACAGGTTCTCCTTGAAAACAAGTGGGTGGAGTTGATTTTATTCCATATCTAATGGCAAGAAAAAAATAATTTCATAGGCCAAATGGTCAACTACCTTTGCATTGACAATGATGAATTTAGACAAATGGGCTAACATGAAGATAATTCATGTTAATTTGCATGTGAACATCTATTTCAGAGGATGAAGTATAAAGAAATTCTATGAAGTATTCAGTACATCTTTATATTCATACAACTAGCTGAGAGATGTTTTTCAGCTTTTATTGTATCAGAAACAGTTTTTTAATATTTTCAAAAAGCATTTGGCATCACAGAACAGAATACTGTTTTAAAGGTTTTCCTCAAACAATGTATGTTTACAGTACAGAGGCATAATTAAAACATTTATATGACACAAGCCTTTCTTTATGACAGATACCATATATAGCAGGGAAGCTTGTTTGTTGACTCACTGAGTATTCACATCAGGTGAGATGTATAACAGGAAGATATGCTCAAGTAAGGTGTTCACTAATGTTACAGAGAAGAGCCTATGAGGAATGCAAATAGAGAAAGGTTTCCCTGTTCATGTTCAAATTGTTCAAATATCCCTCTGTTTCTAAATAATATAGTGTTCATTTTATTGAGCCTTAGTCAAATAGTAAAACAATACAAACAAACTCCCAAAAGAAACCCTGTCAGTGAAATGTCTAATATTTGAAAGAGATTGGTTTAACCACCCAAAAGTAAAAATTAAAATGAATGAAATAATGCTTGTTGCCCAGATTATGACATAAAGTTGATTGAGCAACCTATTGGCTTAGCATACCAAGATCTACATATCTGTTTATCTATATTTGTGTACTATTTGCCTATCTATATATTTTTTTAGTTGACATAGATATCTATTATCATTACTCACATGTATAAATATAGATAAACACACAGACATACACATGTTTGTACATGCATATGTATGTATATACATATGTAAATGAATTTGTATGTACATATATTTGTATATGTACATGCACATGCATATGCACATATGGATATACAGATAGTTCTAAATAGGTCTAGATATGGATACACCCATTTATGCAGATATAGATATCTAGCTCTGTCTCTCTATACAGATCTAGATATATCTATAAATATATAGTTCTATCTCTATACAGATATAGATGTTAAATATCCTCAAACAGTAATATCTAGATATTCATATCTAGACATTTCTACATAGATGTATCTAGATATATACATTATATCAATATCATCTATATTTTTGGTTTACACCTGTGATTCCATCTGAGTAGAAATGTCCTAGTCTGATGATGCAGAAATTTGCTCCACTGATGCAGTCATAATTCATATTCAGCTTAAGGTTCTTTGAGAGTTAACTTGACTGCTGTGAAGTGAAGCAAATTGCTCAGGTGATAAGGTGTACATAAAAAATATCTCTTGAACCCAAGTCTTCCTGATGCCAAGGACAGTCCTTCACCTACTATGTCATGCTACCTTGTGCTACCTTTCCAACAACTGGAGCCCCACTCCAACCACTTCAAAGGTTTTGCTATTTGTTCCTTCTTGATATATTGGAAACTTACTGATCCTCTGGTTAGAAGCATAGCCACTGATTACTTGACCAACAGAGCAGAACATAGTCAGACAGTGGACCAAGAGATATGCAACACTGGCACAGTATCATCAAGCCTGGTGTGTCCACATTAAAGAAGGTAATGTACTCTATAAACAAAGTAGAATTACAGTAGCTCAAAAGAGACACCAAGTTTAGGGACATCTCCCCCTCAAATGGTCATATGGACTATATGTGCCTGACCTATGGTAGAGCATTCATGTTGGTGTGATCAGCCACATCTAGACACACTGTACATCATCCTCGACATTGTGATATCATTTTGGTCCTCTTCAAGTACCAAGGACAAAGCAACAACATGCTACATCTGAAGCTTTACATAGAGATACCTTGGCCAGTCCAAGCAAATGGGCAATGAGCTGTGCCCAAAGGCAAGTACGAGGAGACAACTTGCTGGAAATGGATTTGGGAAATAAGGTATTTTGATTCTCAGGTGATTTCTGCCACAAAAGCATATCTCTCTAATAACAATATTGTCCTGCTACATGGCTTTAATTCATGGAACACCCACATTGGAAATGATCCAAAGAGCAATGGAAACAGGAATGCTGATTGGAAATAGGCTTCAATATAAGACTAGTAATGATTTTTAAGTTAGATATGGTATAAGAGATATCATTATGGGTGTATATTAGAAAAGGAGATGGGCCAGTCAGGTATTAGAATGAGATAGAGCAACCAAATGTCATGTGTTACTCTCCAAATATGAAAAGATTATTCTTATCTTTTATGGCCCTATTAATCACTGCTGCAGAGCTTTCTCAATTCCTCCCCACCTTTGCCTGCATAGGAAATAAATACAACATGTATACACACATACAAGGGATATTTTTGGCAGGAGGTGGTATGTATGTAAAACATATAATATCATATTTGTTACATATAACATATACTAATGTATGTTTACATTTGTGTATTTATATGTTTACATGATGTTTTCCATAACAGAATGCAAGATCCTTGAGGGCAAAGACTGTTTAATTTTTGTCTTTCTAATTCCAACATGTAGCACAGTGTCTGGCATATACTAGGTTTTTGATAAATGCTTATTGATTGGTTAATTGATTTTGTAGGCATGCTATGGAAGATTTGTAGAAGGACATGAAATGGAATCACACAGGAAGGGGTAGGATCTACCTAGAAGGGAAATTAGCCACACAGATGAAGTCACAGATTTACTTACTTGTCAGTGTGAAAATAAGTATAATTTCTTTCCCAGTGACTTGAAAAAAATAAATCTTTTAAAAATTACTTGCTCTTCTCTCTAAAGGATTACCACCCACCCCAAATTACTTAGTAGATTCCTCTTTGATGAGGAAAGGCTATAATATAAAAATGGAAACTTCAGGTTTGATTTTCTTGCACCAGTGCCTTTTAGTACCAGTGCTAGCTAAGAGACTGTGATTTGCTACTTGCTTAAGTAAAAGGATGTATTTTCCTTAAGATGCATTCTCAAATTTTATATTCCTTGCATCATAGGATACATTATTTCCACTTGAAATTCCTTAAGATGAAAACATAAATTATTGTAGCCAACAAGACTGTTCGTAAGGCAGTGTGCAAAATACAAATGACGAGGCTAAAATAATATAAAGTCTGGAAGTTGTCTATAAGTCTCTCTTTGCATAACTTAGATTTATGCAACTTTATCTCATACAGATATCTGCTCCTATCTTAATTTTTAAAATAATCTTTTTAAGTGATGCCAGGAATACTCATCTTGCTCTAGCACAGGGCTTCTTAAACTTTTTCCACTTGCTACCCCTTCAGCACTTCTTAAACTGTGGATCAAAACCCCAAGCTTGTCAGTTTTTTTACTTTTCCATCATTGAAAGAGTTCCTGCACTTGTACCTCCTTTTAGAAGCTTTCCTTAACTGCTTCACAGAATCACAGAATTTGAGAGCTGGAAGTGACCTCAGTAGCCATCTGTTCCAGTGCATATATCAAAACTATATCCATTCTAACATACCTGACAAGTAGCTACCTGACCTCTGCTATAAGACCTCGAAGTAGGTGAAACTCTCTATTAGGAAAAATGAAATGGTTTCCTCCACTATGCAATTTCCAAGGCCATAGAGGCATAGAAGCCTAGGACTTATAGAGATATTAGAGAATATTCAGTTAACTTGTTACTAAATGGATAAATTCTCTGTATAACATTCCATGAAGAGATTTCAGGTGATCAACTTATCCTAAATGAGTGGTATAAGTAATAGCAACAGCACATATTACAGGAATTCCAAGGTGTCAATCAGCTAGTGCTGTTTTGAGGGTCAATACTGCCCTACTGTTAGAGCTGTCAGTTGGTACTTCGTTTTATGGGGTGGATACT
Source organism: Vombatus ursinus (assembly GCF_900497805.2). Lineage (NCBI taxonomy): Eukaryota > Metazoa > Chordata > Mammalia > Diprotodontia > Vombatidae > Vombatus > Vombatus ursinus. Next base: position 2,744,103 of record NW_020949351.1, on the reverse strand, counting down.
ATTCTAAAATCCTTCCCTTGGAACTTCTGCCCTTTCCTCTGTGCTACCTTGCTTATTTCCAATTAAGCAACATATCTTTCTTTAAACAAGCAAAATTAAATGGAGTCTCATGGATCACTGCCTTGTTGTGGTAGAAGGGCTTGCATAGGTCAATGAAACTGTGAGCTATACCACGCAGTGTTACCCAGGTCATAGGGGAGAATTCTGACCAAAAAATGATCCACTAGAGAAGGAAATGGCAAGCCACTTCAGTGTCTTTGCCAAGAAAACTCCCTGGACACATTTGGACAGTTTCCAGGAAATAGTGGACAGAAGGGCCTGGAGTGCTATAGTTCATAAGGTCACAAAGAGTCAGAAATGACTGAATTACTGAACAAGGTGTTTTTCAGCATTGACTAGTTTATCTATTTTTTCTTTGAAGCCTCCATTGGAAATCCCAGAAAAGTGATTATGTCATTTGTTGGCTATGAATCTAGAAGCTGCCTCTGAGAGTAAAGACTAAGGTTTCTGTGACAAATTAGAAATTGGAAGTACAAGTAGTTAAAAATGTTATAAATAAGTATTCATGAGAACTTCTTTAGTTAAGGTGGATGTGCCTTTAAAATGCAAATATATAGTGTAAATCCCATAATATATATTTTAAGTAGACAAACTAAGTGGATTTGCCATGTCTCCACCCCATCCAATCATCCGCACCTAACATCTTGCCATCCATTTTGTTGCTGTTCCTCTTTTCCTCCAGAGACTGTGCTACCACTGCCTCTCCCTAAGGGAGTAAATCCATTCATCTTTAAATCTCTGTCCTGAGACTGAGTTGTATAGTTTGATCAATAAGTATAAACTCACATGACCCATTAAAGCTAGCCATCTCAGTCCATGATTCATATACCATCCACTTAAGCATCTTTCTATTTGTCCTACAGTCGAAAATATTCCTCCCCCCTCCTCCTGCTTCCCCTCCCTCTCCCATACCCACACATACTTACATCTCTTTCTCTGAGAATACTAACCAAATCAATATTGCCATTGCTTTTGGAAAAGCTCTAACAGTTGGTTTTCCCATGGATTTACTCACCATCCCTGTGACACTCCAGACCAAAATTCCCTCCACTGGATGCCACTCCATTATACATGTTATTTCCTTAGTTAGAATATTTGCTCCTTGAAGTAAGGCGTTATTTTAGTTTTGTATTATTACACACAGCCTAGAACAGTATCCGACACATAGTAGGTGTTAAATAAATTTGCCAGAATCTTCCCATGACTTCTGCAATTCTGACCTCCAATGGAATAAAGTACATTTGAAAGGACAAAATTGTGAGAGTTAACACTACATTCAAAAGGACTATAAGAAGATAATCCCAAAATACCCATATGAATCTTTTCAGCTAGTGGTCACTTGTTTGTGAGATTCATTGATATGTGATGCCAATGATGGAGGTGTTGCATATACTGCTCTTCTATGGGCTATTATTTCATGAAGGTTTGGGTTACAAATCAGACCACAATTTGTATTTCTGTATCCTCCCTGAAAACATAGAAATCATTAGCTCTCGGCCAGGTATATAGCCAATAAAAAAGATATACTTGATTAGAGTCTAATGCATCTCATCAAGAGGACTTTAAACTGAAAAATGAGTATGAAACAGAAAATGGAATGTGCATCTGCTAAGCCCAATGCTATAGAGAGTAGTAGGAACACACAGGAAGGATAATAATATAAAGGAACACTGACTGATTCACAAGAGACAGCAGTCAAGAAGTAAAGAAGGAATAAAATCCCTGTTATTAGATGAATATTCACAAAGGCATAGATTATGAGAAATAAGATGAGCAAGAGAATTGAATGTAAAGAGACGAGTTTAGGCACACAGGTATCATTGAGCATTGGTGATATCAGGACCATGACTAGAAGATGACTTGAAGTAGTCACATTCAAAAGAAATAGTATAAATAAGGAGGAAGTAGAGGGCCATTACATATTAAAAAAGTAAATTAATATCAGATAATCTAGGTATCAGAGTTGTTGGCAGGGAGGTTGGGGATGAGAATCCAATAAGGAAGAAACAGAAGTGATATTGTTTTAGTTAATAAAAAAGCATTTATTAAGTACCTACTATATGCCAGGCATTGGAATGGGTCCTGGGTCATAAAGACAAAAATGAAATCATCCCTGACTTTAATAAGTTTATATTTTATTTAGGGGACAGTATATGTACACATACAACTATATTAATATAAATAGACACATAAATACAAGATGCCTTTTTTTAAAGAAGAATCTCAAAGTTCTTAATGGATTGATTTCACCTTGGAGAGAAGTTTCTAGTGAGATGTTCAAAGAAACTATTCATGGTCTTCTTCTGTTTGAAATTTTTCATCAAGGGACAATTGCAAATTTGTAGATGAAATGTTTATAAAAAATTTTCAGATGAAATAACGCTGGGTGGCATAGTTAAATATTAGATGCTAGAGGAAGGGTCCAAAAGATTTCAACAAGTTAGAACCAGTCAATCAACAGACATTACAGTAACAGGCACTGTGATAAACCCTCCAAATACAAAGAAAACTGAGAATTGAGTCCTGCCTTCAAGGATCTTACATTCTAAGAAGGGAGGCGACGTGTATACGTATGTATACAGAAGTAGAAGATGAATGTAATAAGTTAAAATGTAATAGGAATAATTGCAAATTCATGCTTGGGTTAAAAAAAATCAACTGGGCATAAAAACAGGATAGGGCTATGGTTGATAACAGTTCACATAAAGAATATTTGGATAATTTAGTGAACAGAAAACTTAATATGATTAAATAGTCTGACATGGCAGCCAAAAAAAGCCAAAGTAATCTTAGGCCCCATTAAGGGAGGCATGGTGGGCAGAATACAGGAGGTAATAGAACTGCCCTTCTCAGACCACATCCAAAGTACTGTGTGCAGTCTTTGTGATACACTTTAGCAAGAAAACCGATAATCTAGACTTCACCCAGAGGAAGCTCTTCAGGATGGTAAGGTGTCAGTTGAAGCAAGTGAGGATTTTTAGCCTTGAGAAGAAAAGAAAAATAAGGCATAAGTGTCACCTTTGAGTATTTGATGGTTTATTTATCATGTGGAAGAGAAACTGAATTTGTTCTACTTATTCCCACAGGACAGGATAAAATAAAATGAGAAGAAATTGAAGAGAGGCAGATTTTGTCTTGATGAAAGGAAAAGCTTAATAATTAGAACTATTTTTTTCAAAACTAAAGGCAGTTGATTCAGGAAGTAGAGATTTCCCCTTCACTAGAATTCTTCAGGGGCAACTAGGTGGTTCAGTAGATAAGAGTGCTGGGCCTAGAGTCAGGAAGACCTGAGTTCAAATCCAGCCTCAGTCACTTACTAGCTGTGTGATCCTGGATAAGCCACTTAACCCTGTTGCCTCAGTTTCCTCATCTGTAAAATGATCTGGAGAAGGAAATGGCAAAACACTCCAGTAACTTTGCCAAGAAAACCCCAAATGGGGTCACAAAGAGTCAGACATAACTGAAAAATAAGTGAACAACAAGGATTCTTCAATCAGAGGGTCAGACGACCACTTAGGAATATTGTAGAAATTAATCCTGTTAAAGTACAAATTTAACTAGATGCTCCTTGGGGTGTCTTCCAACTTGAATATTCTCTGACTTTGTATGAAGAACTGCCTTATAATTATATCTATCTCAAAATTGGAGGCAGCTGGGAGTCACAGTGGATAGAGAATGGGACTTGGAATCATGAAGGTCTGAGTTCAAACTCCATCTCAACCACTTACTGGATGCATGTCCCTGGATAAGTCATGAAACTTTGCTTCAATTTCCTTATCTGTAAAATGGGAATATTAATAGCACCTACCTTTCAGGGTTGTTATGAGGCTCCAATCAGTTAACATATATAAAGTATTTTGCAAACCTTAAATTACTATCTAAGTGTAAGCTATTATTAGCTATTTTTATTAAATGTGATGGACTACTTATGATATAGTGATAGTGCGATATGAGTTTCCTAATATTGGAGTTGTTTATGCAAAGTCAGGATGACTTTTTGGTAGATATGTTGTAGAAGAGAGCCATGTTTCAATATCTTTGGACAATATGATCTCTGAGATTATGCATTTATATTTCTAAGTGACACAGAGAAACATTGCATTGGAAAATTAAAAGAATCCCTTGTACCGTCACTTAAACTCATTGCCTGATTACTCAAATCATGATAACTCTTTCAGAATAAGGCAAAAGAAAAGTTCTTGTTATTGCTTCATTCTTTTATTTCCCCCTCAAAGTTCAGAATGCTTGATTTGACTTTGCTGGCAAAGGTAGTCTTTCCAGGTGAGGTATTTCTCTCTCAATGTTAAGTGCTGTACAAAGTAACTTACATGAACATTACTGGGCTTCACTGGATAGGAAATAAATAATTAACAGCAAGCTTCATAAACCACAAGAAATGAGCTGCAATCATCACCAGTACATGGCTTCCAGGTTTCTTCTTACATAAACTGCTCTCGATTGTAAAATATACATCCTAGATCTGATTTTGTTTTACTTCCAGAATCATTTCTCTGTTCCATTAATAAAGAAAAGTTCCTCAGTCTCATTCGAGATTGTTTTAAGATGGTTACAAAGAGTGTGTCTTTCTGGGATTGGACAAAATACTTTGAATTCTTTCCCAAATACCACCAACAGGTAATTTGCTTTGCTCGAGGGCACATACTCCTAGAGGGGGGAAAAACAGCCACTGAATAAAATAAAAAGCCCATTAAGGGATCTGATACAGGTAAACTTAGAAACTGGTCCTTACATTAAGCAATTCACCCATCTCTAATAGATATTACATTATTTAACAGTCTGTACAGTTTGTTCATCCATTAGTGCTGATGGGCTTTACATGCAAAATTCCCATTAGTGTTTATAGGAGTTACCCATACTAATCCCACAGTTGACTTTCAGACATGCAACAGCCCTAAAATTTAGATCAGCCATTAGTCTACAAAAGGCCCAGCTTCTATATTTCAGCAGTTTCTCTTGTACAATTTAAATGAATAAAGCTGGTACATAGTAAGGGCTTATTAAATGCTCTTTAATTGATAATCAATGAATGAGATGGAGGGATTATATGAACAGCACGTAAAAAGAGTAAGAATTTTTCCCTTGCAGGAAAAAAAATATGCATATATGTATATGTATGTATATGTATTCAGCTCAGAACTCGCAAGCAGTAAGCTTTCCACAATCAACCTCAGCCTTTCTAGTAACAGGGATTACAAGCATGTACCATCAGGCTCAGGTGGAAAGTTTGATTTTTCAAGCAAAAGTTCCCTGTTAGGAGTTCAATAAAGAAAGTATCTAGTTCATAGATAATGCAGGTTCAGTGCACCTTGGTCTTTAGCATCTAAGAACATTTTGGGGGTGTCTTTAACAAGATGGTATCTCTGTGAACTAAAAAAAAATACAAACCAAGAAAAATCATGATTGGCCTTCTTGACTAAGGATATCAGAACCTTAGATCAAAAAATTGATCTGTTATATGGCTAAGACCACATTGTGTGAAGAAAACTACACAGTCATGTATGGTAATTGTAGTTGGAGCAACAAGGAGAGAGAGAAAGAGAGAGGGAGAAAAAAAGGAGTGAGAATGTGTTTGTGTGTGTGTCTGTGAGAGAGAGAGAGAGAGAAAGACAGAGAGAGAGAGAGAGAGAGACAGAGAGAAACAGAGAGAGATGACATCCATGACCTAATATAGTTTTAATCACATGATTAGCAAGCCAGATAAAGTTCCTAGATACTATACATTTTATGATCCAAAGGAAACAGCTGCAACCTGCCTCAAGGATTGGAAAAAGTACTTACCTAAGGAAAGCAGGTTAATAGTATGAAGAGTAGGTTCTAAGGAGAAGACAGAGAAGGAAGAATCAAATATTCAATTTATTTTTTCTTAGATAAATGTTAAAGAAAACATTAAAGTATAAAAAAAAAACTTCCTCTGAAACAATCCTTTGGGGTTGGCAGTGTCAATATTATTCTTCCTGTTTTATGGATAAAGAAAGGATTACAGAATCACTGAAACTCATAGGAAGGAATTTTAGACCTCCATATGCTACCTTGTCCTAGTTGTACCTGAGCTAGAATAAACAACAGGGTTAAGGGACTTGCCTGAGTTCACACAGTTAGTAAGTGTCTAAGGTCAGATTTGAACTCACAAAGATGAGTCTTCCTGACTTTAGTCCCAACATTCTATCCATTGCACCACCTAGCCGCCCTAATAAAGAAGCTATTTGTCCTCAGTTTATTTTTACTGAACTCATCTTCCTGGCCAATCTAGATCTTTATTTGGATCCTGATTGTCACTCAACATGTTAACCTTCCATCCCAGCTTTGTGTCATCTGTAAACTTTATAATCATACCATCTCTACTTTCATCCAAATCATTAAAAAAAAAATGTTAAACAGCAAAGGGCCATGACGTATCCCTGGCTTCTCTGGCTACTGTAGGCTAACTTCCAATTTAATATCTAACCATTAATCATTATTGTTTGAGTCTTGTCATTTCTGCTTAACTGTACCATGTTTTAGATCAAATCTCTCTGTCTTGTCTACAAGGGTAGCATAATAGACTTTGTCAAATGTCTCTGGTGAAATATTGTTATCTATAATGTGCTCTAATCTACCATTTTAGAAACCCTGTTAAAAAATGAAAATGAGATTAATCTGGGATAATCTGTTCTTGATGAAGCTATGTTAGCTCTTAATCATCACCCCTATTCTTTCTAGACGCTCAGAAACCATCCCTTTATTTTTTTTCTAACATTTCTTTTTCCTTTTCCCATCTTCTATCCTCCCCTGAAAAGGAAGATGTACTCTAGAATTTTGCCAGGAATTAATGTCAAGATCACAAACTTATGACCTATAAACTCTTCCTTTTTTATTGTACAGTTCTTCAGCACTTTTCCTAGTCTTCATAATCTTGCAAAGATCGCTGACTAGTCCAGGAATCTCATACCCAAATCCTTTCATTGTCCTAAATCATGGGTTATCCAGAACAGGTAATTTAAAACTCATTGAAGGCATATAGAGGCTCTCTTCCTATTTCCTTGTTTGTACTGATTTTTTTTCAATTTTCATTAAAAGCAATTATTTTTCAAGGCCGATGACCCTTCTCCTTGAGAGAGAAAATAGAAGGACAAAAAGAATTGAGTAGTGTTACCTTTTGCCAAATCTTTGGTCATAATCCCATATTTCCTATTACTTCTTTCATCTTCCTCTTCTTGTCCTAATATAGCAAACAAAAACAACAAAAAAGGTATTTTTGTTGTTCTTAGCATTGATTTCTCATGACTACCCATTTCCCATCAGCTCTAGTCCCGAAACCTAGACCTGTTGACTGAAAGCTCACTGAAAGAGCTTTTTACTACATCATGTTCCTTTTACAATTTTTTTTAAGGAGTTAGGACCTTTTCAGTTTAAAGCTTGCATGCTAGTGAAATACATTGTAGATCAGTAATTGGGGAACAGTGATTATGGCAAACATAGACTCAATTAAATATTCATTATCAACATGGAGTGAGTCAAACTTGGCTCTCTCCAGGAAGCTAGGTGTTACAATGGATAGAATGTTAGCCCTGGAGTCAGGAAGACTTGAGTTCAAATCCAATCTCAAATAATTACTAGCTGTGTAACCCTGGGCAATTCACTTAATGTTTGTCTGCTTCAAATACCTCAGCTGTAAAATTATAGCACCTACCTTTTAGAGTTGTTATGAGGATCAAATACAATAATATTCGTAGAAAGTTCTTGACCCCTGGTACAAAGTATACACTATATAAATGTGTGTTCTCTTCCCTTCCTGTCCCTTACCATGGGGGTAGCCAGCATGAAAGTTTCCTAGTTATTTCAATGGGAAAAAATAGTTGCTTAGGTTTAAAACAGGCAAGAAGGTTATAAGAAAAGAAGAAACCTCAATAGAAGCTTAAGATAGAACCATGGAAAGGCAGCATCCATCTATGTCCTAATGGTCAAGACCTTATTAAATTCTGTAACAGTGAAAGAGAGGAAGTTTAAAAATAACGTATTTATGTTCAGAGCTGGGGCTGTCAGTTCTGTGAGAAGAAAGGACAGCTGAACCTGTAGAAGTGTCTAGACTCTGAAAAGGACAGTGTTTAGGGGAAAAAAGGTACAAAAGTAATGAACATTCTCCCCAAAAAAGAATCTGTGGAACTTAAAGCCCCTGCTGAGAACTGCTATTAATAATCCACCAACTGTACCTAAAGGGTTTGAAGTAATCCATACGCCCTAATGCAAGAACAATACATACTACTTTCCTGGGCAGCTATTGTGTAGAACTCCCATCTTAGAATGGAATTTAAGAGATGATTCCATCCTCTCTCCATCCTTCAGTCTGACCTGATCTAAACCTTCTGAACATCCAAACATCTATCCTGTTTTATAACAAACTCAGAAAAGCAGATAAGGAACTTTAAGTAACAAGGAATTCTTATTCATGGCTAACCAAATCCTTTAATTTATTGCTAAATAATTTCATAGAATCTGAGATCAAAGTGGAAGTGGTCCTGTCCAATCCATTCTGATGATGTGTCACGTCTAAAACAAGTGGCTGTCTTATTCAAACATTGGGAACAATAGAAAACAACTAATCATTGCCCTACATATAATAGCTCTTTAATATTTTGATAATTAAATTGTTGAGCCTGGTCATGACAGGAAGTGAGTCAGTCAGTCAATAAGCATTTATCAAGGGTTTACTATGTGTCAGGCACTGTGCTAAGTATTGAGGATACGAAAAAAGGTAAAAGATAGCCCCTGCTCTTGAGGAGCACACAATCTAATAGGCTACAACATGCAAAAAACTACGCACAAATAAGCTGTATACAGGATAAATAGGAAGTAATCAACAGAGGGTAAGCACTGGAATTAAGCAGGATTTGGAAAGATGTTGCTGAAGGTGGCATTTTAGCTGGGACCTAAAGAAAGCCAGTGAAACCAAGAGGCAGAGGTAAGATGAGAGAACATTCAAGTTGTGAGGGACAGTCAGAGAAATTCCTTAGACTCTAAGACTTTGAGCTTCTTCTGGGAACAGCAGCAAGGCCAGTGTCACTGGATTAAAGGGAATATGACAGGGAACAAGGTAGGGAGGGCCTAGGTTATTAAGGGCTTTGAATGCCAATCAGAGGATTTTGTTTTTGATTGTAGACATGATAGGGAACCATTGCAGTTTTTTCAGTAAGGGGAGGAAAACAAAGTTGTTAGCTTTCCTTTGTGAATTACTATACCTAAGTTAAACAGGAAACATGGAGTGTCAGAAAATGACTCCTGTCATGAAATTTTGCCTGTGTTTAAATTCATTTACCACTCAGTAAACTCAAAGAACCCCACAAATCCATTCATAATACTTTATATTTTGACTAATGAAAGTCCAACCACGTTAATTCTAGATCATTATGAATGCCAAAATCCAGAAATCAAAGTACATGAGTGAAGAGGGGAAGATAGGAAGGCATCCTTAGAAAAAAAATAAATCTTTGAAAAATGATTGGGGAACCACAATTGTGTAATGCAGTATGCCTTGCCAGATAGAATTTCTATAACTCTATGAGACAGAGAATGGAAGGATTATCCCCATTTTAAGGAAATTCACAAAGTGACACAATTATAAAGGGGGTTTGTCAGATCTATTTACAAAATATCTGAAGGAGGGAAAGACACTAAAAGTATTGGGGGTGAAGAAGAGAATCATGTATGTTTCTATTTGCAAATGATTTTGTATTAGTTGCATTAATCTCTAGAACACTGCAGTCTCCTGGGCAAGACCTATAGCCATTCTTCAGAGTATTGCCTAACCAACCACATAGGAAAAAGCAAATGGATGAAGTCTGTCTATTACACAGATTATGATATGAAGTTATATGGCCCCACTGACCTGGGGCTTAAAGCCTACTGCTTGAGGGGTACCTGCCACAACCATGATGTTATGTAAGGGACAGGGTGTAGGCAAGCTGGGGAAATGGAGGTAGTTAGGTGGTTCAGTGGATAGAGCACTGAGACTGGAGTCAGGAAGACCTGAGTTCAAATCCAGGCTTAGACACTTACTAGCTATGTGACTCTAAGCAAGTCACTTAACCTTTGTCTTAATCCATTGGAGAAGGAAATGGCAAACACTCCAATATCTTTGCCAAGAAAACCCCATGGATAGCATTAGTATGCTATGGTATGTGGAGTCATGAAGAGTTAGACATGACTGAACAACAAGGTGAGTGAAGGGGACGTGAATTATACCAATGTGTACAGCTGATGCAGTTTTTCTGAGTCATGATTGGCACTGGGGGGACAAAGTCAGGTACAGAAAATGAGAGACTGGTGGCTTGTAAGTTATAAGAAGTCAGCCATGAGAAGAAGCAGAGTGGTGAAGTGTTTTATCATAATTGGTGAAGCGGATGGTGGAGTTGGGTTGGAGACAAACCCAGGGAGGATGAGATGTAACTCATCTTCCCACTATCCCATTGGTTATGCACCCATTGGTTGCTACAGCCATGTTAGGATTATACTATAGCTTTCGACCTCTTTTTTCCTATTCTATATCTCAAAATATCTTAATATTATTTCTTAGACTTTCCTATTTTACTCAAGTCTCTGATACAAAGGTGGCTCTTCTCACAACAACCCTTAGAGATAGATGATATTAGCATCCCCATTTTATAGATGAGGAAATTGAGGTAGGCAGAAGTTAAGTGATTTGGGCAAGGTTATATAGCTGGTAACGTCTGAAGCAGGATTAGAACTCAGGTCTTCTTGATTCCAGTTCTAACACTCTATCCAGAGAACCACCTAGCCACTGCTAATAATCTTCGATCTAAATATGAGCAAGAAGCATTTCATGGCTGACAAAAACAAACAAACAAACAAACTTACTGGAGCTCTGTTTGGTCAGTTTCTTTCCTAAAGTAGAAGAAATGAAACACTTTACTTCAGATATAATATGACCAGAGTGGAGTACAATCTCCTCCCTTGTATAAGATACCATGCTTCTATGAAAGTAACCTGTGACCATGTTAGCACTCTTTTACTGACATGTCATGCTTTGGACTCATGCTGAGCTCAGAGTCTACAAAGACCCTCAAATCTTTTTTTTTTCACAAAATAATTATTGAGCCATGTCTCCCCATCCTGTGTTTATTAGGCACTCAAAATTGTAAGTAAATCTTGTTATATGAGGACTGGTTAAAGGAACTAGACATATTTAGCATGCATCAAGCTCCTTGAGGATAGGGCCTATTTTTATTATCTATGTACCCTTAATTTCTGGTATACTGTCTTACACATAGGGTGAAGGAGAGAGTGAGAGTATGAGCACGACTTAATAAATACCTGATGTTAATTATTGAATTGACTCTACCTTCATACAGCTTCCCTGGCCTGCTGGGAATGACTCCACCCTGAGATCAACTCAATAATTGGTAAGTCCCTGCCTGGAATCACCAGATTTTAAGAAGGCACCATCATGCTACAAACTGTCCACTTCTGGCTCACCCTCTACCTCCATGCTGGTCTGCTCTGCCACCCACCATTTACTTAGCCTCTGTGCAGGTAGCCTCTTCTCACCCTCCTGCCTTTCCAGGTCCTTTATGTTCTGTCTTCCCCTATTCCAATGTAAGTTCCTTAAGAGCAGAGACATCTTGTTTTCTAGGGTTTTTTGGGGCTCTTTATAGAGTACCTGGTACTTAGTAGATACTCTATCATCTATCTATCCATCTATCTATCTATCTATCTATCTACTTATCTATCAAGATAGTACATTCAGCTATTTGAATAGCATTGATTAATTTTTTTTTCTGTTTGCTCCAGAAGTCAAAACTAAAATAGATTTGCTTAATATAAAGAAAAACTTTCTAACAATTAGAATTGTCCTATCTCAGGAACAAGTGGCTTATGCAAATGTGGAAAACTTCAAATAGAGGCTGTTGGATCAATTGTAAGGAATGTTGAAAAGGGGATTTCTGGTCATATTTAAGTTGTTCTTTTTGACCTTTGATACTAAAAAAGCTGATTGTGTTACTCTATCACATACTTCATTAGGGAAATATGATTGCTTTAAGGATTTCTGATTTCATAAATGTGAGTATTCCCATAATCCATAAAATATCACAACTCATCTATAGATTAATATGCTATCTTCATAATTTTTCCTATAAAATTTTGCTACTTTGTAGCCAACCTGACAGTGAGTTTTTCAATGTTTACCTTTGTTGTTCAGTTGACTCTCCGTGAACACATTTGAGGTTTTCCTGACAAAGGTAGTGAGGTGATTTGCCTTTTCTAGCTCATTTTACAGATGAAGAAACTGAGGCAAATAGGGTTAAGTGACTTGCCCAGGGTCACACAAAATGTTTGAGGCCAGATTTGAACTCAGGCTTGATGTTTTATCCACTGTGCCACCTAGCTGCCCATGTTTACCTAGACTGATACTTAAATGACATACAGTCAAACACCAGGCCCAATTAACTCTATAATATATACAAAAATAATAAGAATAATATAAATATAAAAATGAGACTCAGAGTCTAGATAGAGATATCACTTGAGTTGGGCTTTAAGAGAATTCAAGGGGACAGCTAAGTGGCGCAGTGAATAGAAACTGGCCCTGAAGTCAGGAGGACCTGAGTTCAAATCCGGCCTCAGACCAAACACTTGACACTTACTAACTGTGTGACCCTAGACAAGTCACTTTACCCCAGTTGCCTAAAAAGAGAGAGAGAGAGAGAGAGAGAGAGAGAGAGAAAATTCAGGAAACTAAGAGAGAGGGGATTGGTTAGGGCATTCTAGATATTGAGAATGGCGTAAGTTCAGAATCCATATATTGAATAGTATACAGTATAGTATGCCTATAGCACAGACTACGTAGAATAGAGTGATGTGAAACAAGTTTAGAAAAGTTGAGTAGCACCATCTCATATTGTAGAGGGCCTTGAAGGTGAATTTTGCTTTTATTTTGTAGGCAATAGTGAGCCGATAAAGACAGCTGAATAACAGAATGAAATAACCATGTCCACACTCAGAGAAGATAGTTTGACCACATTGTAAGGAATGAATTGGAGGGGGCTGAGCATAAAAGATTAGTGGCAAGATTAGTTTGCAGGCTGTGATAGGTAGTTTCGGATAGTGGTAGTTGAGGGTTTATACTTGTGTGGTGCCAATGGGAATAGAGAGAAGAGAAGGAGTTTGGGATGAAGAAAAGAAACATGGGAAATGTAGATATGAGATGAGGGAAAGACAAGGTTACAGGTAACCCCAACCTTTCAAATAAAAAAGATATGAATCAATGCTATCATTAATTTAAATAGTGAAGTAAGAAGGAAGAAAATTAACTCATTTTTGGACATGTTGAATAGAAATATGTATTGCATACCCCCGACAGGATGTGAATTCCTTGAGGGCAGGGGCTCTTTTGCTGTTGTTCTTTTTTGTTTTGCTTTTTTTGTATCTCCAGCACTTAAGTGCAGTTTTTGGTACATAGCAAGTACTTAATAAGTGCTTGTTCATTTATTACAATGAATATCTTGATCAAAGCCTTAGGTTCATAGGCCAAGTGGTATGGACAAGATTGCCAGCACAGAGCAGTGTTTAAAAAAAATTATCTCTAAGGGACGTTCCCAAACCAATCCCAAACAGGCAGTAGCAATGCATAGATTAAATCCAGGATCACATAACTATATGCACTTCCTGTGCCAGAAGAGCCTGTGAATACCTAATTGGCTCACACTGTCTTAAATGGCTCCTGGCATGATTCCATGTTCATTTAGTTATCTGATGTTTCTGCTTTAAATAACTATCTACTGTGCAATTATCCCATCCAACCATAACAATAATAATGGACATTTATATACTACTTTGAGGTTTACAAAGCACTTTACAGGCTTTTGTCATTTAACCTTCCAACAATCCTGTGAGAAAGATGTTCCAAGTATTAGTACATCCATTTTATAGATTTTATAAATGAATTGGTGAATGGCACAGACCTAAAAAGTATCTAAAGCAGAATATGAATTCAGATCTTTTCTTCCTGACTACAATTCCAACAAGCCAACCTAAATGCTACATTAGCTCTCATGTCTCTTATATCACTTCTTTTATCTCCATAGTGTGTTATAAAGCATTTTCAACTGGGCTGTCATACCTTGAGAAGTAGGTATGATAGCTATTATTATGTCATAACCATTAGGTTGACTGGGTATAAGGAAAAGAACTGTGCCTATTAATTCATTTTGCACCCTACCCCAATCTCACATTATTCAGATGCTTGTATCCACCAACTCTGCCTTAAAACCTGTCTCATGTGAAGAGGTGGCCCTCCTCCTGGCCAAGGAAAACACCGCTACACGTACTAGCAATATTATTCTATCCCATATTGTCCAGCAGATTATCCCCTCTGTTATCCTCCCTCTTTCACTTATTGTTATTCTCTGTTTCTGTATCCCTGCATCCCTCCTGCCTACAAACATGCTCATGTTTCCCTCATCTTCAAAAAACCCTTACTTGATCCATTCATCCCCACTATCATCCCATGTCTCTTCTCTATTTTGTAGCTAAACTACTTGAGAATGTTATCTGTAGTAGACACCTCCACTTCCTCTCCTCTCAATTTCTTATAAACTCCACACTGTGTCTTCTGACCTTACCATTCAACTGAAACTATTCCCTCCAAAATGACTAATGATATTTTGATTGCTAAATCTAATGGCCTTTTTCAAACCTCATCATTCTTGACCTCTCTTCAGCTTTTGAAACTGTTGATCACCCTCTTCTCCTTGATACTCTCTTCTCTCTAGTTTTTCTACTAGCATCTAAAGACACTACTCCCTGCTGGTTCTTTTCCTGCTGGTCTGACCGCTCCAACTCAGCATCTTTTGCTGTATATTTGTTCACTTCACTCCCACTAACCTTGTATGTCCTCCAGGGCTCTGTCCTAGGCCTTCTTTTTTTCTCCTTCTCTACTATTTCACTTGATAATCTCATCAGTACCTATGGATTCAATTGTCATCTCTATGCAGATGATTCTCAAATCTATTTATCCAAGGCTAACCTCTCTGCTGACCTTCAGTCTTGCATATCCAATTGCCTTCTGGATGTCTCAAAATAGATGTCACATAGATATCTTAAATTCAACCTGTCCAGAACTGAACTATATTTTCCCTCAAACCCTCCCCTCTTGCTGTCTTCCTTATTATTGTCAAGGATACTAACACCCACTTTCAAGTTTACAACTTAAGTATCATCCTAAATTCCTCTCTCTCATCCTTCCCCATATCCAATCTATTGCCAAGTTCTGTCAATTTACCTTTGTAACATTTCTAATATATTCTTTTCTCTTCTAACACTGATACCACCCTGGTACAGGCTATCATTACCTCACCCCTGGGCTATTGGAGCCAAATAAGCCCACTGGTTAGTCTCTCTCTGACTCAAGTCTCTATCTATTAGAATCCATCCTTCACTCAGATATAAAAATCTTCCTAAAATAAGGTCTGATCATTACACACGTGCTCATGGCACACACATGTTTGCACACACACAACATACACACATATACACACTCTTACTCCAGTGGTTCCCTATCACCTCTAGGATCAAATATAAAATCCTTTGGTATTCAAAGACCCTCATAACTTCACCCCCTCACACACACATCTTTTTAATCTCTTATACTTTACTCCCTTCCATGTACTCTGCCACCCATTTACACTGGCCTCCTTGCTATTCCTTACACAGGACGCTCCATGTAACAACTCAGCCATTTTTACTGACCATCCTCCATACCTGACACTCTCTCCCTCTTCGTCTCTGCCTCCTGGCTTCCCTTGTTTCCTTTGAGTCCCAGCTAAAATCTTATGTACTACTAGAACCTTTGCTAATACCCCTTCATGCTAGTGCCTTGCTTCTTTCGATCATCTCCAGTTAATCCTGTATATATCTTGTTTCCACATAGTAGTTTGCTTGTTGTCTCTCCCATTAGACTGTGAGATCCTTGAGAGCAGGGATTATTTATTTTATGCCTTTCTTTGTATGTCTAGTATTTAACACAGAGCCCAGCACATAGACATGTACTTAATTAATACTTATTGACCAAATAGGGAACTTTCAAGTGAGAAAATTCCCTCTCTCAATGCAATCTGTAGTCTTAAAAAGTCGCAAAGTCCAAGATCATTGAGAACATAGAGAATTTGCACAAGACCACATGGCTAGTATAGATCAGAGATCAGATCTGAACCCAGATCTTCCTGCCTTTAAAGCTGACTCACTATCCATAATGATACATCACTTCTCTCAGCATCCACTCCAAACTCATTTCATAGATGAGGAAACTGTGGTGTCAGAGAGGTAAAGGTCCTTGTCCGTAATTAGATGAATGATCAGTGGCAAAGGCAAATCTCAAACTGAGATGTTCTGATTATAAATCCAGTATCTCATCAATCATTTACAAGTTCTATACGTGTCATTGTTGCATTGTCATTGAGATCTCTGTAAGGTCTTGCTGTTGTCAATATCTCAATTGGTTGGCCTCATTAATTGCCTCTCACATTAACAATTCCTCATGTAAAGTTACCTTTTTTACGTGAAAAATATGGACTAAAGTGGCAGTTTTCTTGACAAAAAGTCCTAGTCATGCCTTATTTCTCCCTGCTATGTAATGCATTTTCCAGAGTCTTCTTGGTGTAGGATTACCTTGTCTTTCTTTGACTAGAATTTGCGTTTGCCTTCTAATTTCTAGTCCCTTACATGGAAGACTATATGTTCTACCAGAATTGCACAGGTTAGTGTCATAATGTTTCACAACTATTTTTTGTCGCTTTCAGTAATATGTGGAGGATTTCCTGAATGAGCACCAACTGTAATTGCGGAAGATATTGAGCGTTATCAGCCAATTATGGAGCACAGATGATTGCTTTCAAGTATTCCTCACAGTGTACTTGAAGTAAAAAGCAACTGGCCCAGTTATATCAGCAAGTTTCATAGCTTCTCCTCCTGGGCTAGAGGGGGAATGGAGGCAAAAAGCTTTCAAACTAGAGAAGATAAATTCAGCTTAAACAGCCTTTGCTTTCCAATCACTACTTTCACTGACCAGTGCTCTTATAGAACCTTCAGGGCTAGTGATTTCTGCTCTTTTATAATCCATTACTTTAATGGCAAAGTCAGGCAGAGGTCTTGGTAAGAAGGCCTTTAGCTTGTGTTATTTGAAATGGCAAAAAGAACAGAATAGTATGACAGGATCCCAACTTAGTTTTCTATTTCCTGGTCAGTTAGTTCCCTCTTTCTTTTATCTCAATTTGTTGTTGTTGTTGTTGTGATGGTTTGGGAATTTTTTTCCCTTTTAATGTCATGTTGATTTTGTTATTCTTCATTTTGCCAGAGATCTAATCAATGTTATACATATGGCTCATTTATTCAAAACATAGCTACAGCAACCAGTGATGAGCACAGAAGCTAAAATCCCAGAATCTCAGAGTTAGGAGGGACTTTGGAAGCCATTTAATCCAACCTTTATCTTAGCAATATTGCAAAATCCCCAGAATATAGTCATACAAACTCAGTTTCAACATCTCCCATGAAAAGAAACTAACTATTTTTTAAAATACTAACAAAATTCTTAAGAAGTCAGTCAACTAGATTAAAAGGAAGAAAACAGAGACTTAAATCAACTACATACATATACATATATGTGTATATATATATATATAGACATATATATTTTTAAATGAACCAGATTAAATGATAACAAAGTCAGAAAAAATAAAAAGAGGTGTCAAAGCCAAAAAAACTGAGATCACAAAAGGAATAGAGGTCTGCATCTAAAATACAAAATACTCTAACAACACTAAATAGAGATCTTAAAGAATTCAGTCTCAAAAAGGAAATAGATTTAGGTATAAGGGAACTACCAAAGTGAAGTTAGTAAACTCTCTAGTCTTGATAGAATTACAGAATTTATCAAACTTTTAAGAACATTTAATACCAATATCATACAAATTATTCTGGAAAAAAGGAAAATAAAACACACTATATTAAAGAAAACTTTTTATGAAACAAATGTATGCTAATTACCTAAAACAGGGACTGATAAAACAAAAAACTAGAGACCAACATTATTCATGAATATTAAGTCAAAAAAACCTTAAGCCAAATTCTGTTGAACAGACAACAGCAATTTGTTTAAAAAAAAAATCAATCACTATGACCAAGTTGTAGTTCTAATAGGAATACAAGGATGTTCTAACTTTAGGAAAACAATCAGCATGATCATATTAGAAAAAAGTGTATCCCAAATCACATGATTATCTTAATAGATGAAGAAACAGCCTTTGCCAAAGTACAGCATTTCTTTTTAGCAAAAAAATACTACAAAGTATAGAAAAAAGACTTTTTTCCGTGCTCAGAAGTATCTGACTAAAAACAAAACTAAATATATGTGTATATTCATATATATATTTATATATATACACACACATACACACATACAGTTTTGTTTTTAGGTAGACCTATACATATATTGTTGTATATGTATATATGTGTGTGTAGATATATATATATATATACACACACTTAGATATACATTTGAGATCTATCTATCTATCTATTTATCTACATTTGAGATAGACTAGAAGCTTTTCCAATAAATACAGGAGTAAATCAAGGATCCAGCAGCTAGGTCACTCTATGGATAGAGTGTGTAAGTGACACAGTGGATAGAATGCCAGGCCTGGAGTCAGGAAGACGCATCTTCCTGAGTTCAAATATGATCTCAGACACTTACTAGATGTATGACCCTGGACAAGTCACTTAACCCTCTTTGCCTTAGTTCCTTATTTGTAAAACGATCTAGAAAAGGAAATGGCAAACCACTCCAGAATCTTTGCCAAGAAAACCCCAAATGGAGTCATAGTCAGACACAACTAAAAAACAAACAAGAACAACAAATCAAGGATTCTCTTTTTTCCTTATTATTTGCTGCAGTTCTTGAAGTTCTAATAATGCCAATAAGACAAGAGAAATAAATTAAAGTTATAAATATAGGCAAAGAGACAAAAATATACCTATTTGCTGATGACATGATGATTTATTAGAAAGTTCTAGGAAATTACCAAAGAATTAATAAGACAATAACTTCAGCAAAGTCATGGATTCACCACATATCCACAACAATCAACAACATTTCTATATAACAAAATCCATGAGGCAGTAGTAGAAAAGGCAATCTTGGCTCAGATTCTTGAAATATGGCCTGATTGAATTAGTGATACAAATGCTTAGATTCCTTAATAGTCTGGTCAGTATGACGTATGTTCTAATAAACCTTGTCTCTGGCTGAAACAAAAAAAAAGGCAGTCTCATTCCAAATAATTATCAAATACATAAAATATTTGGGAATCCGTTTACCAAAGAATACTAACTACTTATTTACATTTAGTTACAAAATTTTCCTTAAAGAAATAAAGAACAATATAAATAGCTGGAGGAATATTCAATTCTTAGAGCCAGGACATGAACTTCTATAAAAAAGCACAAATTATGAAACCCATTTAGAAGCGGTTTAAAAAATTTTAACAAAAAAAAGCCAGACTTCACAAAGAATAAAAAAGGCACTTATTAAATACCAACTTTGTGGCAGACATTTTACAAATATCTCAATTGATCTGCAAAAACCTGTGAGGTAGGGGGTATTATTATTCTTATTTTGTAGTTGAAAAAAACTGAGGCAGACAGAGGCTAAGTGACATACCTAGGATCACACAGTTATTAAGTCTCCAAAGTCTTTTTGGATCTCAGGTCTTCTTTATTCCAGGTCCAGTACTCTGTCCACTGCTGCCTCAATTAGGATGAATCCAGGAAAAATCAGAAATCTTTTTGGTAAATCCCAAAACATTAATTACCTAGGAATGAACTCCTTTTAATAAGGATTGTTGGGAAACTGGAAAGCAATCTGAGAGAAACTAAGCTTAGACCAGAATTTTGCATGGTATTCCAACAACAAATTTAAAATGGATGTGACTTGAATATTAAAGATTATAACATAAAAAATTTAAAAGAGAAACAGATAAAATAGTTTTCATAGCTGTGAGTAGGAAATGAATTCTTAACCGAACAAGAGATAGAGACAATTAAAAAGACAAAATAGATAATTTTAATTACATGTAACTGAAAAAGCTTTTATACAAAAAAAAATGCATGTAAGATGAGAAAAGAAGTGGCCCAACTGAGGAGAAAAAAAACCAAAACTTTTGGTATCAGTGCCCTCTGAAAAGGGTTTGATTCTTAATGTATATAGATATGTAGAAGACTCAAATAAATATAAGACCAAAACCACATCCAATAGATAAATGGTCAAAACATGAATAAAAGTTCTCAGAGGAAGAGAACAGGGCAAAGTTTAGTGGCACTATTGTCTCCCAAGAGCACCGTGCTTCTCTTATGGCAGTCAAAGATAGAGTCAGTAATGTAAAACAATGTCTTCTGCTAGTGTTGCCAAGCTTAGTATTATTAGTAATATATGAAGTCAGCAGATCTAATCAAATCATTGCCAGGTAGTGCAGAAGGTCCAGCTTCTTTATCATCTCAATGCGGATCACTTAAAAGGTATAAAAATTAAGTAAGCAAGAGCTGAGGAGTGGTAGAGATGGGATTCTGTGCTGAAGAAGGAGGAACCTCACAAAGCAGATGAAGTAGAAGTTTGGGTTTTATGGACACCTGTAAGTCTCTGCCTCCTCTATTACTCATTAATTGAGGAAAAGTCTACTTTTCAAACCCAATGGTCAACTCAAAAGCCATCCATTCAAATGTAATAGCTACAGGTAAAATCAAGATTTGCCTGGTGAGGATAGACTATCCTTCTATAGAAGACAACTATTTACTCAGCACCTACTTTGTGCTAGGCACTATGTTAAACATTGGGATACAAAGAAGAAAAAAAGGATACAGTCCCTGCCCTTAAGGAGTTTACAAACTAATTAATCTAATGTGGAAGACAATACACAAA
This sequence comes from Vombatus ursinus, assembly GCF_900497805.2. Taxonomy (NCBI): domain Eukaryota; kingdom Metazoa; phylum Chordata; class Mammalia; order Diprotodontia; family Vombatidae; genus Vombatus; species Vombatus ursinus. The sequence continues at coordinate 2,723,057 of NW_020949351.1, read as the reverse complement.
AAGAAGCTGAACCTGGGAGGAATGATGTAAAGTATAAGGGGAAGGGACTGGTAGGCGATGAAAATCTTGGTGGAGTTGAAATCAAGCACAGTAGCTGCTGAAGAGCTGGTTGGGATTTTAAATTCTCTATAAACGAAGACTATGGGAAGAGTTCTTTGCCCTGCTTTCCAGCCCTTCAATTAAAGAGGCAAGAGCAACTGAGAATAATTATGAGGTGCGAGTAGCAAAGTTGATGATGAGCTTCCTGGTGATGAATTTATCTAGTGATGAGTTTATCCTTGGCAGAGTCAGAAAGAGAGCAGAATAGCTTTTATCTACCTATAAGTGGATTGTTGGAAAGCAGAGGGTTCAAAATCAAGTACAGAAGGATCCCTGAAGCCTGAATATCAACTTAGTTTTAAAGTGTACTGTTATCTTTATTTTATTGTATTTTTATTTATTTTGTTAAATATTTCCCAAATACAATTTTACATGGTTCAGGTCACACTGGTGAGTGCTTTGGACTGCATCGGCTGTGTGTGACCCCTCTGGTGTAGAGGACATTCATGTTCAGGTATAAGTTAAGCTCTATGGTTTCGTGGGTCACTTCAGGCTCCATTATGTTGAATGATACTGCCAGAAATATATACATAACAGTATATCAATGTAGACATATATTATATTATACATAAACATGTATCTTTGCACGTCCTGAAATTTCTCAGACTTTAACTATGTTTCCTTTGACTTATTACACTGTTTTTTAATCCTAGTTATTTAAACACCCTTCTCCCTGTCTTTACCCCCTTATACATTAGATTTGAGAACAGGATCTATATTATACCTATCCATATATCTTCAGTGCCTAAGACAGTGCCTCATACATAAAAGGCATTTGATGGCTATTTGTTTAATACTGTGTTGTAGATACAAACATGTGAACTGAAATACAGCCGTAAGTTACTGTTTCACAAAGAAATGTTTCAAAATAGGAAGATAGAGATTTTCTTTTAAATTTGGGGTTTTAATACACATTTCTCACTTAGACAACTTTCTCATTTAGAAAATTTAAATCTGTCCTTAGTCTTGTGATCCTTTCTTTATTAATTATGGTAAAGAATTCTTTTGGGGCAAGAGAAAAGTAAGGTAATCATAATTATATTTACCTTGTGACCTGGATCTGCCAGGTAAAGCATTCTAATGAATCATGTAGACAGGCTGAGACCCCAAGGGCAGTAAATGTTGAAAAGCTAAATGTTAAACTAAAGAGATTTCTCTCAGGCTAACTGGAAGTTGGGTAGTCTGGTAGGAGCAATATCCTAACCCCTAACCTCATGAAATTTAGGCTAGTTTTTCTTTAAAAGCTATTGAGATATTCCTAGCCACTTGGTTGGTTCAAGGATCTGAAGACTTAGACTGTTGATGTCAGTTCCTCATTGTCTCAGCCACAAGGAGATGGAAAGATCCTCAGATGCTTGACTGATGCTATCATAGGAAATGAAAACATTCCCTCAGCCAAGTCAGCTAGGTGGTGTAGAGGATAAAGTGCTGGGTATGGAAGCAGGAAGACTTGAGTTCAAATTCAACCTCCTACATTTATTAGCTGTGTAATACTGGGCAAGTCATTTAACCACTGCCTGCCTCAGTTTTCCCAAGTGTTACCTTAGGGTAATGATAGCACTTACCTCCCAGGGTGGTTCTGAGGAGAAAATGAGATAACATTTGTAAAACACTCAGCACAGAGCCTAGACACAGTAGGCGCTATATAAATAAATACTGTCTATTACTACTATCAATTCAAGATGTCTTCAATACTGATCTCTTTTTAATATCCTTCTCCAATAGCTAATTAAACACCTTTTTAAAAAACTGTCAAGTGACCAAGGAGTATCTCTTTTGGTTGTAATATCAAACCTAACTCCTAGGGATTTGCCTGAGTTTGGCCTATCCCATAATAGAGAGAAAGCAAAATTCTTGCTCGAATCAAGTCATTTGATGAGATAAAATTGATGACTTGCTTGTGTTATTTCACCTGTAGCAAGGCATGTCCTTTTGATGGGGGAAGCAAACTTACTCAACTACTAAGAACGATTGGCATGTAATCTGAGTAGTATCTCATAGAATTGATGACTGCTTGACTATGGCTAAGTAGCTTCAACATGGGCTGGCTGTTTGAGCAATCATATAAATAATAATCAGAATGCTGGGAGAAAGACCTTCTGACATTCTCTGCTGCATCTGAAGTGAGGCTATATCTAATTAGAAAAGACAATACCCATGTTGCTCTACTCAAAGCATGGGCCTGAGGCATACAAGGAAAAAAATTATTTTATTTTCTAGCACAGCTATGTCTTACCTTTATGGGCATACACCAAAGAGGAATAGAAAATAAATAGCACATAATTTTGCATTTTTATAATAAGTTTGAAACTAAACACTAGGAAACCTTGTCAGCCCCTGCTAAGCTGATTCCAATTAAGGCTTCTGGCAGTGTTCCAGCTGTTTTATGACCTCAAATAGCACTGAGCATAACAAGGTTTATGAAGCATTCAAAAGTCAAATACCCTATTAACATAAACATGGAGCGAAATCAACTCTTCTACCAATTTTCAGCTTTCTTTCTTTCTTTCATTTGTGATGTTGGGCTAATCTAAGATGATGTCTGCTTCTTTTGTTGAGTTTTTTCTTCTTCTTTTTGTGCTTGCTAGAATGCAAGACCAAATTTAGTATTTGAACAGTGTGGCAGTTTAACCTCCATACCTACACCAAAGTGCAATTTTCTTAAAAATATTTTCCATTTAATTCTAACATCAGAATCATAAATTTATGCTTTTAGTTTTTATGACAAGGTTGTGTCTGGAGGGAAAAATATTAGTCAGTGTCTCATGCTTAGATTTTCTTTTAATTAATGTGCTCCTTTCTATATGGTTAGAAATGCATTTTCTTTCTTTTTTATTTTATTTTTTTTTATTATTTTTATTAATTTATTTTGATTTAACAACTATTACTTCCACATGCTTTTGAGTTTAAAATTTTTCTCCCCCTTCCTCCCCACCACCCTCCTCCAGACAGCTGCACAATCTGATACAGGTCATACATATACATTCCCATTAAGCATGTTTTCACATTAGTGACATTGTAAGTAAAAATTAGAACCAATAGGAGGAACCACCAGAAAGAGGAAACAAAACTAAACAGAAGAGAAAAAAAATAACAAATAGTGTGCTTCAATCTGCATTCAAATTCCGTTGTTCTTTCTTTGGATATAGATAGCATTTTCCATTATGAGGCCTTTGGTGATGTCTTAGATCCTTGTATTGCTGGGAAGGGTTAAGTTTGTCAATATTAGTCATCGCACAACATGGCTGTTATTGTGTACAATGTTCTCTTGGTTCTGCTCACTTCACTCAGCATCAGACCATACAAGTCTTTCCAGGTTTTTCTGAAATCAGCCTGTTCATCATTTCTTATAGCACAATAGTATTCATTCTTATATGCCACAACTTGTTCAGCCATTCCCCAATTGATGGGCATCCTCTCAATTTCCAATTCTTTGCCACCACAAAAAGAGCTGCTATAAATATTCTTGTACAAGTGGGTCCTTTTCCCATTTGTATGATCTCTTTGGGATACAGCCCTAGAAGTGCTATTGCTGGGTCAAAGGGTATGCACATTTTACAGCCCTTTGGGAATAGTTCCAAATTGCTCTCCAAAATGGTTGGATCATTTCACAAGTCCACCAACAATGCATTAGTGTTCCAATTTTCCCAAATCTTCTCCAACATTTATTATTTTCTTGTTTTGTCATCTTGGCCAATCTGATAGATGTGATGTGGTACCTCAGAGTTTTTTTAATTTGCATTTCTCTAATCAATAGTGATTTAGAGCATTTCTTCATATGACTATAGATGGCTTTAATTTCTTCATCTGAGAACTGCTTGTTCATATTCTTTGACCATTTATCAATTGGGGAATGACTTGTATTCTTATAAATTTGACTTAATTCTCTATATATTTTAGGAATGAGGCCCTTACCAGAGACACTGGTTGTAAAAATTCTTTTCCAATTTTCTATCTTCCTTCTAATCTTAGTTGCATTAGCTTTTTTGAGCAAAAATTTTTCAATTTAATATAATCAAATTATCCATTTTGCTTTTTGGAATGTTCTCTATCTCCTGTTTGGTCATGAATTCTTCTGTTGTCCATAAATCTGATAGATAAACTATTCCTTGGTCTCTCAGTTTGCTTATAATATCAGCCTTTATATCTAAATCATGAACCCATTTTGACTTTATTTTGGTATATGGTGTGAGATTTTGAAGCTGTGTGACCCTGAGCAAGTCGCTTAACCCCATTGCCTAACCAACAACAAACAAACAAATGAGATTTTGATCAATGCCTAGTTTCTGCCATACTCTTTTTCATTTTTTTCAGCAGTTTTTTTTCAAAGACTGGGTTCTTTTCCCATAAGCTGGAGTCTTTGGGTTTATCAAATAATATATTACTATAGTCATTGACTACTGTGTCTTGCATATTTAACATATTGCACTGATCCACCACTCTATTTCTTAGCCAGTATCAAGCAGTTTTGATGATTGCTGCTTTATAATACAACTTAAGATCTGGAATGGCTAGGCCACCTTCCCCTGCATTTCTTTTCATTAGTTCCCTTGATATTCTGAACTTTTTGTTCTTCCAAATAAATCTTGTTATTATTTTTTCTAACTCTATAAAATATTTTTTGGTAGTTTGGTTGATATGACACTGAATAAGTAAATTAGCTTAGGTAGAATTGTCATTTTTATTATATAAGCTTGGCCTACCCATGAGCAACTGATGTTTTTCCAATTATTTAGATCAGACTTTATTTGTGTGAAAAGTGTTTTGTAATTGTGTTCATAGAGTTCCTAGGTTTGTTTTGGGAGGTAGACTCCTAAATATTTTGTAATGTCTACAGTAAGTTTAAATGGAATTTCTCTTTCTATCTCTTGCTGTTGGGCTTTGTTGGTAATATATAGAAATGCCAATGATTTATGTGGGTTTATTTTATAGCCTGCAACTTTGCTAAAGTTGTTTATTATTTCAGGTAGTTTTTTTACTTGATTCTCTAGGATTCTCTAAATATATCATCATGTCACCTACAAAGAGTGATAGCTTTGTTTCTTCTTTGCCTATTCTAATACCTTCAATTTCTTTTTCTTCTCTTATTGCTAAAGCTAATGTTTCCAGTACAATATTGAACAACAGTGGCAATAATGGTCATCCTTGTTTCACCTCTGATCTTATTGGAAATGCTTCTAGCTTGTCCCCATCACATATAATGCTTGCTGAAGGTTTTAGGTAGATGCTATTTGTTATTTTAAGGAAGACTGCATTTATACCTATGCTCTCCAGTGTTTTTAATAGGAATGGGTGTTGTATTTTGTCAAAAGTTTTTTCTGCATCTATTGAGATAATCATGTGATTTCTGTTAATTTTGGTGTTGATATGATCAATTATGCTGATAGTTTTCCTAATATTGAACCAGCCCTGCATTCCTGGTATCAATCCTACCTGGTCATAGTGTATTATTCATGTGATAAGTTGCTGTAATCTATTTGCTAATATTTTGTTTAAAATTTTTGCATCTATATTCATTAGAGAAATTGGTCTATAATTTTCTTTCTCTATTTTGACTCTTCCTGGTTTAGGTATCAGTACTGTATTTGTATCATAAAAAGAATTTGCCAAGACTCCTTCTTTACCTATTTTACCAAATAGTCTATATAGTATTGGAATTAATTGTTGTTTAAATGTTTAATAGAATTTGCATGTAAATCCATCTGGCCCTGGAGATTTTTTCTTAGGGAGTTCATCAATGACTTGTTCAATTTATTTTTCTGAGATGGGGTTATTTAAATATTTTACTTTCTCTTCTGTCAATCTGGGCAATTTATATTTTTGTAAATATGTATCCATTTCACTAAGATTGTCAAGGTTGTTGGCATACAGTTGGGCAAAATAGTTCCTAATTATTGTTTTAATTTCCTCTTCCTTGGTGGTAGAGTTACCTTTTTCATTCTTGATACTAGTAATTTGGTTTTCTTCTTTCTTTTTTTAATTAAATTAACCAAAGGTTTATCTATTTTATTGTTTTTTTTTCATAAAACCAGCTCTTTTATTTATTAGTTAGTTTTCTTAATTTCAATTTTATTAATTTTTCCTTTAGTTTTCAATATTTCTAATTTGATATTTAATTGAGGATTTTTAATTTGTTCTTTTTCTAGTTTTTTTAGTTGTATGCCCAATTCATTGATTTCTTCTTTTTCTATTTTATTTTTGTAAGCATTTAGAGACATAAAACTTCCCCTAAAAACTATTTTCACTGCATCCCATAAGTTTTGGTATGTTGTCTCATTATTGTCTTTCTATTGAATAAAGTTATTGATTGTTTCTATGATTTGTTGTTTGACCCATTCTATTTTGGGGATTAGATTATTTAGTTTCCAATTATTTTTCAGTCTATCTTTCCATGGCCCTTTATTATGTATAATTTTTATTGCATCATGATCTGAAAAGGATGCATTTTTCTTAAAATTTTGACCTCCATATCTACACCAAAGTACAATTTTCTTAAAAATATTTTACATTTAATTCTAATATTGGAATCAGAATTTTATGCTTTTAGTTTTTATGACAAGGTTGTGTCTGGAGGGGAAAATATTAGTCAGTGTCTTGTGCTTAGATTTTCTTTTAATTAATGTGTCCCTTTCTATGTGCTTAGAAATGCATTTTCAAACTTGATTGTCTTCTCAAAGGTTTTGGGTAGGAAAAGGTTATTTTACTGGTAACAGAGATCAATTGTATCTAAAGTAAAAGCATGCATATTTCCATTGTGTGGGGAAATAAAGGAAGGAAAGAAAGAAATTTTGTTAAGTTTCATTTGGAAATATAGTGGAATAGATCATTAGTCAAGTACCTTAATGACATGTTGGATCAGAAGAGAATTTTAAGGCCTCTTGAGGCACCTCCTCTCCCCCAGTCCACTATCTTTTCCCTCTTGTCACCAATGAAAGAATTAAGGGCACACACATTAGTGTTTTTTGTTTGCTTAGCTTTTTTGTTTTGTTTTGTTTTTCATCATGGTCATTTTGGTCTGTATGAAGTATATTTGCTGGTGAAATGAGAGACAGGTATTTGTGTTTATTCTAAATATCCATTAATTACTGAAGCTTTTTAAGTATCTTGTCAGGCAGCCAATTGGAAAGCATCATTCCCTTTACATGACAGAAAGGGAATCTGAGCATGTTTTGCATGTCATTTTTGCTGTTGAATTACCTTGATCAAAATGTACATAAGAATCAATGAAAGGAAGGAAGGAAGGAAGCTGATTTAGAATCTAGTGAATGAAGAAAATGGCAAGGGCCTATGTCATATTCTTTAAAAAAAAATAGTTCACAGGCTTATTGAGATGTATAAAAAGATAATAGAGCCTGGCTGTTGTGGAGTTTTCTGGGTTGTTTTTTTTTTCTTTTAGTGCAACATTAATCAGAATTTATTTTTCTGTATTTGAAGTCCAAATATACATTGCAATAAATGTATGGGAAATTGTTTTGAAGTCTTCATTTATTTTTCTTTTCCTCTTTTTTTTTGTACATTGACGTTTACACTTGTAGGATGGTCAGAAAGTTCAAAGGCTCATGAGATTTCTCTAAGACCTGGAATAACCTTAAATACCAAATTGAGCTTCAGACAAATGAAAAGTTCTAGAGCATTTTTTATTATTGGAATCTATTCTTTGATATTGAGAGCTTCCTCTAGCAAAGAATAATTTTTTTTCCAAAAAAAATCACATTTAATTTGCTTCTGTCATCTATTGAAGTTCTGTCTTCTTCCATAGAAATGTGAAGATAATTACCACTGAAAGGCTATTTATACCTCTTGAGGCATTTCTTCTATAGTCTTCTTTTAGGGATGGAAAAAGTGGAGCTTTCCTTGTACGTAACACTGTACTATTTCTAGGTTTGAAACTATGCCTTTCATTTATGTAGAGATAATTTAGTAATTAGATCATGAGTAACATATTTTAACTAAGCAAACTATTATATATCTTATTTATGAAAGTATTAGAACTTAGGCATTTTAGAAACATGTTATTCCTCCCCCTCTTTTCTCCTTCTCAATTAGTATTCTAGTATAATATTCTTTGATAAATATAACTGTTTTCATTTCTTTTTTCAGGCTAGTTTTCCTAGTTGATTATATGTAATTGAACTATTTCAGAATATAATGAATTAGTTACACTTAAAACAATTGACCCAATAATATCCAATAAATAAGCTATATTTCCTTGGCAGAAGAAAGCCTAAACAGGGAGTAAATATAATAGACCAAGCACCAATCACCATCTATGTAGAATCTGTCTTCCATTTGAACTCTGCATTGCTTATCCTCTATGCCATTGGAAAAGAATTTTGATAAACATAAAGCATGTGGATAGAGCACTGGCCCTGGAGTCAGGAGGACCTGAGTTCAAATCTGGTCTCAGACCAGACACTTCGCACTTAGTAGGTGTGTATCCCAGGGCAAGTTACTTAACCCGAATTGCCTCGCAAAAAAAAAAAAGACGCACTATAAAGCATGTTGCCTTGTTCTATGCCTAATGCATGTATATATATATGAATACATGTGTGTATACATTTATGTACATGTGTTGTACATGTATGTATAACTGTGTATGTATACACCTGTATATGTGCGTGTGTGTATGTATTCATATGTATATATGAAAATATATGTTTGTATAGATACAGATCAGAGATAGGTATAAATATAGACATAGATTTAGATTTAGATTTTGATAAATATTGATATTTCTTCTTTACTATTCTTAGCATTTTTTGACAGTTTTAGCTTATTCATAGCATTACTACTTTTGACATCATCCACATGGGACCAGGTCACACATGGATATATTCTGAATTACATATCCGTGCTTCCATCTTTCTTATTTTTTGTTTTTAAATTCTGAGCTGGTCTGTGAGTTTTCTGGTCATCTAAATAAGTCCGTTTAAATTTGTTCTTCTTTTCTTCTTTTACCTATATGAACACAACTCCATATAGTGTTACTTAGTCATCTGATTTACATCGTGTACTGTGAGTTCCTTGAGAGCAGAGATTGCCATTTGCCTTTGTTTGTATCCCTAGGGCTTAGCACAGTGCCTGACACATAGTGGTTTTTAATGAATGTTTATTGACTGATTGGCTAGCAAGTGCTTAATAAATATGATTGACTGACAGAATGATGGACTGATATATGGCTTACCTCCCATTCATATTATAAACTACTAGAGGAATCAAGATTCTGATTTATATTTCTTTACTACTTCTCACAGTGCTATCCCAATGGTATGAACATACTGGTCATTGAACAAATACTTGAATAAATGAATGCTTCATTAAAATTAGTCTCAAGCTGATTTCCTCTTGGCCATCTGCATGCCTTTATAACTGCCTTAGGACGTGATTCATTATATAGCTGGGGTATCTACCCTGTATTAATGTTTAAAATAGCATTCATTCTGAGATTTGGAAGAAACTTAGAAAAGGCATAACTTTTAAAATTCCTTCTAATCATGTCATTAAAGAGATTTCCTTTTTTTTTAACCACATGATGCAGGACAAGGCATATTACCATTTTATTTGAACCTTTGTTTTGACCAGATTGCAAATTTTCTGTTAATTGGGTCTTGAATTGTCCAATACACTATTATAGATTTGCTTCATGGCTTCTGCACATGGATTTTATTACAGACTTTTCATCCACATCTGCTCAGTCATTTAATCTATTCAAAATAATGTTTCTCTTATATAAAGGGAAAAAACAGAAAGTTGTTTTGATGCTCAACAAAGAAGAAAAAGCAATTAGCTTTAAAATTTTATCTTTTTTGTATACATGTGACTTTAAAATATTTAATTGAATGATCTTTGCCTATAAGATGATCTTTTTTTCCAAACAACCTGATGAACTGGGGGCTTAAAGAAGCAGATTGACAGAAAAGTTGGTCACTTGGCTAGAATCAATTTTAAAGTATTAAGATTTAGTATTCTTAGTATTAGCTCATAAATATCAATGAATTTGTCTACCTCCCCCCCCAAAGTATAATAAAAGAGTTTTGATTATTTTCCAATTTTTCTGCCTTTTTTGGTTATTATAACCATAACCGTATAACTTATGTTGTTTTCAAAATTAATATACTCAGGATGCAAAGGATGCAACATTCAGAGCATGAAGAAATCATTAACGAGCAACGTTTGGAGAAATGTTCTTGCATTTCAAATGCTTCATTGCTTCACTGAAGAGTGAACACAGGAACTCACTCAGAGGCAGATGTTGTGCTTGCACGTATTACAAATGCAAACAACTATCCCCAAAGTGGGCAGAAAGGAATCAAGAAACCATAACAAACTCAGAAAGAAGAGAAAAAATTGTGCTGAATTTTAAAATGGAGAGCTATGGTAGTTACAAAAAGCTGGGACAATTGTGGGATCCTAAGTTATTACACTAAGGTAGTGATAAAGGCATTAAAAAATGTGATTGCTTTTCCCAGTTCCAGAGTTGGTTATTATTGGCATTTTTGAGAAACTGTGAAATCAAGAACTGAATTTTATAGTGTTTGCTTTGTAAATATTTTACTCTTCATGTCTCTGGATGTTATCATAGAAAATTCATAAAAGAAAATAAAACAAAAATAAAAATCAACAAGGGACAAAGGATTGACTTGTCTGATTCCACTTAGCTTTGAGGAGAAGGAAGAAATTCACTTCTGCAGTATGTATCAGGCATGGGACTATATATGGAGGAATGGAAAGGAATTGTTGCCAAAATGCAAGAAAGTAAAAAGAATTTCTATTATCATAGCAGAAGATCAACCAACCAACATTTATTAGGTGTACTAATACTGTACTTATCCCTATGTGGCAGTTTGCTTAACAAGGGGGATGATACTCTTGCTATAATCAGCCCAAGTCAGAGTATCTGAAGGATTTTGTTCAGTTCTGGGTACCATATTTTTAAAAGAGCCTTTGACAAGCTGGAATATGTCCAGAGAATATGTGTCCAAGAGAGTAACTAGGATTTTAAGAGTATACAAACCAAGAGGTCCCTGATCTCTCTATTTTTGTATGAAAGTAACCTTAGTTTCAGCATAAGGTTTAAGCTCTCATTTTAATATTATTGTAGAAATTACTACCTTCCAGCTCCCAGAGCTCAATTGTCCTGCCTCCTTTATTGTGAAAAAGAGCTTCCCAGGGCTCAAGACTACTTGACCATCTTTCCTTTCCCTGTGTATGCTTAGGATATGTCTTGACTTTCCTACCTTTGAAGATGAGGATAATTGCAATAACCTACTTTCTTGTCTCCCTGCCCAAGCCTCTTTGCACTCCAGTCCATCCTTCACTCAGCTGTAAAACTGATCTTTCTACATCACAGGTCTGACTGTGTCATGGCCCTATTCAATAAACTCTAGTGGCATTCTGTCATGTCCAGGATTAAATATAAAATCCTGTTTGACTTTTGAAGTTCATAATCTGGTCCCTTCATACCTGTCCAGTCTTCTTACTCCTTATTCCCCTCTACATACTCTGTGATCCAGTGACACAGGCCTCCTGGCTGTTGTTTGCACAAGACACTCCATCACTAGACTGCAAATATTTTTGCTGTCTCCTATAGCTGGAGTGTTCTCCCTCATCATCTCTACCTCCCGGTTCTCTGCCTTCCTTCAAGGCTCCACTAAAATCTTACCTACTGCAAGAAATGTTTTCTAGGCCTCTTTAATCTTCTGTTGACTAGCTCCAATTTATTTTGTATATATCTCATTTGCACATAGTTATTTATATGCTGTATTCCCTATTAGACTGTATGTTCCTTGAAAGCAGGAACTTTTTTTTGGCCTTTCTCTGTATCCTCAGTGATTAGCAGTAGTAGTAGGCATTACATTACATTAGCAACTTATTGTTTATTTGATTTGATTTGATGATGTCTTTGGTTTGGTACTTAAAAGAACCATATTTTCCTTGTAAAAGAAGTGACTATAATTGAGTTGTGTCACATAGAAAATGGAGTTTACAATCTTGAACTGACCCTTAAGCTTTACCGGTAAAAGGAAACAGGAAACCACACAAAGTCAGAAACACAGATGGCATACACAAATTAGAAATTCAGTGAAGAGGGTACCCTCTAAGGGACAGGAGAGAGAGATATTTCACAATATTCATGTTAGGCTTCACAAAGACCCAGAGAAAAGCATATCCATCCATAAATTCTATGCAGCAAACCCAGTGTACCTAGGTGCTTATGTTACATGTAGACATATAAGGAGAGAGATGGAGCCTCAACATGAGAAGAGGGGGAAGGAGGAGAGGAAAAAGGAAAGGGAAAGAGAGAGGGAGGGTTAAAGGGTGGAGGAAAAGAGAGGAAAAGGACTTTGAAAACTATACAGGATAAAGTATAAGGGGCGATACCTAGTCTCTCTCAGAAGGATGCACTGATTGTACCATCTGTACAATATAAAGAGTTTTAAAAGATCAGTGAAATAGGGAACCAAATACACTGAGGCATAATCTGGCCCAATACATTCACTGGCACTATAAATCATGTATACTGTATAAATTCAGAGAAAAGGTATGATCTACCAGGAAGAAGTTTTTATTAATGCACTCTTTAGAAAGGAGATGAGAGATTTCTGTGAGGTCCATGGATATGTGTATAAACCTATTAAGTATTTTGTCAATTTAATTCCAGTGCCAAAGCCCATTGGTATGGGACACATTCCTCATTTTTGGAGATGAATGCCCTGTCCTGCATGAAGAGTGGGGTGAAGGTGGTGAGAGTATGAGAGCTCCAGTTTTTTTCAGTCTTCTTGAAGATTCTTCAAGCTTCAAGGTATTTCAGGACTTTGTAGTCACTTCTGGCTTCTAGCTTTAAGAAGGAACATAGAAGGGGCTGACTTTCTATCTTCAGATAGCTGAAGGAAGACTCTGGGAAGACATGAGAGGAGCTGGCAATCTCCATCATGTGCCTATCCTCAGCTTGCTATATTAGAGAAGTCAGGGAGTTTCTCTAGATGAGATCTGGGACTCTTTCTCCTGGCTGAACTGAGTTACCTCACTTCCAAATAGAGAGCTCCTTCATACTGCATGGTCTGGTGTATATTTTCCTTTTTATACCTTATCTGATTTCTATTTCACTACAATTTGAATAAATAAGTTTCTTTATTATTCACTAGGCATGTTCACTGTGAACTGGTATTTGGTAGCAAAGGAGTCAAGCCTTGAATATAAAGGTGGGGTCCTCCTTTTTATCCCTTCAATAATGCCACAGCAATCAGAATTTAGATTGAGCCTGATCACATCCTGTAAACTAATAATATTTAAAAGAGCAGGTAGGGGCGGAACCAAGATGGCGTAGTAAAAGCTTGAGCTCTCCCCCAAACCTCTCCAAATACCTGTAAGAAATGGCTCTAAACAAATTCTAAAGCAGCAAAACCCACAAAAAGACAGAGCAAAACAAATTTACAGCCCAAGACAGCCTGAATGGTTGATCAGAAAGGTATATTGTGCCGGGTAAGGAGAGGAACACAGTTTGGCATGGGCACACAGGCAAAACTGTCCTCAGTGAACCTGGAGCAGGCCTCAGAGGACTGAATCATGGGTAGCTGTGGTGGTTTCCAGATTTCACAACCCACAAACCTAAAAGACAACTTAGAAGGTCAGTGGGAAAAGTCTGTGACTGTGGTGAGAGAAGCATGGTCCCAGCCCCAGTCCCCAAGCTCTTCCAGAGCTTCCAGTCCACAGACTGAGTGGGAATCAAGTGGCTGATCAGAGGGGGATTGCAGGGATCTCTCTGCAGGTGCAGGATTTTCTTGCCTTGCCTGTACTTTGATCTGGGTCACAGTTCTGGGTGGCGGTCCTGGGGTGAGAAGGAGTGCTGGCGTGGTACAGTTTGTAGTGGTGGTGGAAAGGAAATCCTCCTCACAGTTTCAAGGCAGAAAAGAGTGCTTGTGGTCACTCATAGACCACAGCCCAGGCCAGGAAAGGAGTAAATACCTCACCCCTTATCATACCACATTGGAAGAACTGAAAATTTATAGGTCCCTAGAAGTATCTCTGAAAACAGCTGCACAAAACATCTGAAGCTTGGGCCAGGACATTCCCCACAATGGAAGCAGACCCTTACCTTAACAAAGAGTTTAAAACTCAAGTAAATGGCTGGGATCATGAACAAACAAAGGTGCAAAAAAAGTCAGACCACAGAATCTTTCTTTGGTAACAAAGAAAATCAAAACTTACATGCAGAGGAAGACAACAAAGTCAAAGCTCCTACATCCAAAGCCTCCAAGAAAAATATTAATCAGTCCCAGACCATGGAACATCTCAAAAAGGAGTTTGAGAAACAAGTAAGAGAGGTAGAGGAAAAACTGGGAAGAGAAATGAGAATGATGCAATAAAGTCATGAAAAACAAGTCAACAGCTTGCTGAAAGAGACCCAAAAAATACTGAAGAAAATAACATCTTAAAAAATAGCCTAACCCAAATGGCACAAGAAGTCCAAAAAAACAATGACGAGAAGAATGCCCTAAAAAGCAAAATTGGCCAAATGGAAAAGGAAGCCCAAAAGCTTACTAAAGAAAATACTTCCTTAAAAATTAGAATGGAAAAATTGGAAGCTAGTAACTTTATGAGAAATCAAGACACCATAAAACAAATCCAAAAGAATGAAAAAATAGAAAACAATGTGAAATATCTCATTGGAAAAACAACTGACCTGGAAAATAGATCCAGGAGAGAGAATTTAAAAATTATTGGACTATCTGAAAGCTATGATAAAAAAAAAGAGCCTAGACATCATCTTTCAAGAAATTATCAAGGAAAACTATCCTGATATTTTAGAACCAGAGGGCAAAATAGAAAGAATCCACCAATCACCTCCTGAAAGAGATCCCCAAAGGAAAACTCCTAGGAATATTGTAGACAAATTCCAGAGTTCCCAGGTCAAGAAGAAAATATTGCAAACAGCCAGAAAGAAACAATTCAATTATTGTGGAAATACAATCAGGATAACACAAGATTTAGCAACTTCTACATTAAGGGACCAGAGGGCATGGAATATAATATTCCCAAGGGCAAAAGGAATAGGATTACAACCAAGAATCACCTACCCAGCAAAACTGAGTATAATCCTTCAGGGGGAAAAATGGTCATTCAGTGAAATAGAGGACTTTCAAGCATTCTTGATGAAAAGACCAAAGCTGAATAGAAAATTTGACTTTCAAATACAAGACTCAAGTGAAACATGAAGAGGTAAACAGGAAAGAGAAATTGTAAGAGACTTATTAAGGTTGAACTGTTTACATTCCTGCATGGAAAGATGTTATTTGTAACTCATGAGACCTTTGTCAGTATTAGGGTAGTTGGAGGGAAAAAAATTATATGTATGTATGTACATAGACAGAGGGCACAGGGTGAGTTGAAGATGAAGGGGTGATATATGGAGAATAAAATTAAGGGGTAAGAAAACAGATAAAAAAGCCTTTTACAGTGGAGTGGAAATGAGGGAAGGTGAGAGGGAATGAGTGAATCTTATTCTCATAGGATTTGACTCAAGGAGGGGATAACATACACACTCAATTGGGTATAGAAATTTCTCTTACCCTACAGGAAAATAGGGGGGAAGGGGACAAGAGAGCAGGGTGATGATAGAGGGAAGAGCAGATAGGAGGAGGGTGTAATCAAAAGCAAACACTTCTGAGGAGGGACAGGATCAAAAGAGAGAGTAGAATAAATGGGTGGCAGGATAGGATGAAGGGAAATATACTTAGTTTTTCACAACATGACCACTATGGAAGTGTTTTGCATGACTACACAAGTATAACCTGTATTGAGTTGCTTGCCTTTTCAATGGGGGGTGGGGAGGAAGGGAGAAAATTTGGAACCCAAAGTTTAAAAAACACATGTTAAAAAAAATTGTTTTCACATGCAATGGGAAATAATAAATACAGGAAATGGAGTATAGAAATCTATCCTGCCTTACAGGAAAACAGAAAGGAAAGGGGATAAGAGAAAGAGGAGAGAGATAGAGGGTAGGGCAGATTAGGGGAAGGGGTATTCAGAATGCATGCCATCTTAGGGTGGGGGGAGGGATGAGATGGAGAGAAAATTTGGAACTAAAAATCTTGCGGAAGTGAATGTTGAAAACTAAACATAAATAAATTTTAAAAAAATTAAAAAAGAGATCAGGTAGTTATAATTCTAACCTTGCTCTCTCTCTCTCTCTCTCTCTTCCTCTTTTTCTCTCTCTGATGCTGCTGCTTCTCTCTCTCAAACAGAGTGAACTCTGGCCCTCCTGGCTGGTAGGAATTAAAGTCTTCCTTGGATAAGGGTTGAGGTAGAAGAGACTAGAGATGTGCCTCCCTTTGAGCCACACAAAGATACCCTGTGCTATATGTAGAGGGACAGATCTCATTACATCATGTTATATTAAATCTATCCTATACCTAATATCTTAGTCTGAATGTTTACAGGTTATGGATCAGCTAAGAACTCAAAGAGATAGGAAGCAAATTCTGATATTTTATGTATATTAGAAAATGAGCCAAACTGATGCTCTCAGGAACATTGGAGGGTGGAGGACTTTAGACATGGATATTATTGAAAGGACACCCAAGTTGAACTTGGTCCATAGTTTTAGAGGTCAGAACCAAAATGACACAGAGGTTACAATTGTGCAGGTCCCATGACCTGTGATTGCAAGGCTTCTGTACCCTATGACACCAACAATGGTTGAGAAAAGGGCTTAAAAACTTTTTTCAAGGATCCAACTTCCACAGACCATGTGACAAAGTCAAAACCATCTAAACATTTGGTATATACTTTGCCTATAATCTTATGCATCTTGCAGCATAATTTATACTATACTTTCCCAGGAACAAAACACAAAGGGAAACAAAAGTAGAGAAAATCATGAAGAAACCAACAGATTCCCTGGGCGGAATGTAAAGTCTCATTTGGTTCTCTTGTTCTCCCTCATATCAAGACAACTAAGGGGCCACATGGTAAAGGGGCCATTTTAGGAACATAAACCTATAGGTTCTGAGGCTCTGAGTTTCTATCTATAGCCTGAAGACAAGCTAAGATCAGAAGAGAGGCTAACTTAAGGTCATCAGTAACTTTACTATCTTTATGATCCCACAAGCCAATTGGGTAAGAATACCTTGATTTCCTGAACTTCAGACATTCCCATTTTATGGGAATGGCAGAGGTCTTGGTGACTTCTAATCATCATTCCTAGATTACATGACCCATCTAATTTCTTTATTCTTTGTTCCAGGATTACCAAGTGTCACTAAAGAAAGTCAGGGAATCAAGAAAATTTTGTGTTACTCAGTCTCATAGAATCATAGAATAATAGATTTAGAGCTTCAAAATTCTTACAGGTCATCTAGCCTAAACTTTAATTACACAGATGAGGAAACAGAAGCCAGGAAGGTTAAGTAGAGGGATATACAAGTAATAAATCTAGCACACTTTCCATTCCAGTTTCTCCCATAGACCTGATGACTGGTCAAAAATCCATTGAATCCTTTTATCTTTTACTCTTTTTAATTGTCCATGGTGATTCTTCAAATGTAGAATATGACCTAACTTTCTAATTAACTGAGATTGAGTTATCCAGTGTGAGCTCCCACAGATCCCTTCTTTTAATCTTCCTGATTTCTCACAATTCTTGCCTATCTTCCTTTAGGTTGCTTCTTACTTTTGCCCTTATACTCTTAAACTAGATATAATGGTTATTCAGTAGTCCCTAAGAAAAATCTGCAAGGGGTGGGAGGTGAAGTGTAACGGACTTTTAGGATGCACTAAGATCATAGGATTATAGATTGAGAGCTAAATAGAACATTAGAGATTATCTATTCTAAGTCCATGGTTTAATAGATGAGAAAATTAAAGTTCTTGAGAACTAACATGCCTTGACCAAGGTGAAAGAGATTATAAGTGGCAGACTTGAAAAGAAGTCTTCTAACTCATAATCTGGCACTCCATTATATCATACTGCAGAGCTCTTTCCACTGAAATATACTGAGATACAATGCTAAGGATGAGAGACACACTACTTTCACTATACTCATCTCTAGTCAGATGACTTTTGGAGTATTTCATTCAGTTCCAAGCGTCGCATTTTCGGAAGGGCATAGGCAAACAAAAAAAATTGCATTCAAACAAGAGCAACTAGGATAGTAAGATAACTAGAATGGGCCATAGAATGATTGGCAAAAGGAACTGTGAATGACCGGGCAGAAATGACACCAGGTGGAACATAATAGCCATTTTGAAATCTAGTAAAGGCCATTACATGAAAGAAGATCATAGATATAGAGCTTGTTCTGCTTGGCACTGGAAGATAAAACCTAAAGCCATAAATGACAGTTTCAGAGGAGTAGATAATAGCTTCATATTGACTTTTTTTTAACATCTCCTACAGAAGATCAAGAGGTGGAGGCTTTCTATGAAGTGTTTGATAAAAACCACTAAATTAAATGAAATACACATTAATACTGTATATATCAATGCTAACGTAGGCACAGGTAGGGAAGGAGAAGGAAGAAGACAAGGATGAGACAAGGACAAGGAGGACAAGGATAAGGAGGAAGAGGAGGGAAATTATCCTTCATTAGTAAGGAAGAAGAAGGGCCATGAAACATCATGCATACTTCAAGTAAAAAACTGAGAGGTTTGAAGCACAGCAAGCACTGAACAACCTTACAAAAATAAAGCTGATTTTAATAGATGGGAAACAAGTCATTACTAATGATGTGGGAGTCAACCTTGATTAAGTTGTCTGTGTATAGTTACATCAAATTTATTGAAGCAAAGAAAAATTGATACAAATCTGGTCAAAAGGAGGAAGGAAAAGATATGACGTACATAACTCTAATATGACCTGCTTAAAGAAGTTGTTGATAAAAAAGAAGTTATTGATAAAGAAACATGTAAAATGAATAGAGAAAATAATATGAACATTAATGAAAATAATTATGTAGACATATATAGCCAATGAAAATCAATTGCCATGATAACAAGACCAAAAATGTCTTTAAAATTTTGGTCAATATATCCTTGATTTTCTTGTTAAGCAGAGAGATGTAACAACCAAGAGTAGTTTTTGTTTTGAAAATAAATTCTCTTGTAAATGCTTATGGAGAAGTATGGTGAAAGCTAATGACAAAAATTACTGCATAAATGAGACAAGCAAGAGAAGGAAAAACAACTTTAAAGAAAACACGGCCAGAAGTACAACTAAGCAAAGTAATGCCAAGAACATTTAAGGACAAAAATAGGACAGCAAACTGACCAAACATAGAAAATACCTATACATATTTTATAGCAAATTCTTTTTACCCTCAAGGACATTGGAGACACAACATTTGGATTTTACTATCACAGTTCCAGATATTCTGACAGAGGGAGTATAAATGGTATTAGAGAAAACACAGTGAGAAAAGCAGCTGTTAGAAATGAAGTACATACAGATGTCTATGATGTAGATGACACAATTTTGAAGAGTTGAAGGATCTATTTTCAAGGTTTCTGAAGAAGCTGATGATTCCAAAGGAATGGAAAAAAACTGGGACTTTATTATTACCCAAAATTTCAAATGAGAACATCAATCTACAAGCTTTATTAAGCACCTGCTTTGTAACAGGCATTTTGAAAGATGGAAGAGATACAAAGGCAAAAATAAAATAAGTCCTGTTTTCAGGGAACTTACATTCTATAGAGGAGACAACATACTTATAGGGGTATATAAAGCACATATAAAAAAATATAAAGTAATCTTGGGAGACAGAGACAATAGTAATTATGGGATCAGGAAATGCCTGATAACATAGAATATAAGTGTTTCAATTGGATCTTGCTGGAAAGTAAGTAATCCAAGTTGTAGAGGTAAGGAGGGAATGTACTTCAGATAAGGAGCATAGCCAGTTCAAAGGCAGAAGTATAGGAAATGGAATATCATTGGATCTGAATAGTGAATAAACCAAATAGCTAGAATAAGTAGTGTAAGGAGAGGAGCAAAGTATAAGAAGACCAGAAAGATGGAAATGGGCCCAGTTGTGAAGGATCACTTGCTGCTCCTTGCTCAAGAAACTCTATCTGCTGACTGAATTTTCACTGGTTATGCCCCATGCCTAGAAATTTCCCCCTCCTCATCTCCATCTGCAGGCTTTCCTGGTTACCTCCAAGTTTCAGCTAAAGTTTCACTCTGCAAAAATCCTTCCCTAGTCTCCATTAATGCTAGTGCCTTTCCTCTGTGATTATCTCCAATTTATCCTGTATATATCTTGTATGTGCATCATATAGTTGTTTGCATGTTATTTCCCCCATTAGATTGTGAGCTCATTGAGGGCAAAGGCCTATTTTTACCTTTATTTGTATCCCCAATAGATAGCAAACTGCCTGGCACATAACAGGTACTGGATAAACACTTGCTGACTTGACTTGAATAGTTTTCAATATCGAACAGAGAAGTTTATATTTGCTCTTATACGTAATAGAAACATGGGAATTTGCTGAGTAGTGGGGGGGTGACATGATCACACATGCATTTTAGGACAATTTTATTGGTAGCTGTGTAAAGTATAGATTGGAAATGAGAGAACCTTGAAACCAAAAAGGAACTATCATAGTTGTCTAAGAGGTGATTACAAACCTAAGGTGGTGACTGTGTGAGTTAAGAGGAAAGAATGTATGCTCGAGATGTTGTAGAGACAGAAACAACAAGAAAGAAACAACACGATAGGAAAAAAAAAAACCCTGGAAACTGAGGGAAGGCCCATCAATTGAGAAATGACTGAACAAGTTATGGTATAGTAATATTATGAATACTATTGTGCCATAAAAAATGATTAAGGGATGGTTTCAGAAAAACTGATGCAAAGTGAAGTGAGCAGAACCAAAAGAACAATTACTACAATGATAGCACCATTGTTAAGGTAATCAACCTTGAAAGATTTAGAAACTATGATCAACACAACAATCAACCACAATTTCAAAGGATTCATGATGGAACATACTATCCACCTCCAAAGCGAGAGCTGAGGGACTTGGAACGCAGATTGAAACATATTTTCTTCTTTCTTCCTTCTTTTTCTTTTCTTCTTTTTTTTTTTAAAGCAGCTAATGGCTTATGAATTTGTTTTGCATGGATGCATATATATGTAATGGGTTTTGGATGGGGAGGAGGAAGAAGAAATTTTTGAACTCATACTAAAATTTTAAAAAAAGATATATGAGGTAAGAGTAAGGAATTGAGAATGACACTGAGGTTACAGACCTTGTTGGATCTAAGGACGGTGATTACCTTAAAAATAAGAGGGAAGTTTAGGAGAATGATGGGTTTGGGAAGAAAGATGATGAGTTCAGTCATGGGTGTGCTGAGTTTAAGGTACCTGTGGGATATCCATTTCAAAATATCCAAGGCTCTCTATTGACAGAAAACTCAGTATCTCTCCAAGGTAGCCAATTCTGATTTTGGACAGTTCTGTTACAACATTCTCTCTTATATTAAATCGATATATATCTTCATTTAACTATCACATACTAATCCTACTTCTACCATCTGGGGCAGAATTATTCAAATCCCTGTCATTATTAGAGGCAGCTAGATGGTGTAAATGAATAGAGCATTTGGGTCAGGAAGACCTGAGTTCAATCTGGCTTCAGACACTTACTAGCTGGGTAACCCTGGGAAAGTCACTTACATTCTGTTTACCTCTGTTTCCTCAATTATAAAATGGGTATAAGAGCACCTACCTCCCTGGGTTATTGTGAGGATAAAATGAGACAATGCTTATGAAGTGCTTTGCAAACATTAAAGTGCTACATAAATGGTTATTATTAGCTCAACAATGCCCACAACTATACCCAAGTTATGTGGTGATTTACAAAAGGGACACTGCTCACACATATTTTTTTTCTAGGTTTCCCTAGTATACCACCCCAAGAAATGGATCGTTATGAATGGCCAATACTTGTCTTTAGAGAATCATTATCCATATGCAATCTTTGGCCCTTCAGGCTTTCTTCTCCACCCTGCCATGAGCTGTGAAAATATAGCATCCTTGTTGGACTGCAGTACCCATTTATCAGGCAGAATGTGGGGAAGGAACATTGTCCCCACCAGCATACCTAGGTACATTGCTGTCAATCCTCATGGACATATTTGCCTACCTGCCTTCCTCTATTGAGAACAGACAATAACACACCAATCCAATAGTTGGTTTTTTTTTTCCCCCTTTCTGCTCCTAATATTTATGCCCCACCAATGTCATAGAAGAAAATTAAATTAGTAACAAAACTCAGGAACATCTTCAGTCTGCTCCCATCTACATGTTTCTGTCCTCTTTAATCAAAGACACCACTGCTGACAGTGATTACAATCTGCGTGTATGGGTGTGACTGAAAAGCCTAATATCTGAATAACAGCCCTTTACACACTGCATAGATATAAAGGTTACTCTTTGATTTCTGGTAGTGGCTGTTCTTTGTGAAACCTGTCGCTGTTTTTGTCTGTGCCCTTTGACCTCCCAGTTGACAGAAAGCCTCATCTCAAAGGGGAGCTTTCCAATTCCTTATCGTTGCACACCAGGCTTATTGTCAGCTGCTGTTGTCATTCCCCAGCCATCCATAGCTTCAGCACAGCGTTTGAAGCTGAGCATCCGGTGCTTCTCAAATTATTGCTCTCCTTCTTTTCAGTAGCCCCACTGAGTTCCTCATACAAAAGCTGCTGGGATAGATTGTTGGCATTGCTTTGCTTGCATCTGTTCTCCCTACTCCAGCAGCAGCCCAGTGAAACTGTGATGGAGCAGTTCGATTTGACAATCATTTAAGATGTGTGTCTCATCTGTGCAAAGCATTGTACTGAGCTATAAAAGGGTTGAGGAGGCAGGGAAGAACAGAACTAAGACATTGCCTCTGCCTTCATGGAACTCACACTTTAATAATGGGATGAGATCCATACAACACAATACAAAATAAGTCATCCTGTCAGGTTGCAGCTACAGAGAAAGGTCATCTCCCCCCAGGCCAGACTAGCAGAGGAAGAGCATAGGAGGGTCTCCCTAACTGAGATCCTCCAAAAAAGACCAAACGCAAACATACTACTCTTCTCGTCAAACAGCTGGACATGTTCCAGAAAGGCATAGTGCCATAGTCATAGTCCTCAGTCAGGACAAAGCAAGAAAATCAATTCTTTGATTGCCTTGGACTTATTTGCATATGAGAGCAGAATTTATAGGGCAATTGGACCTCAAACATTCACAAATTAGTCAAATATGTTTATGTTATATAGAAGGTAATATATGTGAAAATACTATGAAAACTATCAAATGTCACATAAATAATAATAATAATAATACCAGAAAATTATATAGTACTTCCAAGTTTGCAAAGTACTTTAGATACATTATCTAACTTGAACCTGGTAATAAGGCTGAAAAGTAGGTACTGTATGTCCCCATTTTACAGATGAGGAAATTAAAACTAAAAGAACTAAAACAATTTGCCCATGGTCACACTACTAATAAATATCAGAAGTAGGATTGAAAAAATAAAAACAAAATCAATGGATGTATTTACTTCTTTTCTTTCGGTAAATGTGGGAGAATAAGAATATGGAATATTTTACATATGATCAGACAACCAGTATCTGACCAAAAATCCTTTATATGACAACCTATCAAGTAGTCATGTATGTACATATGTGTATATATATATATAACACACACATACACATACACACACATCCATACATATATATTTGATTGCTGAACTGTTTTTAATCTTTTTATATTGTTTACTGTAAGGGATGATCACTGAGTAGGAGAGGGGTTAGTGATATATTCAGAAATAAAGGTAATATAAAAATAAAATACATCAATTTTTTTAAATAAAAAGGCTTTCTTGACTTAACTAGAAGGACTACCATTATTGTACTAATTACAATTGTACCAATAATCTATTAGTGTACTATTGGAACATTCACAATTCAAAAAGAATGTTTTTCCATGGCTTGAAGTAAATTGCTGAAATGATCTTGAGTACAACAGAAGCATTCCTAGCTGTTGGATAGATGACTGAATTTATAATTGTTTATACTAAATAATCCATGTAGATATCAACTGAGCTAAAAAAAAATGCTTTGAGAAAAAAAAAGGGGGCCTAAGTGGTACTAAGGAAGCTGATTGTGTATGTCTGAAATGACTGTTTACCATGACTCCACTTCTAGCTGCCTTGAAAAACTTAGCTCGAACATTGCCTTCTATGTCATTTCTTAGTGCTTCAGGCTACTATCTTCAGGTCCAAGATTACCTTATATATGAGAGAGAGAGAGAGAGAGAGAGAGAGAGAGAGAGAGAGAGAGAGAGCGCTCGCACATGCTGACATGTTCATGTTGTCCCTCCATTAGAATATAAGCTTCTTGAGGGAAGGGATGATATGGTTTCTGTCTTTGTATCCCTAACACTTCTAGCTGCATTGGCATACAGTGGACACTTTTTTTTTGATTGATTGAATTAGGAAGCCACAAAGGAGGTGGTGTTTTATGCTGTTTTTAAAAATTGAAGACCATAATGATTTTCCCCGTCTTAGTGAAAAGATAATTTTTTCTATGCTAATATGTTTGAATCTAAAACATACGATTTGAGTACAAACTACAAACTACAGTTCTAGAGACATGAAATTAGTCAACAGGTGGTTTCTTGTTGTTCATGGCAATAAGTAATTACTTTAATATCTGAAGGGAGCAGGGGACCAGTAAGCTTGAAGCACGAACCTTTGACTTCACACCTCTGGGGTGCTCTGGAAATCGAATTTGCCATAGGAAGTTAAGCCTACCCGTGGTGTCAATAGCCTTTTTATTTCCCAGCTGCTTCATTCATTCTGCATAAGGAGCCCCATTCTCTTATAGGGAAGTTTCTGAATGAACTCCAGCCACCAGTTCTTCCTCCCCCTTGAAAGAGATAGTGGAGATACATCACGGCAGAAGTAACCCACACCTCTGCCTGAGGAAGCTTATTAGATTTGGGTATTAGCTGTATGCCAGTACAATCTTAGCACTTAACCTTTAATGAAAACAATGGATCAGCTAGCCTTTCAAAATAGACTTTGGGGTGAAAAATCACTTAACACTTACCTTTTTTTTTCATCATTAAAGTACTCCGAGTCACAGTCTTTTAAGGGAAGTAAAAAGAAGTCTTTAGTCGTGTTTTATCAGTAAGAGTTGTCAGCTTAACCTCAATACCTGAAAAAGAAGCCAACTATATCCCAGGGCATCTAGGAATAAATGCACACTGAATTCAGAATCAAAGAATCACAAATCTCAGAGTTGGGAGAGATCTCAAGGACTAGACTGTCTGGTTCAACCACCATGGGAACAAGAATCATAGCTGATAAGTGGTTATATTTATCTTAATTGAGGTCCTCTGGTAAGGGGAAGGGGCAAGGGAGGGAAGCCCATAATATCACAATACAGCAGCCCAATGCATTTTTTTCCTTTAATGAAATCTAAATTTGACTCCTCACAACTTCTTACCATTGCTGTTTGTTCTGCCCTCAAACAAGACTAATCCTTCTTCATTCAGGAAATCATTTTTAAAAGACAATTCTATTATATTTCCCTCCCTAAATAGTGAGCTATTCAAATGGATGTGGCAATAGGGGGTTGATGCTGTGCATTTCAATACCCCTTGGGAGACTATTTTTGCCAATTACTGGCTATATTTTATTTTAAGTATGTCACCTAAAAGTATTTCTGAATCACTGGACATCAGGAAGCCAAACCTGAGATATGGTACTGTTGTTCAGCTGTTTAACATACATGCATATTTTTAAAATCATCATCACCCGCTTAGATCTACTACTCCTGAAAAGAAAAATCCAAAGCATGTTATTTTGTCTTAGAGATAAAGAAGGTGAGGGAAGAATTAGAGAAAGAATGAAGAGAGGTGGGTTCAGGTACCTGTTTATTCACTACCTATTTGGATCCCCCTGGTCAAGTCAATTAATTCTCCTTTGACTTTTCTTCACTAGTAAAAAGAGGGCATTGGGATGACAGCCTAATGCAAACATGAGCTTTTACTGCTGGAACTGAGTAGCTGACAAGAGATGACAGCTAGTTCACTCTACCCACTGGCATTTCTGGTGCTTTCTTGAGGCTACTACAAGACCCAGGCCACAGGGATATGCTGGTAAATGTTTAACAATCAGTTTTCTGGAGGGTGGGGGGATGTACTTTTGACAAGCTTTTAAATTTAATCTTCATTAACATTTTCTCCATTTTCTCTCTTTCTTAAGTCTAGACCATCTACAAAATAACAAATCAAACCATTTGTCAATTTCTAATGAAAATTTAACAAATGGTTGCGTTTGAACCTGCTCCAGCATACCCTTGACTCTGAGCTATTGGCTTGGCCTCATACTACTCTGAAGATGATGGGATTCTGAAAATGAAATGTTAGAATGTTTTTCCCAGTCTCAAAAAGACTCAGCAGGAAGGACTGGCCTAGGTGAGCGGCTCTCTGCGTGTGGTCTGAGGGAAGAATGAGCAGCACTTAGTTACACTAACTCAGCTAGGATGAGGGCTAGGGACCAACAGTGGAGGTGGGCAAGTGGACAGGTCTTATAACTGCCTGAGAGGTCCTTCTGTTTGTTGACTGGAGTGGGCCTGACTTAAAAAAATATTAAGCAAATTAAGTAAACACACAAAAACAAACTGGA
The DNA here is from genome assembly GCF_900497805.2 of Vombatus ursinus. NCBI lineage: Eukaryota > Metazoa > Chordata > Mammalia > Diprotodontia > Vombatidae > Vombatus > Vombatus ursinus. The sequence continues at coordinate 2,696,267 of NW_020949351.1, read as the reverse complement.
AATGTTTGGCTTGCTCCTATGGTATATAAGCCCTCATTGTAATGATTACAGTTATCCCTTCCACATTGTGACTTTCTCCACTGCAGTTTTGATATATCACGGGTCTGAATTAAATGAAAGAAATTAAATGGGAATTTTGTGGGAGTTTTTTGGAAGCCACAGACAACACGTGAAAGCCAACAGATGAAGCAAAAAAAAAAAGTTTAGAAATTCAGAAATGCATAGAATATATGTATAGTATTATATAATATCAACATTTCATCTTTTAATACCATATTAATTCAGACTTCTTTGATACAGAGGGCCAAAATTTTCCAGATCAAGGGGACATCATACCCCTAACCCCCTTGATGTGGAAAGGATAACTATATATCAGTTTCCTGATGAAAAAGTGGATGGTGAAAGTAATAGTGCACATAGGTGCAGTGGCAGCATAAGATAGGGAAGACTCCAAGCTTCAATAGCAGAAAAATTAGTAAAACACTAAGCCATCCGTCGGTCTGAGAAAGATGAGACAGACAGAGAGAGCCGCAGAGAGGAGGAGAAAATGAATATCCAGCAGCAACAGCAGGAGAGACCCACAATATGGAGGAGTACTGTACTATTCTCTTAACTCCTATAGAGAGTCATGTGGACTGGGCAAGCTCAGGGAAGGGGGAAACAAATCTCTAGCACCTCCAAGTTCTTTCCACGCTTGGTGGAGGGGGTACAGTGTCAATCCCAGAAAAGAGCTCTACTTTTGAATATTCTGAATAGGCTTCTGAGGAATTGAGACTTTCAATAGGAGTAGGTTGCTTGGGTCCCTTGAAACTCTGAACTCTAGTCCTTCTTATAGGAGGAGATTCACCACCAGCATGACAGCATGAGTCTCAAGAAAGTAAGAAATGTTTTCTTGACTCCCTGTGGTCTTCTTTATGGGTCCCGCTTGTAGTATGTATTGTATTTTCATAAGATCTTTTATACATTACATGCCACATTGGCCTCATTTGCTTGCAGGAGAACTTTAATCAGATTCAGATGCTCTGAGCACTTGAGCCCTTGGTGGAGACAAACACAAACTGTAAAAATTATTTTTAGCAGAAGCTTACAAGGTCAAACTCTGTCCATCTGCCAGAAATGAGAGAGCTAGGAGTTCCAATCAGTAAAGAGGTTAAGCATGAGCTATAAAGCATATTGGCTCTATATTCAGAAGACTCTGGCATCTTGGATTTTGGAACTTATTTTGTACAGCCTTCAGGAAGGCAGTTGACCTCATGGAAGCTTGTTTTCCTCATCTGAAAATTCAGGGAATTGGTTAAGATAATTTTTTAATAGCATATCCTTCCCATTATTATATATTTTGATTCTGTCACTATTATCAGCTTTGAAGTCACTTCAAACTCCAACAGTTACAGAATTTAAGGTTTAGTGATTTATCTAGGATCAGACAGAACAAGAGAGAATACTATTACAAATTGTAGATTGATTCTTGGTCTTGAAGGAAGGTTATATTATAACCACAAATTTCCAAAAAAATCAATGGCTAAACTCCCTTAAAGTTAAATTTTCTTTGAGAGGAATGGTATTGAATGGAAACTGTTTACTTTCTCTTCTGTCAACAAGAAAAGATCATAGAGTTGGAAAAGACTTTAATGATCTTTTAGTGCAAACTGATTTTGTAAATAAGGAAACTGAAAGGCAGAGAAGTTTGGCAACTTACTATTACTCACAGTGAAAGCAGACCAGAATTTGAGTGAGATCCTCTGACTATGAATCCAGTGTCCTACATGGCCTCTTAGTTAGAAGTATCCACATGGCTATATATCCTGTTGCTATTCCCCAGCAGGTATAGTAGGAAAAAGTACAAATTTCATCTAAATTAATATACATCATGTGGCACCTAGGTGGCACAGTAGATAGAGTGCTGGGCCTGAAGTCAGGAAGATTTCATTTTCCTGAGTTCCAATCTGGCCTCAGACACTTAGCTGTGTGACCTTGAGCAAGTCACTTAAATCCATTTGTCTCAGTTTGCTCATCTGTAAAATAAGCTAGAGAAGGAAATGGCAAATCACTTTTAATATCTCTGCCAAGCAAACCTTAAATGGGGTCACAAAGAGTCAGACACAACTGAGCAAAAAAAATCAAATGCATCATGTGCTCTAGAAAGAGTTTTTTTGGAAATCCTTAGGACAAGCAAAAGTTTCACCAGGTCCATCTAGAGTACATGGAATCTGAGTAATGTGTCTCACTGTCAGAAGTATCTATAAGATTGTGTGATTTTTCTGTCACCTTCCAAACTCAATGCTAAGAAATATATCAATCAATCAACCAATCAATAACCTATTTAAGACACTGTTCTTAGTGATGAGGATAAATACAATATTGCATCAGTACAGCAAACTGAAGAATTTGCATTGTTCTAGAAGGAAACAACATATACGCAGAGAAGTATATTCAAAATATAAACTAGATAAATAAAAGTAATGTTAGGGAGGTGTTCTTTCTTCTTTTCTATGCAATATTTTGTTTTTTCCAATTACATGTAAAAACAACTTTTAGCTTCATTTTTTAAAATTTTGAGTCCCTAATTCTCTTTTTCCCTTTCTCCCCACCCCTCCATTGAGAAAGCAAGCAACTTAACATAGATGATATATATGTAGTCATGCAAAACATATTTCCATATTAGCCACATTGTGCAAGAAAGCAAAGACTAAAAATAATAACAATATTGATAAACCAAGAAAAAATAAAGTTAAAAAAAAGAAGTCTGTTTCAATCTACATTCAGATTTTGCCAATTCTTTCTTTGGAAGTGGATAGCATTTTTCATCATAAGTTCTTTGGAATTATCTTGGATCATTGTATTGATGAGAAGAGCTAAATCATTCACAGTTGATCATCTTACAATATTGCTTTTACTGTGTGAAACATTCTCCTGGTTCTACTCAGTTCATTTTACACCAGTTCATGTAAGTCTTTCCAGGTTTTTCTGAGAGCATCCTGCTGGTCATTTCTTATAGCACAATAATACTCCATCACAGTTATGTACCACAACATTTTTAGTCATTCTCTAATTGATGGGCATCCTCTCAATTTCCAATTCTTTTCCACCACAAAAAGAACTGCTTTAAATATTTTTGTGCATATAGATCCTTTTCTTTTTTTAATCTCTTTGGGATACAGACCTAGTAGTGCTATAGCTGGATTAAAGGATGTGCACAGCTGGGAAGCTGCACTACCTCTACCTGTAGCTTAGAGATCCTTAACTAAGAACATAAGTTATGCTGACCAGAAACCTAGTCAGATCCAGAGTGATGCAAGGAGTTTTCTCAAATTACATATCTCAAGAGCAATTAGGGTTGGGGTTAGAGTTAGAAGTAATGGTGAGAACTGAGACCATTTCAGGCCAAGGGTGACTGTTGGGCATCAAGTACAGGGAACTACTAGAACACCTGAGGAGAAAGGAGAGAAGGAAACAAGCATTCATTACATGCTTAATGTGTGCCAGACATTGTGCTAAGCACTTTGCAAATATTATCTCATTTGGTCCTCACAACAATCCTGGGTGGTAGTTACTATTTTATAGATGAGGAATCTGAGGTAGGTAGAGGTTAAATGACTTGCCCAGGGTCATAATCTAGTAATTGTTAGAGACCTTATTTGAGCTCATCTTCTTGACTGCAGGCAAAGCACACTATCCACTGTTCCATCTAATGGCCTCTAGGAAAATGTATGTATAATCACCCTGAAAAGAGAGGCCATAGTTTATTCTAGAAGCAATCAGGAACAACTAAACCTCCTTAAACCATGGAGTGAATGGTCAGAACTGTGCTTTGGGAATATCAATTTAGCAGTTGTGTGAAGAACAGGTTAGAGGTGAAAAGTTGTATACAATGAAATTGATTAGGAAATTATAAAAATAATCCAGGCCAGAGGTAATGAGAACTTGAACTAAGGGAGTTATAGTGTGAGTGGAAAGAAAGGGGTAGATGTGAGAGATTTTGCTGAGGCCTAATCAAAAAGACTTAGCGGTTAATTGGCTATGGGTGATAAGTGAGAATGAAGTCAAAGATAACTCCTCCATGGAGAACACAGGTCACCAGGAGCATGGTGGCACCCTCTAAAGATGATTTGTCTTGAATTCATCCAAAAGAAGGAACCATTTGAGGGTGCCTATGGGACATCTAGGCAGACATGTTTGGGAGGCAGGTGGAAATCAGATGCCAGAATAAAACAATGAGGCACAGACCACATCATGAGGGAGATATCCTGGACTGGATACTTCCAGGGTGTTGTGAATTCTGTAAACTGGGAAGGTCCAAGGATGAGGGACTGATTATCAGACAATTCCATACTCTTCTTTGTTTGAGGATGGGCATCAAAATGGAGATATAGGTTAGATGTTTAGATCTCAGGTGCCATCTATTTAATTTCTCTTTATATGAAGTATGTGCAAAAAAAAATACTCTCTTCCTCTTCAAGTTTTCTTTTAATGCCTTGGACCTCCCTTTTGCATTTACCATATGCATTCATCTAATAATAATTTATTAAGAATTTGCTATGCCCAAGTTGCTATGATAATTGTTGAGGATACAAAAGCAAAATAACAAAATGCCCCTGCCCAAGTGCAGTTATAGTCTCCTGAGGAGTTTAAATATTCTAATTTGTGTATGTCTTCCAGGTGGCTTATTAGAGTATAGACCATGCTACAAACTTATTACTTCTGGCATGGATTATTATGATATCCTCCTAATCAATATCTTTGTATTCAACCATTCCTCTCTCTAGCCTGTACTTTACACTATTGCCAAATCAACATTCCCAACATACAGTTCTGACTACATCCCTGTACTTTGATAACACCATTATGTCATCTTTGATATTTGTATATACAGCACCAACCACTGTACTTTGTACAGAGTAGGATATGTGTGTGTGTGTGTGTGTTTGTATACATATTATGGAATTGAATAAGGACAGAAACAAATTCACATTAGTTCCTGTGACATGTACAATCTCTAGTCATGTATCCTGTTTGTGTCTCTTTTCATTTTAGACAGCAGTTCCCTTATATTGTCCAATATAAGCATGTTATTTTGATTCTCTTCTCCTACCTTATTATCAGTTTGAAAGTGACCGGGAGAAAGAGAACTTTTTAAGGGTTTGGGGAAGATGGAGAGAAAATAGACACTTGAAGCATCATGGAGTTACTGAAGTTGGCTGATTGGTTCTTACCAGAGGGTTATATTTCATGTGCCATCTACAAAGGATATGGCTTCATCAGTATCTAAGAGAAAAGAGGGCTTTGGCTTATCTATTTAGCTAGAAGCAAAATGTAACCAGGAGGCTCTTAATAATTGTCTAATTGAATTTGGGAGAGAAGCCCAATTCCTTGGAGAATCAATTATTTAGATGGTATAGTAGATAAAGAATTAGAGTTAGAACTGAGCTCAAATTCTGCCTCAGATACTTTCTGAGCCATGGGCAATCAGGTAATGTTTATATGCCTTGGTTTTCTTATCTGTAAAATGGGGATAATAAAGTACCTATTCCCTAGAGTTGTTGTGAGGATAAAATGAAATAATGTTTGTAAAAGCTTTTTTTTTTTTTTTTTACAAATTTTAAAGTGCTATATACATGCTAGCTACTCTTATCAGGTAAAAGATGTGCTAGGATAGGCCAGATTTTCTAACCTTACCTTGTAATGTGAATTACCTACCTATATATAATTTATATCTCAGCTTCTCACATTGTAGTGTAGGGAAATATATATATATGTATGTGTATATACATATATATATATATTTTTTAACTCGATCCTTTATTTCTAGGACATTGGTTGGGGAAAAGTCCTAGGGAATACCACTCCTCCTGAAGCTTTCCTACTGGACCAGATTATTCACCTGTCCTGCCACACTCTAAAATCTCAGGAAGGACTCATAAGATGTTATTTTAAAATGCACAGAAACTGCAAATGTCATGAAAATATATGCTACAGGAAAACAAGCTACCTTTAAAGGTAGTAGCTGCAGCGCTTATAGGGTTCAAGTAGCCTATATAAAGGTTAATGAATACAGGAGGGATGATTAACCAGGGAGATCAGAAGCATACAAAGCTTCATAGGTGAGCTGGAGAGATGTAGGCTAACTGCCTGGTCCCTCTCGAAGCACCAAAACAAATTTATTCCTAATGCAGAACAGGTTGCCTGTTGTCAGGGTAATGTCTTTGTAAACATTTCTACATTCCAAAAGAGAACATAATTCTGTTTCTCTGGTGTCTTCCTTCATTTATTGCTGTCTGAATTGAAAAGGCAGATGTTCCATTCAAGGAATTGTCTCCAAGGGTGATTGCTTTCAGGTGAAATACTTAATAAATTAAAGTTTAGGGAGTAAGAAAATTCTACTTACGGAAAAAGGACTCTATTAATAAATTGTGGGAGAAAATAGCTCAGCCTAGTGGTCCTTAGTATTGGTTTTAGGAGAATTATGTAATTGGAAGGGAAGACTTTAGCCTTGAGTGAAGGCCGAGTGCTGGCTAGGCACCACACTGAATGACAAAAGGAGCAGAGTCTTGGACATCAAGCCTAACACATGATGTTGGGATATAACTACTGACATAGTCTTATGTGTGAATCAAATCCAGTTCCTGGCAACCCAGTCTACCGGCTTAACCTTGCCACCACCACCACCCCCTCTTAGCTCTTAAGTATTTGGAGAGAGAATGCTCTTCCAATGCTTCATTCTTTCCTTGTACACCTCTGGGAAGGCAGAGGTGCTCTAAAACATTAATACCTACAGCCAGAAAATATATACTTACTTTTCCTGTGATCCTAGTGATTCACAAATGATGTTTGCTAGAGACAGAGCCTCCTTCTCTTGCCACCTTTGCCTATATACTCATTGCCATCCAGCTCAATCCTACCACTCTCTAGTCACTACTTTTTTCCCTCACTTGCACCGTGCCCTCTGGAATCCTTGCACTCTCGTTAACAAACTACTTTCAATTTTGCTTTCTTCATATTTTTTCCATTATCTTGTTTTTACAGAAACCTGGCTCACTCTGGGAGACAGAGCATAGCTTCTCCTCTCCAGTAAAGGCTATTGAGCCTTCACTCATTGTTCCCCAACACAATGAACCGGGAGGAAGAATTGCTATTCTTCTGTTATTTTCAGACTATCTGTCTGCTGTCATCACTTAGCAATCTCTTCTTTGAGGTTCACTCTGTTTGCAGTATCTCATCTACAGTATATCACCTGGTTCAGATCTTTGTTGCTATGATTTAACAGCTTCTAGGTTACTCTTCTTCCATTCTCAAGGAGTTCAGCACCTGGTTCAGTTTTTCCTTGCAATTCAAATCCTGCCATTATGCTTGGGAACTTCAATATAATTTCCCTTCAAACACCATGACTTCATAGTTCATTAACCTACTCGGTTCCCAAGACTGACAGTTCCACTCTAACTAGCACTCATACCTGTTCAACTTCTTTGATATTGAACTCAGAAATTCCCTTTTTAATCATTATAATGTCCTACCATTCCCTCTCTCCCTCATTCTTTCCAAACCTCTTCTTTGTCCAAACCGTTTGAAAATTTCTCTTTTCTCCTCAAACCCCCAATGACTCTCTCCTTCATTCCTTACAATTTGGAATTATGTGTAGAATGTAACCAAAATGTCAATATACCTTTACTCAAATATTTCAATGCTAGGAATATACCCCAAGAAGGTCAGTGATAAAAAGAAAGGCTCTATAGGTACACACACACACACACACACACACACACACACACACACATATATATATAAAAGATCATTTTCTGTAATAGTAAAGAAATGGAAACAAAATAGATGCCTTTCAACTGGGGAATGGTTAAACCATTTGCGGCACATGTTAGTAATGGAGTATTATTGGGATGTAACAAATAGTGGATATTGTGAATACAAAGAAATGTGAGAAGACTTATATGAATTGATTCAAAGTGAAGTTAAGCAGAACCAGAAAAACAATGCACCCAATGACTGGAACAGTGTAAATAAAAAGTCAGCAAAAACAAAACAATTGAAACTGAATGCTATGAAATTATAATGACCAAACTTGGCCCCAGAGAAGAAATATGAGAAGGCTCCTCATTCCCTTCTTAGCAGAGATAAAGGACAAAGATGTAAAATATTGCCATACTTTTTTGATATGCTCTTTGGTTTTATTGAATCATGTGTGTGCATACACACACACAAACACACACACATACATACACACATATATATAAACACCTTATTCTTTCTTATGAAATGTTTCTCTAGGAGAGGGGTTTGGAGAGATAAATTAGGGTAAATTATTAGGGATAAAATAGGTTATTTATATTTTATTATGCAAAAAACAACAATAAAATTTATGAGTGGCTATATGATTTATATAACATTTCAGAATTCCTGTGCTCAGGTAAAAACTCTTGCAGTCTCTACCTCTGTAAAAATTAATGACTAAATGGAATAAGTACTGAGACCTTCAGGAGGAGTAGAGTAATTTCCTTTTGATTCCGTTTCCTCATTGATTTGACTAACTTTGGGAATAAAAAAGCTGAGGATCCCAATTCTATCCCAAGGTGTCATTATTGAAAAGGGAAAATTAGTCTGGACAGGATTTTCTCCTCTTTTCTGAGCTAAGCTGTGATTTATAACCACACTTTTGGCCTAAAAAAGAAGACTCTGCATTCTAGTGTGTCCCTACTATGTACTCCACAGAATAAAGACCCCAGTAGGACTTTAAATTTCATATTTGAATAGTGCTTTAGAGGTTTTATGGTTTGAGATAAATAATTTCAAGGCTTGGAAACTTCTGTAAGGGGAATATGCTTTACTTTGTGAATACCATATTGTAATGGCAGAGAACAAAGTCCAGGTCTATTACCATGTTATGGTTTCATTCACTTGATGTGACTCCAGCTGTGGGGGTCAAATATACTTTCGATTTTTTCTCTGTAAATGTCATGTTGTTTCCCCCACTCCCCTACATAGAAGGTTACATCCACAAACATCTAACTCTGAGGTCCTCACAAGACAACTTTAAAGGTTAATGCTGCTGGAGAATACTTCCCCTTCTTTGGCTAAGATTTTGGAATCATGCTGCCTAGGAAATATCTCTGCCTCTATATAGGAGGAAGGGTTTAAAAAAAACAACATAGTCCAGGAACTGCTATCATTTACCGCATTGGGGAGAACACGTATTCCTCTTCTTTATGTCTTTCCAAAGCTGATCTTAATGATTCCTAGGGACTGAAAAAAATCCTCCACCCACAAGTTGTACCCTTGGGATTGCCTTGGAAAGAGAAAGGGAAGAGTTTCAAAGACCCCTTAAGAGTTAAAAAGAAAATCTTCAATGAAGACTCATTTTATATGACAATGAAAACCAGCGGCTTCTTCAATAACAATATTTCCTTTCAAGTGTCTGAACCAAACAATTCCTCTATAGGACAGCCGAAATCATTAAAGTCCATCTTCCAGGAGGCACCAAGAGGCATATCTATATCCTTTCTAGGGAAATGGAATCAAAAATTCCAACTAAAGACTCACCTCCTGGTATACTTGTCTAATTCATCAGGAAACTCTTGATTAACCCACTGCACATCAATAATTTCAGTGGAATTAGTCACAAAATATTTAGATTCATTTTTGTAGATAGTTCTTGCTTTTAATAAGGTTATTTTCTAGAGACTTAATTAAAAAGACTGTCCCCAACCCCCAACTATTTCCTTCATTCAATTCATTTCTTACTATCAAGAGACAAAGTATTGAATAGAGGATAGAGAACTAGCTTCAGAATGAGTATGACCTGGGCTCCTGTCCTGTCTCTTAAAATTACTAGTTATGAGATTCAGGATAAATCATTTTTTTTTATCTCATTGACCTCAAAAATTATAAATTGCAGAGAAATTGCAAATGTACTTTGTAGGAGGAGTTTTCTCATTGGGATTTCCTCAAACAAATGAAAGCATAGGACTAGTCACAATTAATTATTTTAAATGTTATATTATGTTTAAATAATTATATAAACATACATATGTATACATGTGTATACATATAGAAATTCATATATCTATGAATACATCAATATCCAGAGATATATGTATATACACACACATAGCTTTCTTCAACTCAAGGGTTATTTCTGTTCAAGAAAATACATATACATGAAGATATGTATATGTGTGTGTGTGCATGTGTGTATCACAAGTCCATGAGACATGCATTGGAGCTATATTTATTACAAGAGAAATGAACATGCATGTGGAACCCTTGTACAAGTACAAGGAGTTCAGTGCAGGGAATGTCTTCAGTATTTAAGTTACAGGACAAAGGGGAAGACACAGGGGAGAGGAAAAGAACTAATCCCCTCCTAAAGAGGAGGAGAAAGATGATGGCAAAAGCAGCATTCTTTTCTCTTGGGAACTGCTAGAACATGAAGACAGGATGGTCTGCTTATCTACAACGGTACCAGTTTCTCAGTCTGGTGCAGACTGGCTGACACCTGTCTTGACTCCCAAGGACACATAGGGAATCCAGTTTGGGTTGTAAACAACAAATTATGTCAGCTAGGGCTGGGGGGAGGGTTTCATTCTTTGGCTCCTGAATACAGCAAGCCCAGTGTGTCTAGAAAATACATTGCAACTCAAGAAGCAAGCTCAGAGAAACTCTTAACACTTCCTACAGTTACACTTCCTAGTTGTGAATGTTCTCCCTCTTCAAATTATCTTACATTTATTTCTTTGTAAATGGGTCCCCAACAGAGCATGGCTGGAACTGATTTTCATTTTGCCTTGGTAACTCCAGGGCCTAGCATAGTGTTTTGCACATAGTTGGAGCTTAAATGATGTCACTGAATTGAATTAAGCAACAGGTTGTCTACATATTGAATTATACAACTTGGGTATGTGGGAAAAATGGAACTATGTATCCACAACACTCATTATCACTGAGGCAATTTTTTGACAGTCCACTTCTGTCCGTTTGTTCTCAGATTCTATATAGAGTATTTATATTATGCCACATATGATGACTTTGATGAACGACTGATGACTTTACTGATATATATAATACTGTTTTTTTAGACTGGAAAAAGTAGGTTATGCAAGGGAGAAGGCAGATGATGATTATGACATGAATGCCTGTCAGCTGAGTTGGCAGTTACTAAAGCTCCAAGGAAGGAATCAGTTTCAAAGAACAGACTATAAAAAGAAGATGGAAAACTTTATCAGTTAGAGGTTTAATTAAAAGCTAATGGAGTGAAAAACCTAGATATGTACATAGTGAAAATTATATCTTTGTAAAACTTTTCTGTTTCTCTATCAACTAAACTACTAAAATAATCTCAGAACTGATCATATACATGTCCATTTATAAATATTTATGTATTTCATATAGAAAATGTAATACTTTGGAAATCTGGACATATTCTATGAGCTATAGTCCTACTTAATACGAATGCTTGAGGCAAAAAAACAAAAATAATAATGTTTTTTAGACTTGAAGTGATTCATAGTATTATGGAATTTTTTATTTGAAATGAACCATAGAGATTCTTTCATTTGAAATAAATGTTCAATGGAGAAGTGATTTCTAACTGTTTAAAACCCTCAAAATGTTTCCTTATTTCCTCTAATTCTAGGGAATGCTAATTCTCAAAACTATATGCTTAACATTATACAGCTGGTACAGGATATTTTTAAATGATAAAAATCCCATTGAGAAGAATCCCCCAAAGAAGAAAACAATTAAATATAATTTACATCTTCAAGGATTGGAGGATGGTCTGAATTAATGAGGTTTCTATTATCCAATGCTTTTATTTAAGGGCAACAGGATATCTAGTCAATGAGAGAATCATGCACTATATTTAGTCAATATTTTTAACTAGAGCTTGCTGTGATCATTTTTAATATTATGGTCATGCCAAAAGGGATTTTAGAAGCAATTCACCTGACCCAATTAACTCTCTGTATGTATAGGTGTACTTCAAGGGTCTATAGTTTTAACTATATGAGCCCTCCTTTCATCAACTTGGACTACTATCCAACTCACTGCTATAGTGAACTGCTCATAATTTGCTGTGGTTCAAATGATTTATTGCCCTATAGCCAACTTTCTGATGAAAAACCTCTCTAAATTTAGCTAGGCTGGTCCTTAAGCAAAAGATGTGCAGTCCATCACTGGACTTATGCTCATATCCCTTTCAGCATGGCAGGGTGCCAGAGCGTGTGGTCTGTTGGCATAACCTTCGAGAATCCAGAATCCCCCACACAACACAAGGATCCATAGGAGGACTTTTATAGAAGATACACATACAGAATTTGTTTTCACTTTCAAAATGTGAATAAAGTCTTTCATTTGTTTACTTTAGGATTCTCCCTGTTGGTAAGCATTTAGGGCGGCACAATAAGTCTTTTGGACCACTAGGGTACCATTGCAATAATAAACTGAGGGGGTTAATGCCTCCCTAAGTGTTTAGTATACTAGCAGTGGGTGATTGAAGCACTGAAGATAATTGGGATAATTGAATGAAAGCCATGATCAAACTTAAAAACATCTCTAATAGAAAAATATATATATGTATATATTTCAAACATGTTACACATGAACATGCATATGTATATATGTGTATGTTTGAGCCTGTATCTATGTTTGTATGCACCTACATGTGTGGATACATATACATACAACAACCTGACATAGTGGATACAGCACCTACCTTGGATTCTGGAAGATCAGAGCTAAAGCTCTGCCTCTGACATATAGTGACTATGTGGCCCTGAACAAATCATTTAACCTCTCAATGCTCTGGGAAATTATAAGATTATATAACTTTATAGCCACTGAAGACTGTAACTTACAGTCTTCTGTACTGCCCATATGCATTGCTGGGAAGAATTTCTGTAGGCTCCAGGATTTTACTCACAGAAAAAGTTTCAGTTCTAGAAACCGCCACCCCTGACGGTGTCTATATTCAGTTCAATTCAATGAACATTTATTAGGCACCTACAGTTTGGATGCATGCATATATATGGGTCAGCTAGGTGATACAGTGGATAGAATGCAGGGCCTGTATTCAGGAAGACCTGAGTACAAATTTGGCCTCAGATACTTACTAGCTGTGTGACCCTGGGCAAGTCACTTTACCCTGTTTGCCTCAGTTACTCCAGTAATTTTGCTAAGAAAACCTCAAATGGATTCACAAAGAGTCAGACATGACTGAAATGACTAAACAATAACAACACATATTTACACAATGCACATAAGCATGTAGATGTGTGCATATTTACATATTACATACATATGAACTCACATATACATATAAATGTGAACATAAATATAAGCTCTATAGTTAAAGGACATTGGTTCAGACCTTATCTCTATCTAACTTGTGTGGCCTTGAGCAAGCCTTTTAACCTTCTTAAGACTTAGTTTCCTCATCTGTACAATAAGAGGATTAGGCTAGATGGCCTCTAAATTTTCCCCCAGTTCTTTATCTATGATTACATAATCCTACATTCGCACATTTGGCTAGCTGCATACTAACCTAATTAGCTAACTAGCTGCGAAACCTTGGGCAAGATATTTAAACTTCACTAAGTCTTCATTTCATCACCTGTAAAGGGGAGACGACAGTAATAGATCTCTTAGGTTGTTTCTAGCTCCAGAACTCTTTCATGCTAGATTTAAAGCACTATTATCAGACACTATCAGATAAAATTCCATTTTTCAAATTTGTACATTTCTGAGATCCATGGGGAAGAAACCAAATGTGGAATTGAGCTCTGATTTTGCAGTTTGCCCTTTATATCAATTTAATCACTTATTTGTGCGCCTTATGTTCTCTGTTGAAGTCACAATACAAGCATCCTATATCACGAAACACTTTCATAACTTCCTCTCTTTAGAGCCACTACAAAGAAAATTGCCTTTCCCCACATTCATTCCTTAATAGCCTTGGAACAATTATCTGCTGCCTATTAGACTGCATGTCAACATAAAAGACTTTAAACGGCAGTGCATGATTCCCATTATGAGATAACACACTTTTGCAGATAATTCATTGCTGTGTGATACTGAACTTGACATTTCTTTTTGCAACATTTAAAAAATAATGCCATCCATTGCTAAAATCCCTGGTCTTCAAATCAAAGACGAAATGAGATATTCCTATATTAAATCTCCTCCATAACATAAAACAGTATTCTTTCTCTCATCTCATCCTTCTATTGACTCCCTAATGGAAACTAGAATGAATTTCTAGTGTTGTGATACATGAAGGACCTCACATCCACTATCCACTGCACACAGAGATTACTCATTACGAATCAAGGGACCACAAAGTAAACAGGGCAAAGGAAGGCATTATGGAGTCAGTGAAAAGCAAGCAGGATTAATGACTATAGGTCATTAGAGAGACATCATGATTTGAATGACAGAGTGCAAGCCTCAGAGTCAGGAAGACTTGGGTTCAAATCCTGTCTCTGATACGTACTATGTGACTCTTGATAGGTCACTTAATTTCTTAATTATGACAGAATCTAAGACTACAAGTTACAAAGTAGTTATGATCATATTAGTAGAGGGCCTTTGCACATGGAGAGTCCTCTACAACATTGAAATCACAGTAACAGATCTCCTCCTCTCCAAAAAAAAGGGGGAAAAAAGGATCACATGTATTATTCCACATCTAATTTTTTGGGTGTGTCAATATTGTTTCCTCAATGGACCAGGCCAAAGAACAAAATAATGAGACTATAAGTCGAAGATACTAGGATTCTAATTCTGTCTCTTTTAATCAACTAATCAGCAAGAATTAAGAATTATTGTGTAGCAAGCACTATTCTAGACTCTGGAGGTACAAAGATAAAATGAAATAGTCCCTATCCTCAAGGGAATGACATTCTATCAAGGCACTAACTCAACTTGTGTCACCTTAGGCATAAAATCTAGGAATCAAACAATGTCAGAGCTGAAAGGGTCCCCAAAGGGTAACTAATTTAAACACAAATAAACACAATGGGACAATCACTTTCCTTCGTGTGAATAATATATTTCTGTTAATGTAGAATAAGACTACATTAGCTTTCTTGGCTTCCTCATTCAACTGGTGAACCATATTGAACCTACACTTCCCCAAAACCCCTAGGTCTTTTTAGCACCCTCTACTTTCTAACTTATGTCTCTTCCTGCAGTTGATTTAAAAGGGAAAAAGAGTCAGACTTAAAATTCACCTCAATCAAATTTTATATTATTAACTTCAGTTCATGACTCCAATCTATGGAGATCTGCTTGGATTCCAGTTGTCATATAGTGTAATTCACCTCTCAGGGCCTCCATTTCCTTTTTTTTTTTAATCAATGGGCTAGACTTAGAAGGTCTCTTTCTACTCTAATTTGTCAGGCTTAGTGAATTCATGAGTATGCAATTCTTACTCCACAGGATCTGGACCATACCAGAAATGGCTAATAATGTAGTAACTATAGAGATAGGGAAGCTTAGTGGCACAGTTGATAGAGTGCCAGGCATAGAGTCAGGAAAACTCATCTTCCTGAGTTCAAATCTAGCCTCAGATACTTAGTAACTGTGTGATCCTAGGCAAGTCATTTATCTTTGTTTGGTTCAGTTCTTCATGTACAAAATGAGTTGGAGAAGGAAATGGCAAACCACTCCAGTATCTTTGCCAAAAAAAACCCAGAGTCACAAAGAGTTGGACATGGTTAAAAAATGACTGAACAACAACAATAAAACATAGGGAATTTTTTTTGCTATATTCTAGAATTAACACAAACTATTCTCAGTCGATCTAATTTGTAATTAAGTACAAAGAAATTCCAGAAGGGTTCAAGTATCATAACAAATCATTCTTCCCAGGGCCTTCTGATATCAAGGATAGAGTCATTTGTACAGACCTCTTTTTCATGGGCCTACTGTTTGTGGCATATACTACCAGGTACTCAAGGCAACCATGATAGACCGCTTCTCTTTTGCCAACAAAATTCTCAGTGTTCAGAGAAATTCCACAATAATAGATTTTTTAAAATATTAAATTCATACAGGATACCCTGATTTAATCCTGAGGGTGAATAAAAGTCATCACAATTATGATGCTATAAAAATAAATCACAATTAAAGCATCCAAAATGCAAGATAAGTCAAATAAAGAACAGGAGGCAAAACACCATGGAATCCATTAAAATTAACAAATAAACAAAAAAAGGCCTTGGAGAATTCCTAGTGTGTGACTAAATTAGTAACAACCTGGAGGAGTCCATTTTTCAACTCTATTTACATCCCATGTAACATTTATTCTGCACTAGAGAAACTTATGCTTTCATTTCAATTCTTTCCATTAGGATTCTTTCAACTTGAAAATTTTTTTATATTACTATTCCTTTTATTTTTTTTCTTCATTATCAACTAAAACTCCTTAAAAATTTAATTTACTCTTCTGTATCTTACTGTCATCTAGGAGTGTCGGTCAGCAATATCTCATAACCTAAGAAATAGAACACTATTGTCCCCATTCACTTGACTAATTGGAGAAAAGTATATTAAATTTGGATAAATTATGTTTCTTCTTTCATCAATGAATATATCACTAGAATTCATAGGATAGGTTTATTTGATCTCCCTGACTTCAAAGTCCTGTCAGTAATAAAGAAGAGGTTGTCCTAGAAAAAAAATGCTCATACAAAAAGTTTTCCTTCAAGGTTTGGGAACTTCAGATTTTCATGACTCAATTTAATCCAGCCAGGGGCTATGCATGTCATGGTAAAAGCTTTGTTAACTAGAAGACACAAATTAGGCCAGCTGTATGTCACACATAACAATGGAACACAATACCTTACATAGATTTCAATTGACTGGAGGAAATACATAGTTTGACTATGTCAGTGATTAACAATTTTTCAAAGTCCCTTTGGTTCTAAAAACCTTACCTTCCTATTCAAACTACTTTAAAAATTTCTTCATTTCACATGGATTGCTTAAACTTTCTGCTTTCTATCTGTTTATGATTTGGGGAAAACACATTTATTCTACATTTATAGGTCAATAGATATTCTTTAAATTTCATTTAAAAATTGTAGTATGTATTATGCTTAGCTAAAATTAAAAATAGAAATGCCTTTGCTGTCAGTTGATGATGAGATAAGTTAAACTCTTATTTGGGGTACAAAATTAAGAAATTTACAATTCTATTCCTCTTGGTAAAAATGCATGTTGAGAGAAGTTTTATTGCCTTTCTAAAAATACATAATTAAAATATAAAGCAATGTAACTGTGAAAATTTAAAATAGAATTTTTTGTTCTAATTTATTATTTATTTTGAATTCTTTTTTTCTTAATTTTCAGTTCAGTTCTCTTTTTCTCCTTCTCTCCTTCTCTCCAGCCCCTTTCCCACCCTTTGAGAAGGCAAACAATGTGATATCAATAATATATATAAAATCATTCAAAATGTTTCTTCATATTAGCCATGTTGCAAAAAAAACAAGAAAAATAGAGACAATGAAAAAATATATTTAATTTCTACTCAGAGTTAATAAGTTCTCTATCTGGAGATGAATAGCATTTTTTATCATGAGTCTTTTGGAATTGTCTTGGATCATTCTCTTGATCAGAATGGCTAAGTCTTTCACAATTGTTCATTGTTACATTATTGCTATTACTGTGTAAAATGATCTCTTGGTTCTGCTCACTTCACTTTGTATCAATTCATATAGGTCTTCCCAGGTTTTTCTGAAACCACCCTACTCATCCTTCTTATAGCACAACTGTATTCCATCACAATCTTATACCACAACTTCTTCAGCCATTCCCCAATTGATGGGTAACCCCTCAATTTCTAATTCTTTAACACCACAAAAAAGTTGCTATAATTTTTTTTTTGGTATACATATAAGTCCTTTTCCTTTTTCTTTGATTTCTTTGGGAGACAGACCTCATCTAGTAGTAAGTCAAAGGGTATGTATAGTTTTATAGCTCATTGAGCATAGTGGAAAAGAAATATAAAAGTAAATGAACTAATTGATATAAAAACTCTAAGTAAGAGATACCAAAAGACCAAAAGACAACTATGCAGTATAGTAAGGTAAATTTCAGGTGGTCTTGGGGATTGGGACCAGGTCACTACAAACAATAACTTGGTGTAGGTCAAAAGATAACATAGCCCCATCTGCAAATGTGCAATGGTATGTTGTCAAGGCAGTAGAGTATAGAGGTGAGAACACTGAGATTACAGACAAAATTATGAGTTCAAGGGGCAGCTAGGTGGTGCAGTGGATGGAGCTCTACCCTTGGAGTCAGGAGGACCTGAGTTCAAATCTAGTCTCAGACACATGACACTTACTAGCTGTGTGACCCTGGGCAAGTCACTTAACCCTGATTTCCTCACCAAAAAGATAAAAAAATATGAGTTCAAATCTACCTTAGGCTTTTACCAGCTGTGGGCCCTGAATAAGTAAAGTAATTAAGGTTTTTAAGCACATTTATCGCTCTCGCTCTCGTTTTCGCTCCCCCAACTCAACTTAACCAAGTATAAAACAAAAATTTTTTTTTTAAATTTTGTGTTTATTTATTGGACAATGCTTCCATATTGTCCTTTTTCTAATTTGTCACAGCAGTTAGTTTTAAAGTTAAAACAGACACATGTGTGCACACACACACACATTCATCTTTTGTTCTCAAACTTCGAGCTTATTCTTTTTTAATGGCTATTGCAAACAAAATCAAATCAATAAGACTTTCCCAAGCATTTACTATGACTTTTAAGTATATGTTGCCCTAAAATGTATTTGTTTTCCTTCATGGTTCAATGATCTTGAAAAGAATTAAGTTTCTTTCTCACTGAAAAGTGATATCTCTAAAGAATACAATTGTGCAATTCAGCAACTCTCAAAGATTGTATATTTGTACATGAACTCCACTACTGAGTAATACTTTGTTTTAAATAGAACCAGTGGATCAATCATTCTCATAATGTTCAGGGCTGGAGAGAGAATGGAAAAAAAATCACTGTTTAAATACTACCAGGTGATTTTTCTTCTAGTCAGCTCTTTCATCTTGAAAACCAGGAAGAAGGAGTCTGCTAAGCTATTCATAAGATCGTAGGGTGAGAGCTAGAAGTGATCTTAAAAGACAACTCATCTCAAGCTTCTCAAATGAAGAAAATATGGCTTATTATGGTTAAGTGACTTTCTAAAGTCACATAAATATTAAACATTGGAGGTAAAATTTGACCCCAGGTTCTTAGACTCTGCTACCAGCAGTAGTGTCCTTTCCCTTCTGCCACAGAAAGATCTCCTATTTCTGAAGAGGTAAGGACACTCTCTTAAGAAGGCAAAAAGAAGTTAAACAATTGTATAAACTCAGAACTATAGTACACTAATCCATTCAGCAGCTTTGATATACCTCTCTAGAGTTCATGATTTTCCAGTTTACTTGATGGGTCTGTCGAACCAAAAATGTCCTTCCCTTAGTAGTGATGACTTATTTCTTTAATCATGCTATCAGTCATGTGTTTGTTTTGACTACAATGAGATAGAATATTAATAGGTGAGGGGGAAAATTCAGTAATTCATTAGTTAAAGCATTGGAAAAAATAATAATAGCCACTTTAAGTTTACAAAGAGCTTTACATATTATCATATTTGAACCTCACAACAACTCTGTGGAATACGAGCAGGTATTATTGTCAGTCATTAAAGAACGGCAAAATGACTTTGCTCATGGTTACACAAACAGTAAGCAGCATAGATAGGATTCAGCTCCAGGTCTGATGATTCCAAGTCCTTTGCTCTTTCCCCTGAATCATGCTGACGCTTAAAAAAGGAGAACATGTGCCTTGGTGAATTTGAGTACAAAATTTTCAAAGAAGCACATCTTGTTTATTTATTCATTTTTTGAACCAAGAAAAATGTTGAACCTCAAATGTCAGCAACATTTAATAACACATTCATTCAATAAGCATTTATCACATGCCTATGTTGTGCTAGGCAGCAGAGTAGGTACCAAGATGAATGAGATATGGTCCCTGCCCATACTGAACATAGTTTCATTAGGGCCAAGCAGTCTGTGAAGACCCTGATACAAAGATGAAAAATGGTGCTGTCTTTGCCTCCCTTGAACTTACAGTCTATTCTAGTGATAAATCAGATTTCAGCGTAAGTACCACCTCCTACCTATGGACTTTCCTAATTCCTTCCCATATTTTAGTAATGCCTTCTCCCCAAAGTAATTTGTATTTACTTTGTGTTCCTCTGTGTGTGTGTGTGTGTGTGTGTGTGTGTGTGTGTGGTGTGTGTTCAATTAACTTTTCTATGTACATATTGTTTCTACCCAGTAGAATACAAGATTATTGAGGCCAGGGACTGTTTCTAGTTTGGTTTGTCTTTTTATTACCATTTATTACCATTGCCTGAATTGAATTGAATTATATATAGTATAAGCCAAAATGCAATAAGTACATGAGGGAAGGGGAGGGGAAGGGTGTGGGGTGAAAGCTTTGTTTTTAACTTTAGAAACTTTTGGAAATAAAAGGGAGGGAGAAAAAGAAAAGCAAAATAAATGGACATGTATCTCTCAACAGCATTGGTGTTCAAAAAATGTGTTTGTTTTTGCAAAACAAGCCAGCAAGAGCCAGAGGCTGACATGGAGAATCCTGCTACTCTTTTTCATCTCCAGTATTGTACTCTCTGGTCCTTAGTTCTTAGCATTGAAGAGCCTTACAGGAGACCTCATTCCAGATGGAGGTAGGCCCTCTTTGTGGAACTTAGGCTGACAGTGAAAGATAATCAAAGTCAAAGGGCTTTGCTACATTTGCAGATTGAAGTCTTGTAGGAATTTCATCAGGTATTCTGTCCAGTTAGGAATCTCCATTCCTTCCGTGATTCAGTGAATCCAAAGAAATGGGTCAACATGAATGCTGATGTTGTTTAATAATTCTCTTCCACAAAATTTCTCCAACAGCAGATCTTAACAGCCTTTTCCAGTGACCACTGCGGGCTGTCCCAGGGAAATGGAAACAGGTTCAGGCAACTGGATTCAGCATAAATGCTAAATCACTTTTTATTGAAGTGTTGTCCTTTATGATAGTCTCACTCCGAAAAAGTTTATATAAATATACTATATATAGGTACAGGTTGAGCCTGTTTTCTCTTATTCTTCTACACAATTTGAAATTGTGTCTTCATTGTCCAAAACCATGTCAACAACTTTCTTTGAACAATTTCATTTTCTCATAGAAATGAAAAGGTTCTCCTTGTGGATGGACTGCAGGATCAATGTTGTAAAAGCCTTAAACTGTCCTATTTCTTTAAATTTGTACACTTCATGTTTCCAAAGAACTGCATTTTCCCTAAGAACTTTTAGACATTTTGTATGATGCCATGTCATGCTTTCCTTTCTCTGCCAGGCTATTTATATAGGCCAGGCCTATATCCAGAATTGTGTGTCTTTTAATATTCATTTGGCTAATTTCAGCAGCCATCAAAGCTGCTTCTTTTCTTCTTTCTGAGGAGGCAGTGAATGTGATATCTGGGTACATTAGGAAAAGCTTTATGAAGAAAGGGATACTTCAGTTAGCTTGTAACAAAAGAGGTTGATTTCAACAGACAGAAATATGAAGGGAGTCCACTCCAGGAATGGAGCCTATGCAAATACATGGAAGCCAGAGAAGGCAGGATAGAGGACAGGATAACATCAGGGAATTGTAAGTAGTCTAATAGAGCTGAAACAAGGAGTGAATAAAAAGGAGTGATGTGAAATAAGTTGGAAAGGTAAATTAAAGTCTTAGTATGGAGGGTCTTGAATGCCAGGATATAGATTTTGCATTTTACCCTCTAAGAAACCTGGAGATACTGAATACATCTTAACAAGGGAGTCACATTGTATATCTAGAAAGATAGATAGATGTAGATATCTATAGGTATCTATAGATATCCATATCTATACACAAATACACATGATATATACCATGCCAATGTGGATACATACATATATGTATGCATGTGATACATGTATATTATATTTTCACACATTCATTCATGTATATAAGTATATGTGTAAGTGAAATACATGTATATGTGTAAATATATCAGGTAAGATGACTTGGGCAGCTTTGTGAAGGATATGTTGGCATAAGGAAAGTTGAGGAATTTTAAGGGATTATTCTGCAACTAAGAGGGCCCAAAGGGATTAGAATTTTTAATGAAGAGACAGATCAAAGAAGACTCCTTGGAAAACATGACTGTAAGACTAGTATTCTAACAGGCAGAAATAGCGAAGTATAGTGCACATGGAAAATTATAATATGATGTAAAGTAAATAAGATAGCATAGCCCCCAATTGTTGAGGGCTTTGAATGGCAAGCTAAATAACCATAGTTATATTTAGCAGACAATAGTGAGCCACTGAAGAGTTTTGAGCAAAGGAACACAGAGACCTGTTAAAAAAAAGTGGGTAATATTGAGACCTATGTTGGACTATGAAAAAGAGATTAGAGGAAGAACCCCAGAGAAATTGCAGAGAGGCAGAATTGATAAAAGTCAAAAATAACAATAAGGTTCTAAACATTCAAGACAGGATGTATATAGGTACAGAAATTGGTAAGTTTCAGAGGACAGCAGATTTCTAGAGAAAACAGAAGTTCAGTTTTGGACATGCAGTTTGAAGTTTGCAGCATCACAGGAACCATTCTCACTTTACAGATCAGGAAACTGAGATCCACATGAGATCAAGTGACTTGCCCACAGTCACACAGCTAGTAAGTCAAAGAACCAGGATTCAGGATTCAAACCTAGGACTCTTGATTGCAAATTCAGTTCTTTCTACTATACCATATACACCAAGTGCAGAGTTCTAATAATAAACATGACAAGATATCTTTTAGATAGTTGGGGGTATAACTGAAACTCAGGAGAAAGATAAAATTTGAGGATATGGACATTGGTGTTATCTGCCTAAGGAGAGTAGACAAAACCATGGGAATAAATGAACTTGCCAAAGGAAAGGTGGCTCTTTGTGTTGTGGAATTTGCCATCTTGTTCTCTTTTCATCCATCACTACCCCAGCATGGGTTAGGAAAAGGAGAAAAGCAGTAGTTTAACCAAAAGTGGGACAAAACCCAAGTTATAACCCTCTTCCTTGATAGAACTTCCTGGTGGCCTCCTGCTATGTTAATCAGCTTCTTGGTCACCTAGGGGAATAAAAAGTACCAGCAATGTGGGTTGGAGCCCTTCCAAGTTGGTGGAGATCTAGAAACCACCTGAATCATCATACTCTTCCCATCTGAACAGCACATTTCCATATGGAGACAAGAAGAGAAGGAGGATATATCCATAGAAGCTAAGTGCCACTGTATCTTTGTTGCATACCCTTGCTATGTTAGGGCTAAGTAAACCTCATTTTAATAATCATAATCTACGGGTGCCTCATTTCATCCCATCATTGAACTTGGACTAACAATGCCAGAAATAGTCTTGCCTCTTAAGAACTGCTATTTGATTAACTAGCAAGTTGAAATGCCTTTGTAAACACTAGTCCAATTTAATCCAATAATTATTTTTAAGGATTTACCGCATACTGAACACTTCGCTAGATTCTAAGACACACAAAAAAAGAAAAGTAGTCCCTGTCCTCCAAGGGACTTTTATTTTCTTGGGGAGACATAACATGGAACCAGATAAATACATACATGAGGATTTCAGAAGGGGAGGATTAGGGAAGATTCAAAAAGTCAATTTGGATATTTGAAAAGCAAGTGTAGATATGGCTCTAGATAAATAGCCCTCCCTTAGGCAAATAACACTAACTAGGGTGACTTGACAGGTAGAAAGTTGGACTCAATGAAATTGCTCTGTCAGAAAGTGTTGCTTGGTGTCTGGGAAAGTTTATATGCTACTCTGAACAGGTGATGGTGTATCTGACATATTTAAGGTATATATTTAAGACTGAAGTACACTTTCATCATTTCCTGAAATGTCAGCTGTGCATGGTTCTCCCTAACCTTTTAAAAATGTAGGTATAGAGGTCTTAAATCCTCTCTAGTGAAATAGAATAGAAGTTATAATTTTTGCCTTGTCTAAAAATAATAAAAATTTAACATGCTATGGAATTTTTCCTCTCTCCTCTTTTTTTCCTTTCTTACTCCCCACCAAATAATACAAAAAATTTGGAGTTGAAGTTGTACTTTGGGGATATTCTTTTCAGATTGGCTCACTAATTACTTGTGCATAATGATATACCATTAAATGTTAAGGATATTCAATATTCATTTGTTTCTATGTACCACCATGATCACAACCCACTAACAGAAGAATAAAGCTCACTGAACAAAGTAGCAGCAGAAGAATCACAAACACAATGTGAACCTTTGAGGAAGTGGGAATGTAGACTGAATCCTCTTGGCTCTGATCATCCTCTGGCAGGCCTCACATTTTCTGTACTGGAAGAAAGCAGGTCATCATGTTAAAACATTTAAAGAAAAAAAAATTAAAACAATGGTAACAATACACATAACAGATCCAGTGCAACAACATGTTGACCTTAAAATCAGTTTAGCAAATAATTCCACAAATTGGTAGGGCTTGCCAGTGCATAATTTGGCCCGGAAATTGGCATATGTCCCTCTCTACTGAAGAGCAATTTCCCCAAATCACACAACTTCACATGTGCCCAACATATTCTTAGGCTGCTATTTGCTTGAATAAACTCAAACACATTCTATCCTGATTCTTGTATACTTTTCTCTTCTTCTGTGATACTGAGACTTCTCTTTCTCTCTCCACCTTTCTTGCCTTCCTCTTCTACTTATATTTTCCTTCTGTCTGTAGATGGAGTCAATGGCTGAGCAAATAAAAACTGTATCTCTTCATTGCCCCCATCTTCCTTCTATATTTACCTGCTGCTGGTGGTAATAACAACAATAATAACTAGCACTTATATAGAGCTTTAAAATTTGTAAAGTGTCTTACATGTGTTATTTATTTTGATTCTCACAATAACCCTTCAAGATAGGTGCTATTATTATCCCCATTTTACAATTGGGGAAACTGAAGCTGAAAGAGATTAAGTGTCTTGCCCAGGGTCCCATAATTAATAAGTGTCTGAGGTAGGATTTGAACTCAGGTCTTTCTGACTCCAAGTTCAGCACTCTGTGCACTATGTCACTTAGCTACTTCTTTATACAATCCTCATTGAACCAGAACTCAAGGGGATGTGACAGCCAATCACCTGGCAGATCCATGACTAGCATTTTTGTGCCTGGAGCAAGTGACACAAAATATTCCTAAGACAAGGAGTTTGTAGAGACAGGGAGAGAATTTGGACTTTAGAACACAAAATTCTATAAGGGGAGATAATCCATTGGACGGTGAGGGGGACACCAGCACTATGGATAGAGATTCTAGGTTTCCAGCCACTGATGAAGTTCAAGTGCTGTCAAGACCATCCCTATTTTAGCACCTTAGGAAAAAGCTCCACTCACCGTGGTCTACTTATGGCTCTGAGTGCTGGAGCCTATGAAGATAACAAAGGCCCTGGGACTGAAACTATATGTTATAGCAGGGAATAAATTGCTGTTTCCAATCTCTCCTTGGCCTCATAAATTCCTCTTCTATCTTTTTTTCTTCTACCTCTTCTTTCTTTCCCTTTCCACTCTCTCACCTGCCACATCTCCTGTAGTTTTGAAAGATAATGGAACATTCTGGACACTTGTTATACCCAGAAGTCACTGCAAGGCCTGAGGCAGGTCTCCTCAGCTCTGCAGAGAAAGACAGTCCTTCTCTTCCCAGAGAAAATACATAACATCCCATAGTCTGCCCAGAAGTAAATTTGTTTTGCCTTAGACTTAATTGAAACAATATTACTTGCTTTAAATAGCCATTTTTGTTTAGGCTTGTGGATCTAGAGGTAGAAGAGATGTCTCTCAAAGGTCATCTAGTCTAATCTCTAATGTTTAAGATGAGCTAATTGAGATCTTTTTGGGAGTTTGAATGATGTGGCCAAGATCTCACAGATAAGTATCAGAGTCAGAATTTCAATTCCAGAGCTCTGACTACTAAGTCATATTTCCACTGCACTGTGTTAAAAATAATCAAATACATAAACATGTAAGCAAATGAATAAGTATATAAATAAGCAAATACATACTTTCTAAGAAAATTTTTATTCTAACTATGGGAGAGAAACAGTAATCAATCTATCAATCAACAAACATTTATTAAGTTCTTACCAAATGCTAGTCTTACTTTCTATAGGGAATAACAACAAAAACTGAAAGTTAGAACTGTTAGAATATCCTTTAATAAAAGCAAAAGAAATTTAGATTAGAGACAAGAACTATTTGACTATAAATACTATATTTGACTACAAAAAAAGTTATAAGATTTCCTTCCTAAGAGGATAGCTAGATACAGATACAATGTCTCTATTTAAAGATTTGGAAGCAGAAGATTAGTTCAGATGACTTTCAACTCTGTGACTGAAGTCAGGCTCTTATGAAGGCAACAACAAATGACCATAATCTTTAGTCATCAAAATTAACATCAAAATCTGTCTTGGTTGTCACCAACTCATCAAAAAGACAATAGCTCAAATAGAAATGAGTAGAAATTGTGTCTTTAATGCCTCTAAAAGTATTATTGCACCAGAGTTCATATACATTAAGCATTAATAATCATGGGAAGCACAAATTATCAGCAAAACAGCAAGACCAGATTATTTGAAAGTAGTAAATAGCATTTCAGTGTGTCTGTCTTACAGGCACATTGAAAAGCACCAGACCTTACATATTTGCAAAGTACTTCAGGGCTTATATTTACTACCTTCTTGGATAAGTGGGAAAAGGTTGGCATGTAGTTGGGACTTTTTTAATGTGTGTTTAGTAATGAATGGTTCAGGTCCTATCCAGCACCATCGTCTTGTCATCTTTCAACATGCTACTCCTCCCTACCTCCACCCCATCATTTTTCACCTTCTTAAGATGATGATAATTTACCATTTTATGCTCTACTCACAACCTCTGTGGCTGTGTAATCCAAACTCCTTTCCCTGATCACCATTCCCTAAAAAGTGGTTTATCCCCCTAAGAAAATGTAAGATTCCTGAAGGCAAGTCCTGTGTCACTTTTTGTATTTTTCCCCCTCACCTAGGACCTGTAATTTAAGTGATTCAGGAACTTTTTTTTTTTTTGGTGAAGCAATCAGGTTAAGTGACTTGCCCAAGGTCACACAGCTAGTACGTGTCAAGTGTTTGGTCTGAGGCCGGATTTGAACTCAGGTCTTCCTGACTTCAGGGCCGGTGCTCTATCCACTGTGCCACCTAGCTGCCCCGTGATTCAGGAACTTTAGGTGATGTAGCCCCTTCTTTGATGAATACAGATTTGCCATCTCTTCAATTCTTGGTCCCAGTGAGTTGCCTAGATCTTGGGACATAATGTAATTTGCCCAAAAGAAAATAGCCAGTATGTGTCAAAGGCAGAATCTAAACTAATTGCTCAATCATTTTACTATTCTACCTGTCTTAGAAATTAAATAAATTCTTATTAATTTATTTGTATTAAGAGGCTTGGGTTCTAGATAACTCCTGGTACTTACTAGCTATATGAATATGGGCAAATCACTCATCTTCAAATAAACTCTTCCTGGAGAATCATTGTATGAGATTTTACTTTCTGGCTCTGTGCTGTTCCTCTCCTGCTCCATCACATGTCATACCTTCTCTAAGAGACTGTAGAGTCTGTGCATAGACAAGATCTAGGCAATTTTCTCTGGGCCTCAAAACACTCCTGCACAGAGGTGGAAGACTTTCACTCCACCTACATTGTCCTACCCACACAAACAGTCTTAACTCCCATAAATGAATGTTGGTCCTGCCAGCTAATGCTTAGACAGGCTGACACTATTGCACTGCTGAGGTGAAAATTAGTCTCTACAGGTGGGGATTAAAATTTAGTTGAGAGAGGTGGCACTAGATTTGGAGAAAAGAGACCTGGGTCCACAGTCCTACACCCACTAGCTGTGTGACCATCAACAAGAAACTTCTCTGAGGCCTGATTTTTCCATTTGTAAAATGGGTACAATAATACTCTATTTCACTGTGTTGTTGTGAAGTGTGCTTTGTGAAGTGCCATATGGGTTATTAATAATGATATTTAAAAGTAATTTTTAGACACCAAGTGAGAAGAGAACAAAGAACAATGTAATGGACCTCTCATGGGAGAGCCAATAACTGTTATTTGACCCTACCTATATATATACAAATTTTTGCTATAAATCACAGTTTTTCTTTTCTCTTCTCTTTCTTTTGTTCATTTGTTCATTCATTACTTCTTTCTTTTTTTTCCTTAAAGGTCTACTTTTTGTCAACACTCTATCATTGCCCAGCCCTGCTAAATTGACTTCTAAGTTCTTATGAGTAGCATATCAAATGGAAACAGAATTGTCTAGAAAATGAGGACCTGGGAATATATAAAAGAACAAAATGTTGTACTTCGTTCATTTGGATTTCTGGAAGGTCTTATTTCATGTACTAAACAAATGGTAATTTTTTTCTTAATATAAGCCAATTGCTTGAAACTATCTTTTTCAGTATTTCACAATGTTAACTACACGACTATAAACCATATAACTATAAACATATATGCGTTCCTGATTACTTCACTGATGATGTCTGGTATGAATTGAAATTTACTATAAATAACTTTATTTTAGATTCTTTCCTTTCAACCATTTTTAATTAGTCTCATAACTTCCTATATAGTTTTCTCTGCTAACGAGTCTGTGACAGACTCTTCTTGCGCTAAAGAATAATAATAGTATATAATAATATAATAATAGTATATAATACTATATATACTAATAATAATGTAATAATAGTATATAATAATAGTAATAATAATAATATTGTGCTTGAAGGTCTGCAAGGTGTTTTACAAATATTATTTCATTTTGTTTCTTGCACTTTATAAGAATTACATCTGTCAGTCCAGTACTAAATTTCAAATTAAAAGAAACTGAGTCTCATACTCAATTGGCATAACTATGGGTTTTTTTTCACTCATCTAGAAATCAAATTGGGGAGAAAGGATATTGGAGGACCATATACTTGACTGCCTTACTACCACCCATGATCTCAGGATTGATTGTGAGAGAAGAAGCAAGCTTATGTTACAGACTCAATTAACCATACTTGCCTTGAAGCCTTCTAGTTTAGGAAAATGATGGCCTGGCAAGGGTAGAGCAAGGTTTGTAGGATTTTACACTGAGGTAGGCACTAAAGCCCTTTACAAATGTACTGACCCAGGGGTAAACCCACAGCCTCAAGGCCACATGTGGCCTTCTAGATTTTTAGGTACAGCCTTTTGACTGAGTCCAAGTTTTACAGAACAAATTCTTTTATTAAGGGGATTTGTCCTGCGAAGTTTGGATTCAATCAAAAGGCCACACTTGAGAACCTGGAGGGTTACATGTGGCCTCAAGGCTGTAGGTTCCCCACCCCGTGACCAATCCAGAGTAAGCAGATTCCAGCCATTTTGAATAGCCAATCAAAAGTAAGCCAAAAAAGGATAAACACAAGGTTTAGTGAAAATAGACCAATAAATGAATGAATAAATGATCCTTTAGTGCCAATGGCTTCACTTAACCAGTCATGGTAGATGTTTCTGTGTATGTATACCCTCTGTGTGTGAGTCTCCTCTCTTAGGTGAATCTATCCAGACTGCATCAATGACGAAATGGAAAAAAATCAATAATCAATACCTTGAATGCCTTACTCTGTAATTATTTATCAGCTATAACTATAGGATAAGAAATAACTGTGATTTATAGTAAGAACATAGTCCCAGATTTAAAAAAAAAAAGACAAAAACCAAAACCTGTGTGTAACCAAACTATGATGAAGCTCCAGGGAAGTTCCTGTGTTAGTTGACCTAAGGAATAGAACTATAATCATTATAAAGAGTGTAACAATGTAACTATAATCATTATAATAGCATGTGACTGTATTAATCATCTTGACTATATTAATCATCTTTATAGTAAAATGTAGTTGTTGACCTTGAGCTTCTGGTGAAAAAGCACCCTCTTTTTCACAAGAGCTTGCTTGAGTAAAAGAGAACTAGTTTGAGCAATAGCAGCCCCCTTTTTTTCTTTTTCTCACCAAACACAAACCAAGAAAACTATAAATAGGGGCAGCTAGGTGGCACAGTGGATAGAGCTCTGGCCTTGAAGTCAGGAGGATGTGAGTTCAAATCCACTCTCAGACAAATGACACTTACTAGCTGTGTGACCCTGGGCAAGTCACTTAACCCCAATTGCCTCACCAAAAAAGAAAAAAAAAGAAAAAATAAAGAAATCTATAAATAATTGTGAGTCTTATAGGTTAGGGTCTCAAACCATACTGGGTGGACTGCAGACCACAATTTTTGTTTTCCTTAATAAAAGTTGATTTCTTTGTCCAGAAGGCTCTTGGTTTCTTTTTTACAATGACTTCAGAATTCAATTATATTTTACTTTTTTTAGTCTGATACACCAGTATTAATGGAATCATTTCCCAGGTAAAACCATTCTGTTTAACTAATAATGACTCAACCAATAATGATTGTGGATTCAGTGCTAAAACTAATTAAAATTTGAGAACAAGATTTTTTTTCCTGATTCTGCATAAAAGCCCTTATTTAGGCTTAATGCTGATCACTCCAGAGCAACAGAGCTGGTATACTCTAAATGCTTACTCTTAGTCCCAGTACTTCATTTTCAATAGCCTTTCTCATTTCTTGAACCTGATGAGAAAATCATAATTTGGAGACACTAACTTGATGCCTTGGACTTCTCTTCACCAATTGTCACAACAGCTCTGAAACTAAGCCCTGGAGGACCTAGCACTTTCTTGCCTGGTGCTATCACTTTAATTGTCTTGATTTATGGCTGCCTCAGTAGCTCACTATATCTAGATCTGGATAACTGCCACATTCCACTTCACCTCTCATGCCTTCACCCTTCCTCCCTCCATTCCTTTTCCAGTTTTTCAACCATAATTAAATCAACTCTGTCATTGCTCTTGTACAGAGCATAACAATCTACTCCCTTCTGCACCATACCTATAACTTTCCAGAACAAAATATCACTTTTTTGCCACACTTCCCTCTATGTACTATTTCCTCCATTAGGAAATATTTAGACTGGTTTTACTTCTACTTTTCTTTCCCCAGTACTTAGCACAGTGTCCAGAACACAGAAGACAGGTAACAATTGAATGACTGACATAATTTATAATGTAAAAAGTCACTAAAAGTGTTCCTGAATTATAGTAATTTTGGTCATCAAGTCAACAGATACCAGATATACAAGTTCTATCATGTGGGGGTGTCTACAATTTTTTTTCTGTTACCATTAAGAATTGCCAAGTGGCTGCAAGTGTGACACATAGTTCTATGTACCAGTGTGGGTGGTGAAACTGCTACCTAAAGAGCACTACAATGAAATGCAATTCAACTAAGATTTAGTAGCACAATACTGATTTAGTGCCAACTTTGTGAAGAATGCTGTGATAGGCACTTGAAATACAATTTTTAAAAATGTATCCCTGTCCTTTGAGGGCAAAGTTGGTCTTTGTTTTCTTTATATCCTCAGTACTTATGGCACATAGTAGGCACTTAATAGATACTTTCTAGCTAGGTTGTTGAAAACTTTCAGCAGGTCTTAAACAGTCTAATAGCTCCTTTCTTGAATTTCTAGGCTCCAGACGCCAGTTGTAGATAAGACCCTAGGTGAAATTCCAGTAGACAGCTATTGTTTCATCTTGTGTCATTTAGTCAGAAGGCTTTGCAGATTCACAACTCGAGGCCAACCCCGGTCCCATAGTCCTTGCCTAATCCTGAGTCCTAGACCTGCCTCAGGGTCAGAAAGACAAAACTACTAGCCTACCCTGATGTGGTAGAATCCAAGATTCTACTCACGGTTTAGAGTCCCAGAGTTTCTGGCCCACCCATCTCTAATCTGGATTAATAATTCCATTTTGATATCATAAGTGCTAACCCTAAAGATGAAAGATTTTGCCCTTTCTGTGCTTGCATTTAAGCAGGGATTTTTTTAATTCAATGTAAATTCCCAGTGCTAATGTTTTCATTCACTGTCAATTGCATATTTACAATATGATAGCTCCCTATTGTTTATGTTACAGTAGACTCAATATAAACAGAGATTGTCTTTTCACTGAGTTTGTGAACATGCTACATTTCAAACTGAAGTTGTCATTCCTAAACAATACTTCATTGTAGCCCTGGTGCCCCTGAAGACAGGCCCCCTGGAATTTAAATCAGTTCTAAGAATAACAATACCACAAAGTGCTTTAGTTATGTCATCTCCATTAATTGTCATAAAACTCTGTGAGCTAGGTGGTGTAAGTATTATTACCTGTCTTTTATAGAAAAGGAAATAAATTCAAAAGGTTGTGATTTGCTGAAGGAAATGGTAGTCAGTATTTGAACCCCAACCCGCTGACCCCATATCTAAGTATCTTTCTAATCCTCCTCCTTTATACCACACTGCTAGATGCCAATTCATCTTGAACTGAAATAAGAGTTCATTTTACTAAATATTTTCATAGTCCAAGGTTATTACAGAGAATTTCATTATACAGAGTTAGAAAATATTTTCCTGTAATGATACTTAGCCAGGCATTCATGGCTGTCTAACACCCATCTATAATCTAGCTCTCATTTTATTTACTTCTAATGACACCCTTATGAGGGTAGGTGTGACTATTATTAAGCTTATTTTATAAATATGGAAATTGGGGCTCAAAGAGATGAATTAATTTTCCATTTTTTTCTCACACTATTTTCCTTCATGCATTTGATGGTCCTACTAAATCAGACTATTCACCATTCCCTGACACTTAGATTATAAATAGAATTTAGAAGGCATCTAAAGCTAGGAGGAACCTTAGAGATCATTTAATCTGACACTGCTGTAGGCTCAACATCTGCCACCCATGTAGGCTTAGCCAGTTTTTTCCTTAGAAGATATTAAAGTCATCCTTGAGGTATAATCAGTCCACAGGACTAAGGCTTAAGCTATTGGCATGGCTTCCTACTGGCTTAAGTACAAAAAACTAGTTTATAATATGTCAGCAGTTCTTCCTTCAGGTTTCTGACCAGTGGATCAGTGACCTCTGGAAAATGCATCAGTCACTTACAGGCAACAAAGAGGCAAAGAAGCTATACCCAACTGATATGCTATCTTTTCCTTAATAGGGCCAAGCAAACCTTTCATTAACTGTTACTTGGTTTATGGATATCACATGGGATCGCAGTTCTGAACCTGAAACACCAGACTAGCCCAAGTCAGTCCTTTACTCCAAAACAAACAAAACCAGACAACACAAAACAAAAACACTTATTTAAATTGGTGTGAGCCAAGGGCAAGAAGGTTGATATGACTTGCTCAGGATCACATAGCTAATAAGGAGTAGAGCTGGAATTCAAAGTAACCAGTCATATAGGTACAGATCCAGGGCTTTTCATCACAGCCTGCTGCTGCCTCTATCTTTCATGTCTCCAATGCCTAGAATGCCTCTGGACTGAAACCTCAACTTATTGGAAATCTACCCATCTTTAATTTCTTTCAAGGCCACTTTGTCAATCCTTCCTTAATCTACTCACTCTTTTGCCTTCTCTGCAGCTAGAAATAGTGCCCCCTGCCCCTTTGTACTTCTCCTATGCTTTGTACTATAATTATTTGTGTATAGTTTATCTTCTTCATATATTGGAAACCTTGAAGCCACAAGTGAGAGTGCATGTGCAGTGGCCATACCCCAGTAAAACTGCCTCGGCAGATAGGCTAAACCAGGTTGAGGGAAATCAACAGGCCTCAAACCCAGCTGTGAGTTAGGGGGATAACCACCCCACGCATAAGAAGACTTGCCTGGGCAGAATGGGTGGATGAGAACAATTTATTCTAATGACCATGAAGACAGATGAAGCAAGTTCTGTGAAGAGTGTAGAGCTTGGTCAGATATCAAAGATGCCACGGTCATCTACTGCATCCTGGGCCATCACTGGTCATTTTG
The DNA here is from genome assembly GCF_900497805.2 of Vombatus ursinus. Lineage (NCBI taxonomy): Eukaryota > Metazoa > Chordata > Mammalia > Diprotodontia > Vombatidae > Vombatus > Vombatus ursinus. Next base: position 2,662,199 of record NW_020949351.1, on the reverse strand, counting down.
ACATTTTTTGATTTGCCACTGGACTTCAATGACTCTGGAAGAGAGAGTGAGGCTGACAATATTGTGCTACTCTGCCTCATTTAAATCCGACTCACTCGAGAGTCAAAACATCACCCACCGTGATGTCATTGGTCTTCTTTAAAAAATGAAGGACAAAGGAGCAGCTAGGTGGCACAGTGGATAGAGATCTAGCCTTGGAGTCAGGAGGACCTGAGTTCAAATCCAGCCTCAAACATTTGACACTTACTAGCTGTGTGACCCTGGGCAAGTCACTTAACCCTGATTGCCTCACCAAAAGAAAAAGAAAAAGAAAAGAAAAGGACAAACAACAAAAATACTGGAAACCACTTGAAAGGAGAACATCTTTGCATTGCCTTACTACTATGCTTTGTATATAGTAAGTACTAAATTAATGTTTATTGAATTCTTTTGAAGAATCCTTTCTTTATCATTAAAACAGCTTTTCTATCATGCCTCCCAAGTAATACATTCCCCAGATGTCTCTCCTAATGATTTCATTTCCTTTTACCATAAAAAGCACTCCATTATTTTTAATCTTTTTCCAATTGAAAGTTTTTGTATGTTTTGCTTTGCTGCAGTTATTTTGCACTGAAGGGCAGTAACAATAGCTATTATTTGTAAAGTATTTTACAGTTTGTAAAGTTCTTTCTATCTCATCATTTCATCTGGTTCAAGCATAATTATCTCATTTCTACTTTCAAGAAAACTGAGGCTCAGAAGATTAAATGACATTTTAATACTCTGATGGATCCATGATCATATGGGTATGGAACTTTTTCCACCATTATAGATTGCAATCCATTCATTCCTCTTCATTTAGTACAATTCTTTCCCACATCATTCTCCATAGGAATTCTATGAACCATATTGGAGGCCTTACATTGATTCTTTTAATATTGCCTGGTATAGCCTGATGCCTCTACATATTCTTTTCATCTCCAGAAATTATCTGACTATAGTGGAGCAGAGACAAGGTCAGATTAAAGCAAATAATTCTTGAGCTAAGCCAAGGTATTTTATTTTGTTTTATTTGAGAAGGGCATTCAAACTGAAGAGGAATAAGGCAGATGACCTCATTGTGGAGAAGCAAAACATAGATTTAGCCCTCTTCTGATGATAATGAAAGCTATGTCAATTGTGCAGTTCTGAAGAGGAAGGAGGGAGCTCTCTAGTGACTTGAAAGGAGATTTCTACTCTTTACCTAAGTGCTATTCCAAGAATTATTCTTTATAAATCTATCTCAATCATGAGGCACGGGTAAGTGACTACACTGGCCCCTGCTGCTTGAAGGGCAGGTAGTTACCTTTTAGCCCTCTACCAGTGTTCTCCAGGTAACTTTGGGGGATGGAATCTCTAGCCCCCAACTATTATGTACTCCCAAACTGTAGGGCCCAATAACCTTGATTCCATTCAACCACTTAACAGTTAGATCAGATTTTTACAAAGGAAAATTTACTTCAAAGCTATAACAAGAACAAACATGCTAGCATTTCCCCTCTCTATCTGGGAAGAATTAATTCTTTCTACAGTACTTTGGCCTCTAGAGACAGGAGGGGAATTACATTCATTGCTTAACTCAGTTCTTAAATAATATCAATCCCACTAAGTTCTAAGTCCAAACCTCACCATGAGCTTGTGTCCCAGGGCCCAAGCTTCTGAGGTTTCTCTGACAGGCTGGCTGCAACCACTCTCCTGGAATCCTTGACTCTATCATCGTCATGGCTTGAGCTCCCAAATCTGAGGATTCCACCCACTACGTCTAGAGCCAAAATGGACAAAGCAAATAGATCAACTCTATCAAAACCCCAAGGCTGTTTTTTCAGGGCTACCTGGACTAATGGAGAAGGAAGGGGCCCTCACTCTTTTTCTCCAATCACTGTTGATGTCACTCAGTAAGTGACATCACCGTTGGACATCACTGTCCAAGAAAAGAAAGAGAGAGGGACTGGCTCAGTCTGATATTTTTAAAGATGCAGACATTTTTAGTTATACCAATATAGAGGTTGCCCCTGCCCATGTAGTAGGTCAGTGCAGGATATTTTCTCCAAGAAACAGGTCCTTAGTTTCTCCCATGTGGGTGTCTCCATTTTAAGTGATCTGAGCAGGTGCCAAAGCCATATTACACATATATGGCTTCATGTGGCATAACAAGAGAGCTGTCAAAATGTTATCTTTGAGACCTTTTTCACAAAATCTCTGGTCAAACCCATTCTTTCCTAAAAATCAAGTGATTTTTTTCCAATGGTGAATAATCTGCTAAAAACAACTGGCAGAGATTTATAATCCCCAGTGAATGCTACAATGTCTTTCCTCTCAAGAGTGCCATCCATTTCCATAGATCCCAATGGATTCTGAATCCATTCATAATTAGCTTGAGCCCCAAATAAATTTGAGAAAGGTAATCTAAGGTTAATGAAAGGCATATTACTCCATCTTAGAGGAGAAGCCATGTTGCTACAGCTGGGTAGCACTTCCTTTGAATGAAACACATGGCTTACTTCTGGTAGAAGAATAGCAAATGTCATTAAAGTACCCCACAACTTTGTTGCTAGAGTGTTGGCCAGCCATAAGAGCTAATTCCCCTAATTCTTACAGAATTGTAATACCCCAGGACATTAAAAAAATAATAATTGTACTTTCAGCACTTCTCACTCCTACTGTTCCTCCTTCCTAGGATATTGGAGGGGAAATGGCTAAATCTTTAAATCATTGTTTCACTGGGCTCCCCATAGCCAGAAGCAGGACACAATTCTTTTCATTAACACAAATTAAAGGACTATTCCTGCTGGTGACTGAGATAGCTTCTCCAATTTTTTTTAAGTGAGGCAATTGGGGTTTAAGGGACTTGCACAGAGTCACACAGCTAGGAAGTATTATGTATCTGAGGTCAAATTTGAACTCAGGTCCTCCTGACTCCAGGGCCAGTGCTCTATCCACTGAGCCACCTAGCTGCCCCCCAAATTTTCTTGAAAACATAACTCCTAAGGCTGTTTGATTTATTCATTTTAAGGAGAGATCTCTGGAGAATGTATTGATATCCTTGGAAAGAGATCCATGGAGTTATTATAGCCTGGTTGGGGCAGTTCCCCTTTAGATAAATAACACATAAATCCTAGTAATCCCCCTTGGACCCCTGAGCCTTAATTATAGCTAGCATCTCTGGGGGTGGTTCCTTATAGCTGAGGTTGAGGGGATTTCTGTTTGGTGACCTACACCTATTCATATCCCATGGAATACGGGGTTTGAGTTGTGGTTACCATGACAATCCAAATACCATCCTCACCAACTTTCATATCAATTATTCTCATAACTACTTATCTACAACCATCTGCCTGCTAAGGAGTGGTGGTGAGTAGCCAACAGTTTTTCACTAGACCACTCCCTCTACCCAATGTTAGCCTTCTTCAGCTATCACATTCTTGGTTATTATCTTTGAGCAAAGAAGAGCGTTCCATTTGCACATCAAACTCCAGGAAATATAAACTCCTTCATGCCTCAGAATCTATCAGAAAATGGCTCTATTTTGCCCTTCTTTGGGGCCCTAAAACATGTTACTGCCAGGGTGAAACAAGATAGGAAAACTCCTTAATCCTCCCATGTGCCCCTCCTGAATTCTGGAAGATATTATTTCCCTGGCTAAGCATTCTCATTTCATTACAGGCTGAGTTTATTTCCCTATCTCTGAATAGGCAATGTGATCTCATGTGGGTTGACCTCAAGTACTGAGCTGATTCTTACATCGGAATTAAGGCTGAGCTCTACATTCTCATATCTGCAGCAGTTGACCCTCCTTTGGGCATTCAAATGCATGGACTTTTGGGCTTTCTTCTATTTTTCCTGCCTAATTTATTATCTCTGTCCAGATTATGATAGCTCCTCCATTCTCTCAAAGGGACTCCTAAACTGCCCCAATCAGTTCTATTGGTCAAGTGATCTTGAAACTCACCTAACCACTATTAGGCCTGTATCCCAAAAATACATTGTACATTTCTGTGCAACTGGATAAAGGGGGACTGGTTGCTTTAAGATTGGCATATCTAGGCCCCTATCACCATTGGGCTATCTTTCTCAGTGATAGAGATGAAATTGGAGAAAGGTTATGCTGAATTCAGTCATGGGCAATCAGCTGTGATCCTGACACCAGATTTTCAAGTATGTCATCACCATTCTGTTCATCTCTTAAATGAATTCCTTATCTTGACTCTGTAGGGCCAGACTTTGGACCATTTAAGATGCCCAGAGAAACATAGTAGTCCACATAAGTTCTGGACTGTCTTCCTTAAAGAACCAGCAATGCAGAACACTGAGAAATATGGTACTGAAAAACAAGACCATGACAATCAAGCTATTACAAATTTCTTGGAGCCCTGCCTGACCATGTATTTACCTGCTCCCTCACATACTATCCTCTAAATTTGGTAAGCGATAGACCAGCCCACAAATGGTACAACAGAATCAAAGCAGGGATGCTGATTGAAATGTCTACTCTTTCCTTAAACTAGGTGTGAATGGAACCCCTGAGTTCCTCTGAACCTGTGTTCCTCTGCCCCTTGTGGAATGAAAAGAACAGTGATCTCAAGAAAAAGGACAAGTAGGTTTGAGTTCTGGCATCACTACTTTCTAGCAATTCTGGGAAATTAGTTTATATTTTTTATTTATTTTTATTTTATTTTTTATTTATATTTTATAATTATATTTTTCCAGTCTCATTTTACCAAATGTAAAATGGAGGAAACACTGCTTGTACTATCTCTCTCACAAAGTCTACATTGCAAAATTTAATGTGTACTATTAAAATTCTGTCAGAGTTCTTGTTGAATCAATGAATCAACAAACATTTGTGAAGTGCCTACTTTGTGCTGGCCACCATGCTTGGTACTGGGGATACAAAGACAAAAATAAAATAGTCCCTGCCTTCAAGGAACTCACATTCTATCCAGGTGGTTATCCCTTAATTAAGTATGTTCTGCTCACTTTGTCAAACATTACTTCTTGATGGACAACTGGATATGAAATGACAACTGCCCCCCCCCACACACACACATAAGGTCTTTAATAAATTAGCAAAAAGACTATCTCATTTTATGTATTATAATTCAATTCAACAAATATTTGCTAAACACCTGCTTTGTGCAAGGTAGAGAGACAGTGCATAAGAACGAATAATGGGCCAGGTTTGGAGTCAGAAATACTTGGGCTCAAGTCTTGCCTTTAACAGATACCAGTTGTGTGACCACAGACAAGTTACTTACCCCCTCACTACTCATATGCACATCTCTACGATTATATGTTCCAGGTCATTTGACCTGTATAAGTAGATGAGGTTTCCACATAGAGTTCATTACATGAATGAAACAAAAGGTCCAGATCTACCACCATACCATACCACCCCCGCCAAAAAAGTAAGTCTTTGTGTTAGTTTCTCGGTTCACAAAGATAAAGTGAAAAAATAGTCCCTGCCTTCAAAAATCTTGAATTCTAATAATGAGGTGGGGGAGGGGGCAGGAATACAATATGTATACAGGTAAATAAACATAAGATCATTTGAGCAAGGGCAAAGTGATAACTTTGGGGAGATATGAAAACTTCTCATGACAGTGATATCACCTGAGCTGATTCTTGGAGGAAGCTAAGGATTCTAAGGAGAGTGGAACACATTCCAGGCCTGGCCCCTCAGCAAAGGCACAGGGTAGGGGAAGGAATAATAAATTTGTGGAAAAGCAAGTAGTCATTCATAAAAGTGAAACATATGAAAGAAATTAATGTTATATTATCATATTAATAACTAATTATTAATTTGTGATCCAACCTTTTCATCTTATTTCTGTTAAAACCCAATTCTTGAAAAGGTCAGTCAGTCTCTGAAGGGCATGACTGAGAGGTAAGATTACTCCTAGACCCCAAGGCACATGCTAGTTAACTAGGTTGAGCAGGATCCCACCCAACTGGGAAACCTAATTTTTGTTTAGAGTATGAACTGAATCTAGTCTGAATGAACCTTTACTTTGGGGAAAGGACCTTCTTTCCTTGGCCCCCTCCATTAGAGTTTAGGGAACCCAGCTCATGAAGGAGTAAACCAGCCAGAGAGGTCTGGATGGAAATGGCTTCCCCCTGCCCAGATGCTTTGAGGTTGCTGAGTCTCAGGATCAAGCCACAAACAAGAAGAGCTGAAGACTTTTAACCCATTTCCCCACTTCTAATCAGAGTTGAGTTTCACTTGTCAGAAAAGTTCCCTGTCATAAGATACATATCTGATTTAGGCATTTCAGAGTCTTCCCTTGGCATCTTTGGTTACCAAAACAACTGACCAACAATTTATCGATTATTAACTAGTTAATTAATAAATTTATTATTAATTACCTAGAAACTGTCTCTCAGAACTTTCATTCACCACAGGTAGAGAGTATGAAGGGGAGTATTGTGAGATATCCGGAAAGGTAGTCTGGAGCCCCTGTCAATCAGTCAGCAAATAAACATTTCTTAAGTACCTATTATGTGCCAGGCACAGTGATAAGCAAAGAGAATTAAAAAAAAAGGCAAAAAATAATTTCTGCTCTCAAGGAGCTCACCGTCTTCAATGCCAAGCTCAGGATTTTTTATTTTATCCCAGATACTATAGGAAGCCACTAAAATATATTGAGCTACAGAGTGGAATAGGAAGACCTATTAGGAAGATAATTTTGGCAACCTGGCAGATGATACTTTGGAAAGGGGAGAGATAGGGAGCCAAGAGTACAATTAAGAGGTTATTCCAGTGGTCTAGGTTAGAGACAATGAGATGCTGATTTAGGGTGGTGGTTCTGTGAGGAGAGACAGGGGTGGATAAGAGATTTTTGTGGAGGTGGAATTGTTGAGACTTATTAACTGATTGGGTTAATGAGACAAGGGAGGGAGGAAGGAGAGAGCATGACAATTCCAGGATTGTGAACCTGGCTGTTGTAGAAAAGATTTATTTTATGAACCTTACACAATATGATATAAGGGTTTGAGGAATGCCAATTTTAGAATGAGCTCTAAGTTGCCTGGAGAGCAATATACAGGAAAAGGAGATAGATTGGCAGCAGTAATCACAGGACTTTTTCTGAAATGAATAGTGGAGATCATTATTCTAGTCTTATGCTCTGGTTTTTCAGATAAAGAAATTGAAACCCAGAGATATTCAATGACTTGACCAAGGTCATACAAATAGTATGGTTTAAGTGGGACTTGAACCCAGGTCTTCTGATTCCACCTCCAGCCCTCTTTCCATTATACCATGAAAGCATGAGAGTTGCAGCCTAGAAAAAATTAAACAAACAACGTGATAGATTTGTAGATAGTGAAGTAAAGAATTTCTAGAATCTTGAAGAGGAGACAAGGGAAACCGAAGCAAGAACAGATACTATGGTGAGTACTTAGAAATATAGCAGGTGGCATAGAGCTCCATTCTTGGAGCCAGGAGGAACTGAGTTCAAATCCGGTGTCAGACACTTGACACTTACTAGCTGTGTGACCCTGGGCAAGTCACTTAATTCCAATTGCCTCATCAAAAAGCAAATACACACACACACACACACACATATGGTATGAGAAACTGTAAAAACATTGGGCTAAATCTACAAAGACAAAATTTAATTGAGATAAATGTAAAGTCTTATTCTTGGGTTAAAAAAATTCAACTTCTTTACATGTTCAGGCTGGATGAGATACCGCCAGATAATTCATTAAAAAACAAAGATCTGAGGGTCAAGCTCAAGATAATAGATAATAATTAAAAGTTTAATCATAATAATAGTTAACTAAAGCACTTTAAATAGATTATCTCATATCCTAATGTGGGTAAAAAGTGTGTGAATTAGAACCAAAAATTAAAAAAAAGAATTCAACCTTAAGCAGCATTGAGAGCCGTAACTTCCAAGAATAAGAAGGAAATTATTGTCCTTTTATATAGTAGTTCTTTACATGGTCCTTTATTGTCCTTTTATATAGTAGTGAAGTCTTTTGTTTATTTCTAGGCACCACGTTTTACAAAGGATATTGATACATTAGAGAAAACCTTAATGGATAACAATCACAATGATTCAAGGCCTTGATTAAGAGTCACATAAGGAGGAAATCTAAGATGTTTAGACTAGAGAAAACTGGGGTGGGGTGGGGGATATAATAGCCACGTTCAAGTATTTAAGGTGCTAAGGGCTATAAAACTGTGCAAACCCTTAGACTCAGCAATATCACTAATAGGTTACATTTCAAAGAGATTAAAGAAAAAGGAAAAGAACTTACATGTACAAAAATATTTGTAACAGCTTTTTGTGGTGGCAAAGAATTGAAAATTGAGGGGATGCCCATTAGTTGGAGAATAGATGAACAAGTTGTGGTATGTGATTGCGATGGAATACTATTGTGCTATAGGAAATGATGAGCAGAATGGTTTCAGAAAAAAACTTGGAAAGACTTACATGAACCGATACAAAGTGAAGTAAGCAGAACCAGGATACTACTGTACACAATAATAGAAATATTGTAATGGTGATCAACTGTGAAAGACTTAGCTATTCTGATCAAGACAATGATCCAAGACAATTCTGAGAGATTCACGATGAAAAAAATGTTACCCACTCCCAGAGAGAAAACTGATGAACTTTGAGGACAGATTGAAATACAATTTGTTTTCACTTTCTTTGTTTTTCTTGTTTTTTTGGGGGGGGGGGTAAGGCAATTGAGGTTAAATGACTTGCCTAGGATCACACAGTTAGTAGGTATCACTTGTCTGAGGCCACATTCAAACTCAGGTCCTCCTGACTCCAGGACCGGTGCTCTATCCACTGCGCCACCTAGCTGCCCCCTTGTTTTTTTTCCATGTGTATAATTGATAAATTACTTGCCTTCTCAGTTGGTGGGGGAGGGACTAAAGAAAGGGAGAGAATTCAGAACTCAAAATTTTAAAAAGACTGTTAAAAATTAATAATTTTTTTTAAATCAAGTATTTATTTGAAAAAAATAGCATATGTAAGATGGATTACACTTTTTCTTCTTGGTCTCAGAGGGCAGAACTAGAAGTAAGTCAAGTGACCAAGTCAATAAGCATTTATTAAGCTCTTGCTATGTGCCAGGCTCTGTGCTAAGCATTCAGGCTCAAGGGGAAAAAAGGTCAAAAAAAAAGTCCTAACTTAAGGAGCTCACAGTCTATCAGGGAGAAAACTACTACTATGCAACAACTACTATGACAAACAAAATATAAATACACAGGCCAACCTGGAAATAATGTCACAGGGAAAGCATTAGCATTAAGGAGAACCAGGAAAATTCATGCAGAAAATTGGTTTTTAGCTGAGACTTGAGGGAAGGCAGGAAAGCCACCAGCCAGAGAAGAAAGGTAATGTGTGGAAGCTACTAAGAGGCAAATTTAGATTTAACAAGGATAAGAAGAGTCAGCCTTCACTGGAGTTCATGGAGCAATAGCTTTGTTTGTGTTCAGTCATTTTTCAGTAGTGTTCAATGTCCCCAGTTGGAGTTTTCTTGGCAAAGACACTAGAGTGGTTTGCCATTTCTTACACTAGCTCATTTTATAGTGAGGAAACTGAGGCAAACAATAGACTAAATGATTTGCCCAAAGTCATACAACTAGTATATATGTGTCTGAGGCCAGATTTGAACTCAGGAAGATGAGCCTTCCTGACTCCTTTCCCAACAGTAGCTGTTGTAAATGGGAATCTTATTCAGGTATGAATTAAATTAGATAGTCCAAATTTATATAGTGCTTAACGTTTGTGAAACACTTTGCCTATCTCATTTTTCTCTTATAACAGCCCTGGGAGGAAGGTATTATTATTGTAATCCCCATTTTACAGATGAGTAATCTGTAACCCACAGATTAAAAGAAACTATCATAAGTGTTGGAAACAAAATTTTAACTCAGCTCTTCCTAACTCCAGGCCCAAGGTTTTATCCACTGTGCTACATAGCTGACTCTAGATGCTTTTGGAGGTCATGTCTAACTCTGAGATTCTGTGGTCAACAAATATTTTCTGTGCAAGTTGCATTTTTATAATGTGGAAACACTATAAAAAGTGTTACTCCTCCGTTTATTCAACTATTTTTCCTTCACCCTAGTTCCCTCACAGAACACAAAACTGCCAAGTCCAGTCAAAAAGTTTTATCTGTATGGATACTTATGTCTGGGCAACTAGGTGGTGCAGTATATGGATTGTTGGTTCTGGAGTCACACCTGAGTTCAAAATTTTGGCCTCAGACACTTATCTGGATAAATGACTTAACCCTGTTTGCCTCAGTTTCTTCATCTATGAAATGAGCTGAAGAAGGAAATAGCAAATCACTGCAGTGTGTTTGCCAAGAAAACCCCAAATGGAGTCACAGAGTCAGACATGACAGAACAACAAAATACTTGTATATGTTCTCTCTCCTGGATATGACATGAATCTTTTACTAGTGAAGTCTCTGTAAGCATCTATCACTTATTTGGACTTCTCCTCCCCCTAGTTACCCCAACCAATTAAATAAGTAGCTGCTTCTCAAAAGGACAAAAGGAATTTTAGTTTCCTGAATTTAGTAAGTAGTAACTGTCATGCAAGCTAACATTCCTTGCTATTTTGCCAAATTGGAGTAAACCATATTCCAACATTAACTTTAAGACATTTTTGCTTTCTCTTCCTTCAGCGTCCTCACATACTTCTCCCGGATTTTCTTCCCTCCCCCCGCCTCCACCTTCATGTTTATTTCAGCCTGCCATTTGCTTTCATGCTTAATGCTTTTGCTATCCTTCTGTTGCTTTCCATCCTTTTTTTTCACTCATCTGCAGGGCTTCTCACTGGTGTTTTTCCTGGAGGTGCTGATGCTTGTATTTTCCCCTGCTTTTGAGCTGAAAAGAGGGAATTATTTTTGATGCTGAACATATATACACACTGAGCACTCACATTTTAAAGGATCTCTTGCAATCAGCTCCTCTGTCATATATTGTTGCAACTAGCATAAGCTGGATTACTTTCTTTTAGTTCTCTATGTCAGCAGATTCAACCACTGAGTCATAGACTCTACAAAGGTGAAAATAATCCAATTCCTTTAGTATTTATTAAACCCCTATTACATGCAAGGCCTGTTGCTAGCCACTGGAGATACAAAGACACACATCAGAGAAGTCCCTGCTGTCAGGGAGCTTATATACTACTTCAGGGATGTTGCATGCACAAAAATATGTAAATGAAATGATATTCAAAGATATCCAAAGCATTTCAAGAAGGAAATTATGCCAAGGTTGGGGGTGGGGGCGAGAATAGAGATTAAAATAATATACACTTATAAAAAATATCCCTTGATACTCTTAACCTTTTGTTCCTCCAGATGTATTTTATCATTATTTTTTTCTAACTTTATAAAATAATCCTTTGGTAGTTAATTTAGGTGTTTATTATCATTTTTACTACATTGGCTTTTCCTACTCTTGTTTTTCTTTCAAGTTGGGGAGTGGAAGGGAAATGCTTATTAATTGAAAAATAAAACAAAATTAAAAAAAAAACAATAACATATACCAGAAATCTAAAGGAACTACTTCTTTTTTAAAAAGTCCCCATTTCTGATTAAATTGTTAGCATGATCATTAAGACGATCACATCAGAATAAATACTTTAGCCAGTGTCATGGCTTAGACACTTACTAATGAGAGATAGCAATATTAAAAATAGTCCTCATTGATCCTGGAATGTGAAGTACATGATACTGAAGTATCTACCTTTCAAATGAACTTGAAACTCTTTTGGGATGAAGTAAAGGGCTTGCACCTCTTGGGAAAGCCAAGGAGAACATAAAATAATTAAAAACCAATGAAAGATCTCTCTAGTGAGCCAGGGAGTGTCAGCAACTTCCATGACTTGATTACTGTTCAGAGCTGATCAGATCAGAAACCATGATTGCTACCCACTCCAGGATGAGGCTGCTTTTCCAGTTTAATCACTAACATACAGGAAGTCTCATCAAGAGCTAACTATAGCTTTGATGATAAATGGAGAAATGTCAGAGGTGTAGAGCAAATGCTTTACTTTTAGTCACTAATAAATACAGATTGAGATGGGGTGACAAAGTGGTGTAGTTAGCACAACTTAAGATATGTACAAGTCAGAGGACAGAGGTTTCAATTCCCTCATTGTTACTGACTACCTTTGTCATCCTGGACAATTCATTTATCACCTGTGAACTTCAGTTTCCTGACCTTTGTATAAGGAAATAACCCCTCTCCCCTGGTCTGCTGTAATTTTTCTTAATTGGCCATCCTATATCCTGCCTCTCTCCTGGGCTTGAAGTCAGGAAGATCTGAGTTTCAATAGAGACTCAGACACTTACTATTTGTATGATCTGAAAAAATTATTTAACTTCTATTTGCCTTAGTTTCCTCAATTGTATAATGGAGATACTAATAGTACCTCCCATGTTTATTGTGAGGATCAAGTGAGATAATATTTGTAAAGTGCCTGGCATTTAATAGGTGTTTAATAAATTCTGTTTCCTTCCCTCCTTCTTTGCTTCCTTCTTTCCTCTCTCCAAGCCATCCCTAAGATAACTGACACATTGTTATTCCTAAAATGTAGTTCCAACCATAGAACATTCCTCTATTCAAGATCAGTGTCTCCCCCCCACCACCCCAACCCATTTCCTTTACAATAACATACAAACTCTTCTATCATGCAGTTAAAGTCCTTCGTTTTGTGGCTCCTATCTTTTCAGACTGATAAATATATTATTTGCCTTCCTGTACTCTATGCTTTGGCCAAACTGCCCTTGCTTTCTCTTTCTTAAATATTTTTTTCTATCTCCCACCTACTTGCTTTTGCATAGACTGCTTCTGCCCCCCTTCCCATGCTTTCCCACCTCAGTCAAAAAAATAATAATGATAATGATAATAATGTGGCATAGTAAGGCACTTTGCACAATGCCTAGCCCCTATTCAGCATTATATAAATGCTATCATCACTGTTTTTAGTATCACTATCAATAGTATTTATACAACTAGCACTTTAAAGTTTACAAAGTGCTTTTGCAAACATTACCTCATTTGTTCCTCACAACAATCTTGGGATATGGATGCTATTGTTATCATCTCCATTTTACAGCTGAGGAAACTAAGAGGGATAGAGATTAAGTGACTTTACCAGGGTCACATAGCTAGTAAATGTCTGAGGCTGCATCTGAATTCAGATTTCCTGACTCCAGATGCAGTGCTCTATCCACTGTGCCAACTAGTGTCACCTAGCTGACTTTTAGAAACACTCTTTGTGAGGCTCTGCTCATATGCCACCTCCTTCAGGATACCTTTCTTGATTCTCCCAGCTAATAGTGCCACCCCTTATCACAGTTATTTTGTATAAATCCTACATTTGCTTACCTATGAACATATCATGTGTCTCCTCTACCCCCAAGCAGTGTTAGCTGCTAGAGGGAATCATAGGATCATAGATTTAGAGCTGAAAGGGACCTTAGAGGTCACTGAATCCAACCCCCTTATTTAATAAGGTAGCTGAGAAACATAAAAGTTAAGTGACTTGCCCAGGTTCATTTAAATATGCTGGCTCCAGCAGAGTATTCTAGGTAGGCAAACCTATTTGGACTACCAACATTTATATTTCTATGTCCAGTGTCCAGCATAGTGCCTGGAACATATGAAGTGCTTGATAAATGCTTATTGGTTGATTAATTCATCAAAGATCCCTTTCATTGATACTTATTGTCATCATTCTATCATTAAGCAAACTACAACAACAACAAACCCTCAAGCTTCAACTGTGTGATATAAAACCAGCAAAAAAGAAAAAAAGGCGGGGAGTAAAAGAAAAAGGTCAGAGGCAATTTAAAGAACTAGGAATTTCCTATAGTTGAGAATCACACAATCACACTCTCTAATTCCAAGAAAGGCTCTTACACAGGTTATAATGTTTACCCAACAAGGTGTTATCAGTTTCTCTGGCATCTGCATTACTTGACTCCAAGAGGTCGAAATGGAAAGCTGTGTTTATATTGAGCTGGTATTATACGTGCCATCACCTTTACTTTCTCTTAGCACATCATACTCTTTATCTCCAGAGTTCAAAAATTGCTCCTTCATGATGCTTAAGACTTAGTGTTTAGCTATCTGTTGAATTCCTCTCAACACTTCAGTACAGAGAGTAAATTGCACTAGATTAAACAAGGCCATATGGAAAATGCTTATAAAGTCAAGAGAATCATTGGATTAAATTGCCAACACAGGCTTGTGTCAAGTCCTCAGTAGTTGTCTAAAATGCCACTCACTGCCTTTGTGACAATAGGTGCTTCATTTTATCTCTCTGGGCCTCTATTACCTCATTTGCAAAATAAAGGAATCCAATTACATGATCTCTAGGGTCAAATCCATCTTTAAATCTATGTGACTATAAATGTTACTATTAGCTTACCTACTACTATATCAGTTGCCCTTTGATCATGAGTAACTACTTACAGCACATAAACCACCGAAGAGCTGAAGCCTTGGTACAGATAGGATAAAAGTATAACCAGCCACTAGAAAGCCACTGAGATGCCGGCACATATACCTGAATCATTAGGAGTACAGGAAACCATCTCATGGGTGCATAGGATTTAAAACTGAGAGATATGTTTGAGATCATCTAGTCTAAAGTCCACATTTTACAGTTGAGGAAATTGAGGCCCAGAAAGATGAGATAACTTATCCCAAGTTATACAGATAGTAAGTGCCAGACCTGGAATTTGAATTTTATGACTCCAAATGCAATGTCCTTTCAAACACACCAACAGTAAAAGAACAGATCTAAATGATCAAGAATAACGGCTTTGATGAGCTCTGTTCTGCCTTCCTCCGTTTAGGAAGTAAGATCCTATCCCTGCTGGGCACATGTAAGTAGAATTTATTTAAAGGAGAAATGGGCAGTTGCCACAAAGACAATGGTGCACAACAGGATGTAGATCCCCAGGCCTCAAGGCAATATTCCAGAACGGATAAAACATGAAAAGTTTAGGATTCTCAATGACAGAGAAATGGTCTGGATGACCTCCTAACTTGTGTGTATGTGTGTGTATGTGTGTGTGTGTGTGTGTGTGTATGTGTGTGTATATATGCATATATATGTGTGTGTATACATATATGTATATGTTTCTGTATGTATGTGTACATGTGTATATATGTATATATATGCATTGTTATTGAAATGTGTTTTTATATCTCTTTCATTTGCAAATATGTCCCTCCCTTTCCCCTTAGCTTCAAACCATGCCCTGTAACAAAGAATTTTAAAAAGAGGAAGAAAAGCAGCTTAGAAAAAACATGTCAACAAGGTCTGACAGGCTATGGAATGTTAGGTTTGAATGACTTTCAGAAAGCCTGCTAGGCAATATCATATGCTCAAAGTCAAAGCTTTTTAGTCTGAAGTGCTTCTAATAGTTCATCAGGGTATGTTGTCGACTAGGAATATGATAATATTTGAGATTGAGGGTCATGGGCTGTCATGACCAAAGAACGCATGCATTCATTGGTAGGGTAGGTATGAAAAATGTGTTGTACTTGGGATGAGAAAAACCTGGGTTTTCACTGTGCTAAGTACTTTACAAATACAAATCCTTGGATTCTTGCAGCAACTCCATGAGGTAGGTGCAATTATTGTCCCCATTTTACAGTTGAGAAACTGAAGCAAACAGGTTGTATGACTTTCCCAGGGTCACACAACCAGTAAGTATCTAAGCTTGGTTTCTGAACTCAGATCTTCTTGACTAGCACACTATCCACTATGCCACCTAGCTACTTCTGATAATACCAATATTATCTATAATTCTTACCTCATAAATTTGTTGTAAATGATCAAATAACATACTATATATAACATAAAATGCTTCCTAAGCCTGAAGTGATATATAATATCGTGTATATATTCATTTATATATATATATATACACACATATATATATATACAAGTATGTATGCATGTATACATGAATATACACAAATATATGTATTCTATATTCCAGCTCTGGAACTTACTATTTGTGTGACCTTGAACAAATCTTTTCACTTTTCTGGGCATCAGGTTCCTCAATTGTAAAATGAGCTCATTGGACTGAATGTTTTATGTTGTTGTTATTATTCAGTCATTTCAGTCATGTTTGACTCTTCATGACCCTATTTGTGGTTTTCTGGGCAAAAATACTAGGATGGTTTGCCATTTCCTTCTCCAGCTCATTTTATAGATGAGGAAACTGAGGCAAACATTCACAAAGCTAGTAAGTGTCTGGGGTAGGATTTGAACTCAGGTCTTCCCGACTCCAGGCCTGGCACTCTATCTATCAAGCCACCTAGCTGCCCATGTTATATATCTATATCTACAAAACTATAACAATATATAGATAAACTAGGACTGTATAGATACAGTGGTTATTATTGTTATAGTTTATATTATAGGCTAGTCATTTTCATATCTGCCCTACCTGACTGGATCTTGATAGATGCTATACCAGTATCCCTTTTTATCAGACACCATGCCCTTGGGGACTTCTCAGTTCTGGAACTCCAGTGTGGGACCCATGCTATCCTAATTGATAAATGTGTCAGATACCCACTGAATGTGGCTTTTTCCACATATGCTTTATCCTGTTCATCTTTTTGCCATTCACTTTGTAAAAACCTCCATAGTCTTCCTTCTTCCCCACTCTCCCTCCTTTCCAGCTTTGGAATCAATACTGACATTGCTAATAGAAAGGTTATGTTAATCAATCCCCTATGGCTCTATTCACCATTGCTGGTGATTTCCCAAATCAAAATACTATTCCTCGATCATTGCTCCCAAAAGCGCACCATCTTCCTCCATTAGAATGTATCTTTGAATGGAAGGACTGTTTCACTTTAACATCTGTAACTCTAGCATTTGGCACATAGAAAGCACTTAACAAACTCCTTCATTCATAGTAGTAGCAGCCAACATTCTAGTGATGGGCTAGAATCTAGCCACTAGATAGAATACTAAAGATTAAGCACATTGAATTAAAAAACACCCACACTTCCCATTCAAGTTCACACCAAGATTAAATAAAATGGGACTGTGGAATACTTAATCCTATCAGTGCCATCTAGTACCAACAGCATCAGGAGCCTTCCATAAATATTAAAGAATCCATTACCAGTCCAGCCCTAATCTTAGAGTAAAAAGACATTATAGAATGAAGCATCATTCAGCACTGGTACTCAAATACCACTGCTTTGTGAAACCTCTCTAGCAATATTTGAAAGAAGCTAATGTTCAGTTAAATTTGGAGAATGCCTTTGGCAAGGGCAGAGTTAATAAAATGTATTTAGAATTAAAAACCATCACAGCAAACAGGAAAACACAAGGGGAAGAATGAGCGGCTCTAAAACTTATTGGCATGTGGTCATTGTTCAATAGCTTTCTCCTCTAGCTAATGTATATAAGCCTCTGGGAGTAGAAAGTGAGAATTCCAGCTTCATTGGCCTTAATTCTCCATCTGCTGCCTGATTAATGGAGTAGCTTTGGCATCTCTGTGCCCTCTAGTCAAAGGTAAAACACAGTAATGATGACCAATAGATAGCGGAAGGAGATGGGGGGGAAAAGAGAGTTTGTGATACTTGCTTGAAAATCTGAAAGCCATCCATCACTCTTAACTCCATTGAATAAACAAGGGGAGAGCAGGTTCTGATTTTTTTTTCCACTCTGAAGAGTTTGAAGTCCTTCTGGAGGCTCTTTGGCTCTGGGTTCAGCATGTCACACTTTCCAGGAAACATAATTTAAAGAATGAGTGAGTTGGTTCAAGTATAAGCATGTGCGGGTGGCGTGTGTGTGTGTGTGTGTGTGTGTGTGTGTGTGTGTGTGTGTGTGTGTATTTGGAGAGGGAGGAGGAGGGAGGGGGAGATGCACATATCCTTGTGTGCCTGGAGTAGGGAGAGTGGGAGAATCTATTTATCCTTGCTTTCACAGGCACTCATCCTGTCATTCTCACTCTCTGCCTCATTCATTCTTTGTGGTATGCTGTTCAGCTTAACGTCCTTAGTGTCTGGGGTGAAAATAACACAAAATGACAGCTGGGGACTGGCAAGCAAACTGGCATATGCACATGAAAACAATTTACATTTTGGTTGAACTTATCCCAAGGTATTTTTGTCAGTTTCCTTTGTTCCAATCCCTGTTATTCCTGCTTGAATCCTTCCTTGTTGTACTCACAATTTAGAGATGTAAGGGGATGCACCAGGAGGAAGAAATGGGGTGGAGGGAACAAGGAGATGAGGGTGGGAGAAAGGAAGTTTGCCAAAATAAAGCTTACATTTTTCCACTCAGTCAAAACTAGTTCCTGCTGCCAACATGGCTTCTAGTGCTTGGCTGACAGTTTTGTTAATCTGACCTTTAAAAGGCCCAGAGTCATGTTTCCTGGGTTGGTGGCAGGATGTTAGGGTAGAGGGCAAATAGAGGTTGGTAGAACATTCTGATGTAACTGTGGTCTGTGATCATCTCCTCTAAAAGCCACATGGATTGAACTGCTCTGTACTTTCTAGGCAACATGTATTCCTTTCAACACAGCTGTTTATCTCTGAAGACAGATGAGTATTAGAAACATCTTCACTGACACCTTTGGGATGATAGGTAACATTGAACTCTTAGGGTCTCGAGTGGTCCATTATGCACCTGAGCTGACCTCACTCTCTGTGCTGAAAATACGTGAGGAAGAGTAGTTTAATCATTTTTTACTCTTTAAAGTTCCATAAAATCAGTACAAGAAACCAGTACCTATTTTATTTTAGAAGAATGAGGGAAAGGAATAAGGGAAAAGAACTTGAAATAGGTAAGGGGTGTAACTTCTGGCTTCAGGTGAGCCAGAATGTTTCTTGTTCCTTTTGTCTCCCTTGGGGAAAATAGTACAGCGTGGTTATTGCCATATGGTTCTTTCATATAATTGATTCCTTCGGAGTAAATAACTTTTCTAGAATAGTCAAAGTTCCGTTACATTTATCATGTAAGTAATCTGGTGTAGTAAGCAAGTGCATGAATCTTTCCTACCTTTTTTTTTTTTCTTCTTGATCCCATTTTTGGCAAGGGGTGTGGTAGGAAATGGGGGCAGGGAGGAAAGAGGCAGGAATATGCTACAGTAGATATGGTGCCAAAATATGGAGAAGGAAACTTGTCCACGTGATGTCCCCGAAGGCACATGACAGAAAACACTGAATCAGAATGTTTGGGAGAGAGAAGAGCTTCTACAGTATGAAAAATGTCTAACCAAAGGAGGTTCCAAGGAGCTGGCTATAGGTTAGATATCAAAAACAGCAGCAGCAGCAACAGATGGCAGCTACAGAGAGTGTTGAGCAGTACCAGATGAAGAAGACATATGGCCAGTATGGAAGTGGCAAAAGTGGCAAATGAGCAGAGAACCTAGCAGACAGGGAGGTATGCCCCACCCATACTTGCAATGGGACCACACTCAAGCTATTGGGACTTTCTTCTTAGATGTCTCCTATAGTTGTAATGAGTTTTTAGAAACTACTGATTCCAAACTTTTCTTAAAGGTGGGGTGAGAAGAAATATTACTCATCTGAACTGATTACAGTCCACAAATCCCTCCTGAATTCCACAAAGGGATAACATAGAATGTTAGACCATTTCGGTGTCCTGTACATGATATGAAGTAATTTTGCTATATCTGGGGCTTTTTAAAAACTATCCTAGCAAATAGCCTACATTCAAAAATCACGTAGGCCTCAGATTGTTTATAAGAAAGAAATCTAGGCTCAGATTCTTAAAATCTAGCCACTGCTCAGATTTTTATAATCTAGCCAATAGCTCACAGGTGCTTAGCTTCCTTAAGAGTCTGGTCAATATGGCAGATCTTTAATAAACCTTGTCTTTGACTGAAAAAAGAAAAAAAGAATGAAGTCTAGTACTCTTAGAAATTAATTTAAATAAAACCTGAGTATGATCATTTTTCCCCAGTTAAGAGACTCTAGATGATGGCTTATACGTTCGACTCTATCTTAATTAAATATATGTAGGCTATTATCTGAAGGGCAGAGAGTTTGTTTTCCTTTCAAGCATTCAGGCACTAACCATTATTTAAGAATAGAGAAATACCAGAACTTGACCCAAATGGGTCAGAAAGGTTCAGGAATAATTTTAGCCTGAAGCTCAGGAAGTGACTGTACAAAGGTCTAGTATTATCTAAAAGCAGATAAAGGTATCTTAAACATATCTAAGAAGCCTTTGCCCATCTTCCAAACTTTTCAGAGCCAGCACTAGAACAGTGATGGCATAGGATAATAATTAAAAGTATTGAATCAAAAACCTTTTCCCTAAAATATCCATAACATAGGCAATTGGAAATACTCATTCATGAATAAACCTTTCTTACAATAAGTACTAATAATGTATAGGTGGTTGTACTAGAAAATAAAAAGATAAATAAGACATATTTCCCACTTGCAAAGAGTTTACAATCTAGATGTAAAACCTTATTAAAGATTAAGATAAAACATATACATTTGGGAATGAGGGGATCATAGGAGTTTATAGGTCATTTTAGTCCAACCTCCTCATTTGACAAGAGACAACTAGATAGCTCTGTGGATAGAGCACCAGCCTGGAATTACAAAGACATGAGTTCAAACCTGAATTCAGACATTTACTAGTTGTGTGACCCTGGGCAAGTCACTTTAATGCTGTTTGCCTCAGTTTCTTCATCTATAAAATGAGTTGGAGAAAGAAAGGGCAAACCACTCCAGTATCTTTGACAAGAAAATCCCAAATGGAGTCACAAAGAGTCAGACATGACTGAAATGACTCAGCAACACTCATTTGACAGATGAGGAAACTGATATTCAGAGAACTGAAGTGACTTTCCTGAAAGCTCCAGAATCTTCGAGGTCTCCTAATTCCTAGCCAATTGCCCTTTTTATTATGCCTCACTGTCATCACTCTCATAGCTAGCAAAGCCAGGTAAACAGATACAGATGAGCATGTAGGGATGACACGTAGAAAGAGGATGATGTCTATGTTTTGGCAATGATGACTGTTAATTAATGAATGAAAATAAGAAGGGTCTAATAAGTGGTATGTTATACAAATGTGTCAAGCGTGGCCCACAACATTCCCAAGTATGGTCTGAAACAGACTAAAATGTATGGGAACTACTTAATAAAATAAATAAAAGCATAATAAAACATACATAATGTTAATAAGTAGTTTTCTAAATCAATAAGCACTGCAGGGATCCTTATGTATAGTTTAGTGGCCCTGTTTCTATTTGAGTATGATACTGCTGTGTTAAACAATCGAGTAAGTAATAAGCACTTATTAAGTGTCACCTATGTGCCAGACTCTGTGTCCAGTGCTGAGGCACTTTGCTAGATTGAAATCAGATTGTGAGGGATTAAGGAAACAGTGGCAGAGTTACTATTATCATTTTGGCATTTAGTCCCTGCTTGTTTAACTCTTAGAATTGATAGCAATAGATTGTTTCACTTTACAAAGTATAACGTCCCAGTAATTTGGTAGACTGATTGGAGTCTTTTAGATTGTTATAAAATAATAACATCAGAAGACATGCAACTTAATAGGCATTTTGGTTTTG
The DNA here is from genome assembly GCF_900497805.2 of Vombatus ursinus. Taxonomy (NCBI): domain Eukaryota; kingdom Metazoa; phylum Chordata; class Mammalia; order Diprotodontia; family Vombatidae; genus Vombatus; species Vombatus ursinus. Next base: position 2,640,584 of record NW_020949351.1, on the reverse strand, counting down.
TGTTTTGTTTTTTATTTTAGCTTATTGCCTATAGGGAGACTATAGTTACTAAGACTGACAAATGCGACCAATGCTGTAATCAGCTAATTAGTACTGTTGTCTCCCCTATCCACCAAAAGCATTAAAAAAATAAGTTTCACCTAAACTTTGTGCTTGATGAACAAATAGTTAGAACTGGCTTGATTCAACATGGAAGACTGGATTCTTCTTCTTGTTCTTTTTTTTTTAAACCAAGTTGTATTTCTCAGAACCAGATCTCACATGAGAGGACATAAATACATGGCATAGGACCTTTCACTTAAATCCACCATTTGAAATTCTTTATGAACATGGCTTCACCCTGATTCTTCCCTATTCTTCATTGATACTCCTTTTCATTTGGTCTGCTTCTCTCCCAAGGATGTGCAGTATTCATTGTATACACTAAGATTATTAAAATTCTAGGTAAGAGGAAATCATATTTATTGGGGAAATGTAAATATTTATAAGCTTCCTTATGAAACATAAATCCAGTCTTTTGTTGCTGATATGCTATTGATTTAGTAAATTCCTGAATAAAAACAGTTAAATCTAGACTTGTCACAAGGCAACAAAAATGACTTTCTATCTCACTTTATTACCTTTCCTTCCAAATGGTGTATGTTTTTTTGCAAAACATCAAGTTTCTTAAACCAGAATCTGAGGATTTTAATCACACGTTTTTATGTTAAGTGTAACCAAAATAATTCAGAATTGAAACATGTTTGTCTAAGAGCCTAGATTCAAATGACATTTCAATTTTCAATTCAAGAAGAACATATATATTTAAAATCCTATTTCCAAAAGCAGCTTAATGTTATACTGCTGTTTTAGTTCAGTGTGAATTTGATCAGCCATTCGCCTCTACTATTGATGGAAGAAGGTGCTGAGGCGGCAGTAGAATGTATTGGGTTAATAATAATCATACTCTTTTGTATTTAAACAGCACCCTGTTTCCAAAGAGCTCAAAGTGCTTTACAGATATTATCTTCTTAATCCTCACAACATCAAATATGAGGTAGTTGGCAAGTTGTATGTGGTACTAGGCACTAAAGAAATAGATGCAAAGATCATAATAATATACTGTATTTGTATAGCATCTTACACTGAAAATCTCGAAATCTTTCATAAATATTATCAAATGAATTTCTACAATCATTCCAATGGTAAACATTACCTTTGCTTTTTAAGATATAGGGGAATTAAGGCACAATTCAAGGTCATAAGCCATAGGCGGATAGAAAATGAACCCTATTCCCTATCTATCTGCCTGAAGTTTTATCAACTAGAGACAAATGCCTTCCTTTAAGAAATATTGAAAACCTAGAAGAAACTGTAAGTAATATAGCTAGTATGTGCATTAAGCCTACCTGGAATAACCACAGTTTCTGCACAAAGCATAATATAAACATGTTACAACAGGAAGAGACTTTTGAGATTATATGGTTCACCTCCTCCATTTTAGGCTGCTGGGAAAAGAGGCTTAGAAAGATTAAGGCTTGTCTAAGTCAAAATAATTCGAAGGCTGAATTGTAACTAGAACTCAGCTCTTTTCACTCCCAGTCCTTTCTTCTAAACCACAGTTTAAAAGAACTCCTAGGGATTGCTCACTAGACACATAGTTTCTCTGGAATATAGCAGAATCATAGATTCAGAGCTAGAAAGGTCCTTAGAAGTCATTTAGTTCAATGCCCTCATTTTACAAATGATTAAACCAAGGCCAAGACAAATAAGGTGATTCGCCCAAAGTCACAGAGGTCATAAAAAGAAAAACTGACATTTCTGACTCTAAATACAGTGCTCTTTCTATTATTTTACATTGCCCTCTCACCAGGGATGTCATGGTCACAAACAATGACATATTTTCAGAAATGTGTAAATTTTAAAAATGATTGGGAGGAATGCTTGGTAAAGTATCTGAGCACCAATTTCTCTCTTTGTAAAGACAAAATAGAAACAAAAGCTTACTTAATACCCTACTATCCCTCAAAGGATTCTGAGATAGATATCCCCACATACCTCATTATATATGGCAATTTTCCAAGGTAATATTCCAAGGTGGTATTTAGTAACCAAATGAGTCCAGTTTACATAGAATCTATAACTATCCCTACACTCCATACTGAGAGCCAAATATCCCTTGACTGCCCTTGAGTTAATGAAAGTCCCAAATATGAACAAAAAAACTGACCTACTTTCAAGGGCAGGGGGATACCTGTGCCAATTTAAACCTAATACGCAATTTTTGCTAGTACAGGTCTCCTTAGTGCTCATTGTCAGAACTGGTCCTTATTTCAGGGATGTAGTTTGAGGCACCAAAAGGCCCAACCAAGATGTACCAAGGTGACAGCACATCAGATATTGGGTAATGGATTTTCAATGGCTCTGCAATTTTTCATTTCAGCATTTTTAAGAAAGAAATTCACTGGGTGAAGGGGATGTTATATTATGTCTTCTACTGGTAAAACTGTGACAAGCAGTGGATGCAGAAAATATAGATATAAGATACAGGAGAATTATTTTTACCAATCAATCCTAAATATAATAATTTTTTATTATTCAAGACTCTAACAACCAAAATATTCATCATACCAGGAGTATGGTGCTTTGTGATGATTTGCAGAAGCTATAGAGGTCATTCAGGTGCAGAAAGAGTTCAAGATAGAAAACTGATCATGGTAACCACCCATGTCATCAGCAAAGAGGCCACAAAAGCTGAGGTCTACTTCACTAGTAAGTACTCAGTACAGAAGACAGAAGAGAGTAGAGAAGAAACAAATACCATCAAAAAAGGAGAGAAACAGAGAAAGGGGGATAAACAATGGAGAACCATAGTATACTGAAATAGGTTTTATTATTGTATGCAGAGAGCGTAACATTCAAGAAAGAGCACTGGACTTAGCATCAATAACTTAAGTTCAAACCCCAACTGAGACACTCACTTAGAAATGTGACCACAGGCAAATCATTTATCCTATTAGAGTTTCAAAATACTCTTCTATGAAATGGAAAATATTTATATTCTGCAAATTACATTTTACTTATTTTATATATCTATTTTTAATATATACAAATTAAATAAGAAGTAACTTGGGGCAATAAAGGAGACATTAGTGTGGTGCAAATCACAAAAGATCCTACAATTTCTTGTAGGAGATAATGTTCAAGAGGTGATGTAAAGGAAAGCACTTTAGAAAACTTTAAATAATTTGCATAGTTTAAGTAGCAGAAAAAATAAAAATGAAAATGGGAGAATTATATTGACATTAAAATGTGTCTTAAGTTGGAGAAGTGATAGGGACATTTTGGTGCAAAAGCACTATACAAGTTTGTCCTCAATTTTTGACATCTAAGCTCGGCAATGACATTTTTCTCAGTCGTGATTTAGGCCATCTCTGCTTCAAGTAAAGCTTCTGAAAAACATCATATGCTACATACGTTTGAATCAAGGTAACTGGATTTGTTATATACCTGGTTCTTATTAAGAGGAAAGTAAGGTTCTTGAAACTTACCCTACATATCTGTTGCCAAATCTAGCCATTTCTATTTTCACAGCATCACTCTTATAGGTCCCCCCACACACACCTTTGCTCCACTCACACAGTAATGACCCTACTTCAAGCATTTATCACTACTTGCCTCAACTGGTAGAATTGTTCAGTCACTTCAGTAGTATCCAACTCTCCATGATCCCATTTGGGGTTTTCCTGGCAAAGATACTGGAGAGGTTTGCCATTTCCTTTTCCAGCTCATTTTACAAATGAAGAAACTGAGGCAAACAGGATAAGTGACTTGTTCAGGGTCACACTGCTAGTATGAGGACTGATTTGAACTCAAGTCTTCCTGACTTCAGGCCCTGCTCTCTATCTACTCTACCACCTATCTGCCATTACCTGACAAAGAGTAAGCACTTAATAAACGCTTGTTGACTGACTGGCTTATGTAATATTCATGAAATAATACATAAATATACATATCCATTATATTCAGAAACATATAGTGATATATACATGTATGTAATATATCCATGGAGATATATATATAATCTGTATGTGGGTTATGTACAGTATTATATAAACTCTGTTATTTGGCAACAGATTAGCTATGTAGGGAGAGTGAGGAACCAAGCCTGTGTCATTGGAAGAAGAGTAATGCCCTTGACAATAACAGCAAAGTACAGGAAAAGGAGTAGTTGGTGGAGGTAGGGGGAGATAATGAGCTCTGGTTTGAATATACCTCTGAGATATCCAGTGTGAGATGTCTAAAAGGCAAATGAAGATTCAGAACCAGAGTTTAACAGCAAAAGTAGGGTTGAATATATGGTCTCAGAATCATCTGTACGAGATTGATAATTGGACCTAGGGAGTTGATGAGATTCCCTAGCATGATAGGGTAAAGTAAAAAAATAAGGGGGCCAAGACACAAACTTAGAGGACACAGTTAGTTAGTAGGTGTGACATGGATAAAGAATAAGCAGAGAAAATTGAGGAGAGATCAAATAAGATAGGGAGGGTGGTGTCATAAAGACCCCAAAAAGCAAGAGTATGCAGAAAGAGATAATCATAGCTATATCTGAATACATGTTTGTGCATATGTGCATACAGACATATACATATATGTATACATATATACATATGTGTATTTATGTGTGTAGCTAGTTAGCTAGATAATTTGTGTATAGAGATATAGATACAGATAGATAATTCTGTTAGTGGTAGTGAAGAAATGCCTTCTAGTCATCAATCACTAACTATTCTGCAACTTACAGTCTTAGAGAGTTATCTAGGATACTGAAAAGCTAAATGATTTTTGTGCTGTAGTTAGAACTAGAACCCAGGTCATCTGGTTTCTGAGGCTGGCCCTTTTTTTTACAGAGACACACACATATTCATGGATGCTATATATGGATACATGTATTTTCACATTTGTATACACAAAATGCTACATACACATACACACAGAGAAAGATACACAGAGAAAATAAAATTGATAGCAATGTGTAAGTAGGAAGTTGTAAAGAGTTACTCCTTGGTATTTTAAAACTTTTCCCACAAGTTATTACTAGTCACATGATGTGTATGGTAAAAAGCAATCAGCTAGCCATGAACTTGCAGAATTAAGGCATCAATCTTCTGATCAATTAAATTTTTAATCCTCTTCTATTGATTAAATGACTTTGTAATGCTGACAAAACTGATCATGACTACAGCATTCCAAATTCTGCCATCACAGGTTTAAGGTGTTATTAAGCAGAATAAAAATGGTGTGACTCTTCTTATGGGAGCTAATACTCCAGGAATAAATAAAATGAGACATTTGTGATTAGAAAATATATCATAAATCCTTAAAATTTAAAAATAAACTATATGTTTATCCACTTACAAAGAACAAAATTATTTCAGAGATGGAAATAGAATTTATTTCTTATTGGTTTGTTTCCATAAGTGTTGTGAAAAATATTATTTCATAAACAGGCTCATTTGAGGATAGGAAAACTAACCTTTTCACTTAGAATTGTGCAGCTCACCTTCATGAAATCAGATGAGTATAGAAATGGGATTTTTGACCATTTACATGACTTTCAATATTTACCTCATTGATTCAACTTGGGGAACATGCAGAATAGGAAACTTTTTTTTTTTTGCAAAAGAAATTTCATGAAAAATTTCATCAATCATGAAGGTATTTCACAGTTTTTGACACTTATTCAAATATAAAAGATCTAATTTATAATGTTTGTTGTACAAGGAATTATATGTTATATATATATATAGGATGGCAAGGAAAACATGGAGACAATGATTACGTGGCATCATATTTGCAGAGTTTTTCCTCATACCAAAGAATATGAAAGTTTTAGAAAAGGTCATAGGAAAAATAAATTGACACATATTCTAGAAATCATGAAAGAAACAAAGCAAATCAAAACAAAACAGAAACACCTTAACAAAAGTGACACAAAGAAAGATTTGCTGAAGGTCAGGAGGAATTTAAAGGAACAAATTGTTATGGATTCAGAGATAATAGGAAACATTTGGAACAGTGAAAATGCAAAAGTATACAGAATATACAGATAAAGATATCAGACATGATAGTTAAAGGGACAAAAAAGAAAAAAACTTGGAAAATGCTTTGTGTACTTATTTGACAATTATATACTAAAAATCTTATTCTTGTTGGCAGTTTGAGGATCAGTGCAAACCATAGCCAATTCACCTATTCATTCTGGGTGACTTTAGTCATCCATGTGTTAAATTATCGATTGAGAATACATAACATGCTAGGAGTCTTATCCTTAATTCTTATATCCATGAAATGTGATATTCAACTTGTTCATCTTTTATTCCAGATTCTCATTATATGACTGGATAGTCTCCTTTTTTGCTTATATATGTCTTTGATGATGCCTCTTACGTGACTTTTTGTGCATACTTTCTCCTTTCTGGGTTTCTATTAAGCCTCTCTCCTAGATTTTCCACTATCTGTCTGCCCTCTCTTCAGTCTCTTCTGCTGGTTCTTCTTCCATGTCATATTCATTAACCAACCGTGTCTTTCAGGCTCTGGGTACTTCCAGAGGGATGTCTGAACTAGTCCTGCTGCTGCTTTCTTGGAGTACTAAGCACTTAATATATTTAATATTCATGTTTATACATTTTATAAAGATGTTCAACAACAATGGATTAAAGTGGGAAGAGTTTAAAGGGTGAATGCTTTCTTAACCAATTAGCTATGAAAGAATATTCTCCCACAGCCTTAAAGGAATTTAATATTGTTTTCCATCTCTCCAAAAACCAAGCCTTAAAAAAAAATTTTTTTCTTTTTTTTAAGAATTCAAATTGTCACTATGAACATAGTGAATGAACAAGTGTGGAGATCAAAATTGTCCAACCTACAATAAGAGACGAGGCAGAGCTCTGAGCCAATGGTACTTAATTAAAGGGCCCGTGGGCCTCTCTAATGAAATAGACCTCAGATCTTCCTCACTATCTGAGATGTCCCCCTTCTTCTGGGAGCTTGTATTTATAGAGTTTAATACCCAAATATTCAAAAGAGGCATGGTAAAATACAGAATCCCATTGGTTGACATATGATGCACAACCTAAAATAAACAAAAATAATCTTTCAGAAGGGTCACAAGTTGGGTGAAGCAAGAAATGACTAGGCAGTCATAAGTTAGGCAGGAAGAGATAATACAAGCTATATATATGCTGCAAGAACATATTGAGGTAAGGAGGGGGACTTTCTGTACCATGCCGCCACCCATGTTTGGGTCATGGAATTTGAGCAAAACAGGATGGAGATATATCTCTGTCAGCATTCTTATGGTTATGCAAGTAAGCTCCATAGATGTTAAAAAAGAAATGAACATTACATTAAAATTTGAGGCCTATTATAGGGCCCTTCTATATTCCTATGTGCATTTTTCAAAATATGGACTAATACATTACTCATTCTTATACGTTTTATTAGGAGATTGGCTAGATATGTATTACTAGATGAACATATTAAAATAATTACTAGCAATCATTACCCATTACAAAAATCATAATGAACTGATCAACACTGATTAGAGTTTGAATGGGGGTCCAAATGAATTAATTCCCACACAAGTTGGACCTTGTCCCTTCCCGCTGTTTCTGGCTTTGATGAAGCAGTTGACATTTGCTTTTAGTCACTGCTAAGGTTCAGCATGAATGAAACAATTTCTCCTTCATTCTGGAATTGAATGGGCTGTGGATTCAATAGGAAGATACCTAGCTCCAGATGGGTCAGAAAGCAATAATTTGTTCTCAGATTTGCTCTTCCTGAAATGGTATAATGAGGGTCAAGAAGAGATAGGAAAGAGCAATGCAGGAGAGGAACAAGACAGGCAGTAACAGCATACCTGTTGCCTTTTTGAACAAGGTATACACATCAGTGTGATTATTCTTTTTCTTTTCCTCCAGGTTCCCCCACATGCTCCTGTCCTCCATAAATCATTGACTGATTCTTTTGGCATTTGAATGTGATACAATAGCCTTCCCCCTCAAATGTGACACAGCACTGTGTTTTATCATTTCTTAACTAGCTACTCTTTTAAGAGTTGGAAAGAACTTGACAAGCCAGCTAGTCTAATCTTCTCGTTTTGTAGATGAGGAAAAAGAATCTCAGAGAGATGAAGCATTTTACTCAAGGTGACATGACTAGTAAGCATCAGTGCTAAGATTCAAACTCAGATCTTCCAATTTTAAACCCAATACTTTTCTCAGTACACCATGTAAGCTCTTTTATCAAGTAACATTCTACATTCTAGTTTAGCAATCTCACTTAGTGTCATATGTCCCTATTCTACTACAAACTATCTAAGGGCAGGGGCTTTGTATCTCCTTCAGTGTTCAACATAATGTTTTACATACAGAAGGTGTTGGATAAAATGACTCCTGTCACTGTTGGTGGTGGTGACCTTGAATGCATAGCACTTTTGAAGTACAGCTTTGTAGGATGAATGTGGAATCTTTTACTCTAAATAATGTCACTGAACTTTTCTTGTGGACTTACTTAAGTTGTTTTACAGCTTGTGTATCACTTTGTGTGCTTGTTTGTTATATGGAAACACCAGTGACAGTTATCTCTGCTACACAGAGTGTAGTCAAGTACTTTGAGATGCACAGGAGAAATGTCCTGCATCAGGGCCTTAGGCCTTTTTACCTTGGTCACAGGCTTTGATTTATCTGTCTTCAGCAGAATAGAGACATTTCTATCCCATTTCAATGTGGAGTTTTAGAACATGATTAAGTAAAGAGAAAGGACATTGTAAAAGACTAAAATATTTCAAAATTTATTAAATAAAAATTGTCAGCTAAATATGCACTCTTAGCTTAGAAAGCGTAGCATCAATTACAATTTCCCACAAAGCACTTGGTTCTTCTAATGCACAGACTTAGTGTTTACACTATGATAAACATAAAGTCAAATTTATTTCCTTACCAACTAATGATTAGAACTATTTTCATGTATTTCTGCTAACATGAGAAAGTACTTCAATTTTCAAACATTTCTATATCCTCACTCTGTCCAAATGGACTCTTCTGTACCATAGAACTTACTCCCTAATGGCAGATCAGATTCTCTGTTATTCACAGGGAGGAAGAGAACTTTCCCATCGTCTGGACCAAATGCTCCAACTGGGGGCAGGGGAAGAGGGACCTGTCGATTACGGCCAAAGTGATTCTTCCTGCTTTAATACTGATGTATTTTACTGTGGTGCTGAACAATCCATTACCCAGCATTGGCAAAGTGAAGTCTCAGCAGGAGCTGTTGGTTGCTAAGTGTTTTATGGATTTGAGCATTGAGGCAATTTGTAAACAGCTTGTAAAGAGAAAAGTTTGGTTAATGCTTTTGCAGGAGTTTGCCAAATATGCATTTCATTTATAATTTAAGAAATGATTTAACATTAGTTGAATTGATCAATTCTTATTAAGGCACATCTGGTGATAATTATGAACTGTGTAAACAATGTAGGGAATTTATTTTCAGACCAATAAGTGGAACTTTCTGTATCAGCATAGATGATAGGGTAGTTGCATAAATATCTACTCTACATTGTTGTCTATATTAGGAATCCCTAAAATGTGCAATATTTATTTGATTTGTAATTAATATACAGCATAAAGAGACTCTTAATCATCACATTTAATTCACTATTCTTATTAAAACCTAATTAAGAGGCCCCATAGGAGCACAGTCTGAATTCCGTGAATAGGTCTGCATAACCATTCAACTCCCATTACTACTAATGGGCAAGCTAAAAACATGTTGAGAATATTAAGTGTCTAAAATGTATATTAAGACACTGATCATATGCTTAATGCAAATACTTGATTAAAACGTTCAGTCAGAATTAAGTATTTTAGTAGTCAGAAACTTGTTACTCTCATACAAAATTTAAAAAGATACTTGGTTGTGCATTTACAATTTAAAAAATAAGTAGAAAATAAATAGCATATATTAATGTCACAAATATGAAATTTCCAATTTGGAAAAATAAAAAAGCTACTCTAGGTTGCAAAATGGAATCTTTCAAGAAATTGGCACATGCACATACACATTTACAAATAAAGTAGTAAATTAGACCCCCAAACCTAATTATTTTGTTATCACTTGACATTATTTCCTTAAAAAATATTTTAGTACCTACTACATACTAGGTAGATTCAAAATAATGTAATAAAATAAGATTCTAAAGAATATTATACCATTCTTCCCTTCAGGGGTTTTACATTCCATTTGGGGAGACAAGGCACACCAATCAGAAAAAAAGAGAAAGAAAGACACAGAAACAAGGATGGAGGCAGAGACAGAGACAAGGATGAAGGCAGAGACAGAGACATGAAACAAAACTAAGAAACAAAAACTAAGACTGTGTGTGTATGTGCATGTGCATGTGTGTGTGTGTGTTAGAGAGAAAGAGAACAAGAGCAAGAGTGAGAGAGAAGGGGAGAGACAGAGAGACAGAGAGAGACACAGAGAGAGAGAGAGAGAGAGAGAGAGATGGTAATTAATAATCAGTGACATTTAAGAAAACTTTTAAGGTTTACATACCTTATCTCATTTGGTCCTCACCTTATCTTCATGATGTCGATAATATCGACATCATTATCCTAATTTTAAAGATGAGGAAACTGAGGCTCAGATAGGTCAAATGATTTTTCACACTTCTACTCAGTGGTTGAATTGGTATCAAGGGAGTACATGACAAATATAAAATAGATAACAAATGTTTAAGAAATTAACAGGAAGGAGTTTCTATTAATGAATGTTTACAGACATATTTCTAAGTGTATGAGATCAAGTGTGGCATAAGAAGTAGAGAATGGGCCTCAGAACCAGGAAGACCTGGGATCATAAGCTGCCTCTGAAACATATTGGTTGTGTATCACTAGCCAAGTCACTCGACATCTCAGTACACTAAGCAACATGCTAAGATTTTAAGTGGCAGAGAAGGTACCCATTTGAATTCATAATTTCCTCATCTGAGGTTCCCTAAATCAATAAAATCAGAGGTCTATTTCTATTCCAGTCTGCATTTTCTTTTTTTAAACAGATGATAGGATGTTACCACTGACAGTGGACTTGGACTTCTAAACCTCATCATTTTCCACATGTGGGAACTGAGGTTTAGAATGGCTAATAACTTTCACAATGTCAAACAGTTCATTAGCAACTAATATAGGAATATAATCCAGTTCTCACGATCAGTATCACTCTTTCTATTGTAAAACATAGCCACTAAGCTCCAATGGGTTATCAGACCAGTTTCTTTATTAGTACGTTATTATACTTCATTTCCTTTCTTTCTTTATTTTCAATTTACCTAATTTCAGTTCCTTGCCTTCCATTCTTTCCCAGTCTATAAGTAACAGTAGCCTTTTTAAAACAACAGAGATAAAACATATTGCTGTAGCAGAAATATTTATTTCTCATACATCCATTGGTCCAAATGATTTGTAGCCAGGCAATGGAAATTCAGCTTCTTTCAAAATCAAATTCCCTTAAAGATTTTCCAAAGTACTCTGAGAACTTCAAATACCTAGAAAAATTTTTCTCTGATCTTCAAGGTGGGACTGTGGATAAGGAATTGGGGGCAGGGGTTGCAGGAAAGTAGCTGAGAAGGGAAGAAAAATGTTATTAGTGTATTCATTTATTTGTTTGTTTTATTAAATGTCAGTGTCATCTCTAACAGGTTTGCATGCCCAAAGGTCTTAATGAATTGGCTTAACATTTGACAATATGTATCTTGCATTTGCAACAAGATCCTAGGGGCAAGAAAGGGTGTAAAGAAGAATGCATCCTCACCCAGTACTTTCTCTGTTCTCCAGAAAAGTATTTTTCCATCCAATCTTTCCCACGAAAGGGAACATCTCTTTCTGAAGTGGCTGAGAGGGCAGAGACAAGATGGTAGATTAGAGGCAGCAACACAGCTGAACTCTTGCAACATTCCCTTCCAACAAATTTTAAAATAACACCTCAAATAAAATTTTAGAGTGGCAGAACAAACAAAAGGTCAGGATGAGACATGTTTCTGGACTTAGGAGGTTGGCAGGAGAAGTCTGTGGTACTGGGGTGGGGATTTATCCAAAGTGCACACAAGCAGTGCCAGCAATAACAGCAGCAGCAACCCTGGGAGCTCTTAGTCCAGAGAAAATAAAAGGGTAGGACAACTTGTCAGAAAGATTACAGGGAACCCTTTGCTGGCACTGGGTACAGCTGATTGGCTGATTGGCAACTCTACTGCCCATACACAGTTCTGGGTTGCAGTTCTAGAGCAGGGAGGAGTACTTCCAGTCAGTCAAAAGGGAGCAGGGGTCCTAGTCTTAGTTCTAAGGCAGAAACAAGTATTGGTGCTTTGAGCTGCAAGAGAACAATGACCCTTTCTGGGTAAAGATCAGAACACAAACTAAGAGATCAGTGACAACACCTCTCCCTGGATCATACCACCTTGGAAGCACTGAAAACCTGCAATGCCCAAGAACTAGCTCTGAAAATAGCCACACCAAAACAAAACAAAACAAAAACAAACAAAAAGAAACCCTGAAGCTTGGGACAATGCTTCTCCACCCTGAGGTGAGCAGAGTCCAACTTTTATTATAAAGTTCAAAGTCAATAAATAGGTTGGAAAATAAGCAAACAACAAAAAAAGAACTTGACTATGAAAAGCCACTATAGTGTCAGGGAAGAAAAAGACACAAAGTCAGAAGAACACAATAATGTGGGAGCTACAAGCAAAGCTTCAAAGAAAAATGCTAATTAGACACAAGACCAACAAGAATTCCTAGAATAGTTAAAGAGATAAGAGTGGTAGAGGAAAAATTGAGGAAAGAAATGAGGATGATACAAGAATGTTATAAAAAGAGAATCAATAGCTTAGTAAAAGAGGCACAAAAAATACTGAAGAAAATAACACCTAAAAAACAAAATCAATCAAACAGAAAAAGAGGCACAAGCTCACTGAAGAAAATAATTCCTTAAAAATTGAATTAGGCAGCTGAAAGTTAATTACTCCATGAGACATCAAGAAACAATAAAACAAAGTCAAAAGAATGAGAAAAAATAGAAGGAAATGTGAAACATCTCACTGAAAAGAAAACAACTAACTTGGAAAATAGATCAAGGAAAGATAATTTAAGAATTATTGGACAGCCTGAAAGCCATGATCAAAGAAAGATCTTAGGCATATTTCAAGAAATCATAAAGGAAAACTGCCCCAATATCTTAGATGAAGAGGGTAAAATAAAAATTAAAAGAATCCACCAATCACCTCTTGAAAGAGTTCCCAAAAGGAAAACTCACAGGAATAGTACAGCCAAATTTCAAAGCTCTTAGGTCAAGGAGAAAATATTGCAAACAACCAGAAAGAAATAATTCAAATACTGTGGCACTATAGTCAGGATCACACAAGAATTAGTGATTTGCACATTAAAGGAGCACAGGGCTTAGAATATAATATTCCAGAAGGCAAAGAAGCTAGAATTACAACCAAGAACAACCTGCCCAGCAAAACTGAGTATAATCCTTCGGGGGAAATGGATATTTAATAGAATACATAATGAAGTATTTCTGATGAAAAGATCAGAGCTGAATAGAAAATTTTACATTCAAGGGCAAGACTTAAGAGAAGTATAAAAAGGTAAATGTGTAAGAGTAATCACAAGAGACTCAATAAAGTTAAACTGTTTATATTCCTATGTGGGAAGAAGATAGATGTAACTCCTAAGAACTTTATTATTATTAGGGCAGTTAAAAGGAGTTTGCATGAGTGTGAGTCAATTATGTTGCAATCATCTCCAAAAAATAAAAAAGGGTAAGAAAGAAAAATGCCCTGGGAGAAGTGGAAAGAGGTAGAATGGTGATTTTTTCCATATAAAAGAGGCATGTAAGAAGAGCTTTTACAGTGGAGGGGGAAATGGAGGATGGGGGAGGGCAATGCTTAAACCTCGTTCTCATCAGAATTGGTTCAAAGAAGGAAGTACATGCACACACACACTCACACACCCATACACATACACACTTAGTTGTGTATGGAAATATATTTTACCCAATGTGAAAATAAGAGGAAAAGAGGATAAAAGAGTGGAGGCAGGGGCAACTAGGTGGTGCAGTGGATAGAACTCCAGCCTTGGAGTCAGGAGGACCCAAGTTCAAATCTGATCTCAGACACTTGACACTTAGTAGCTGTGTGATCCAGGGCAAGTCACTTAACCCCAATTGCCTCACCAAAAAGCAAAAAACAAAAACAAAAACAGAAAACAAAAAACAAATCCACAGTGGAGAGGGGTGCTGATAAAGAAGGGGGGGCATATTAAGAGAGGCAGTAATTAGAAGCAAAATACTTTTGAGGAGGGATGGGAAAAGGGGAAGAGAAGAAGAAACAGAAGAAAATGGAATAGAGGGAAATACAGTTAGTAATCATAACTGTGAATGTAAATGGCCTCACCCATGAAATGGAAGTGGATAGCAGAATAGATTAGAAACCAGAATCCAACAATATGTTGTTCACAAAGGATGTACCTGTAACAGTCCTTTGAGAACCTCTATACCTCTATACCTTAATGAAGCATCAGAATAGGATTTGGTGGAGGGAACACTGATTTATTGGATAGACTTCAAATCCAGATTCTCAGAAAACATTTTTTATACAATTAATGCTTTGCTTTTATTAATTGTTGTCTTTGATCAGCATGCTACCCCATTGAAATCTCCCTGCACAGAATAAATAAATGCCAGATATTATAATCCTATTCTACAACCCACTATGTACCAAAGACATAATTAGTAATTCTGGACATGACAAACACCAAGCAATATCACACACACACACACACACACACACACACACACACACACACACCTTCTTATATTTTAGCAGACATGAAGCAACTAGTTAGCAATGATGGTCATTGCTGAATCAGCTACTGACTTATTAGAGAAAAGATAAAAATCAATATAAAATTAAAATAAGAATGGAAATAAGATATGATATATAATTTGGACAAATCCAACCTAACCTATTTTAACAGCTTATGTATGTTGAAAAATGGGAAATGGATAAAAAGAACAGAAATAACACATGAAACCAACATTTTCTAAAGATGTATATACAATACAAATCACAATCACGAGGAAATCAAAGAAGGTTAATATTGCCTTAGCTAACCAATACTTGACCTTTCTATCAAACTGAGAAATATGATATACAACAGCAAAATGAGACTTCAACGTAAACTTATTTATCAAATCTTATAGAGGAAGGTGGAAAAATAATTTAAGTACTATCACCTTAGAAAATATCGAGAAGTCTCAGATGGATGAGAAGTTTACAGAAAGATCCAAATTAGACAAATCATACCAAGAACATCTTAAGAAAACAATGAACAGATGAAACATTAAAACTAGCTATCAGAATTTCCATGTAAAATTTCTTTATTCATCACTTGCAGATAAGCCACCACATTTTAAATCTAACAAACAATTCTTGATGTAACAGAAAAAAGTAGAAATAAAACTGAAGAATGAATTGGTGGATGAATGCATGAATGAGTGAAAATCATTTAAGTGCTGATAATGCAAAACATCAGGCTGTGTGCTGGAATTTAAAAAAAAAAAGCAAAATTACCACTTTCCCTCAAGGAACTTAGTGGAGACAACACATATAGTGGAATGGTAGCTGGGCAAGGAGTATTTTGATTGGGAAAGTTACTAGATTCATGAGTGAAGCCAAAGAGAAAATCAATTGACATATCCTTTCTAGGAGTAATGGTAGGATCGATTCAATTATACACATAAGGCTGGAAATTGGAAAAAGAAGAAGGAAGGGGAACATAGTACTTATACAGCTTCAAGGCAGGTAGTCCAGGAGTAAAGAACAGCTTAAATAGATAAACTCCAAAAGGTATTCAACAATCATAACTGCATGGCACTAGGGCTAGACTTTCAGATATGAAACAAAAATGAGAAGAGCCATATTTTGTACCAAAATCCCCTAAATCTAAATCCACCACTCTTTTTATGGTCCCATGCTGCCTATCTAAAGTCATATTATACATAGTGATTTCTAAAGAATTAAGGTTGTGATTAAAGAATGTCGAGTGCATAGTGAGTGCAGAAATATGCATAGCCTACCTATGTATATTGAAATAGATTACACATGAAAAATTGTCCAGCAAAAGCAGCCTAAAGTAGGTCATCTGACAGATACATGGCTATGAAAGGAAGTCAGCCATTCACAGCAGGAGGAGAGATGTACAGTATACAATCTGATTGTTCCTCTGTTATCAATGAAATGTCAAGATACCTAAATGTAAGTGCCCAGCATAATGGGTAAAGCCCTTTTGGAGAATTTTTGGGAAGGTATGGACAAGATGGATAATAATATGTGGATAGGTTGTTTTCTACACTGTTGGGGTAAGAGGATCATGGAATTTCAGAGTTGAAGGAAACCATCAATATTGATCTAGTCCACCCCACATATGAAAAAAAAAAGATAATAACCTCTCCAAGATACCTAACAAGTGATCATCCAGCTTTTACCTGAATATTCCTAAGAGTTACAACCCCTTACCTCTTAAGGCAACCATTTCATCCCTGATGCACCTCATTTTAATTTGTCCAAGGCCACATTAGGATTTGTTTGCTATATCATAATGCTAATTCATATCGATTTTTAAGTATACTAACCCACAGATTTTGTTCATATCTATTGTTGCCTAAGCATGTTTCCCTAATCTTGTACTTATAATCAATTCTTGAATCCAAATATAAGGTTTTCTATTTCTACCTATTAAAATCAGTTGTCTTAGATGTGACCAAACATTCTAACCCATCAAGATTTTTTTGGATTCTGACTTGTTATCCAATGTGTTAGCTTTCTCTCCTAGCTTTATAACATCTGAACATGTGATAGGTAAAACTTCTATCTATTCAAGCCTTTATCCAAGTCATTGATAAAAAAGTTAAATACTAATTGTCTAGCACATATCCTAAGGGCAATTTTCTACAGTCTTTTCCAATGTAAGATTGCGTCATTAATAGCTGTTCCTTAAGTCTTGGAATCTAATCAGTTCCAAATCAATCTAATTATATTCTTCTCTACTCCACATCTCTCTATCCTTTCTAGAAGTCTAGCAAAAAGGGAGGGGGGCTGGGGTTATAATAAAATACTTTGATAAAAGCTATATAAATGGTATTGACAGAATGTTGAATTGATTTACCATTTTTTAAAAAGTAAGTTTCCCATGGAATTACCTGTTTCTGATCAAGTTGTTACAGTTCCCTGTGATCACCACTTCCTTTTCTAAAGTTTTCTTTAATAATTCATTCTAGAGTTCCTTTAATAATTGAAGTCAAACTCACTGGAATATAGTTTACAAATCTCATTCTCTTTCCTTTTTTGATAACCGGGGCATTTGCTTTTGTTTAATGTTGTGGTATATCACTCATTCTCTAAACTCTTTTAAATATATTTGGCAGTGTCTCATCACATCCTCCAGTCTTTTCAGCACCTGAGGATGAAAATTGCCTGATCCATACAACAACTGGGGAAGGTCGTAGGTAGACAGAAAGAATGCAGGGATTCCAGTGTGTGTTTATGGGAGATGCCTAACAGTATATAATATCTCTGCCATGAAGTTGAATAAAAATTGGAACACAGGCTAATTGACTCCCTCCCTGAGCTTCACACCAAGTGACAAGTAGGCAGTTAGGTAGGAGAATAGACAGAGTACTAGATTTGGAGGCAGGGAGAACTGAATTCTAATCCTGCCTCAGTCACTTACTAGCTATGTAACCCTGAAAAATTGTAAAACCACTCTGAGCCTCAATTTCCTCATCTGAAAAATGGGATGAATCACACTTTCATCAAAGAGTTTTTGTGAGGATATATATGACATGGACAAAGGATTTTGCAAGTTTTAAAGATAAATCTTTAAAATCTTGAAGATAAATGAATCATCATCATTATTATTTTAATTATTATTAGATTTGCAACCCACCTTTAGATCACAAAGTATCTCATTTATCTGGCCCCTAGAGATATGACTGCGGGAGGAGGGTGGGCAGAACTAATTCAATTAAAATTTTAAAAAATCATAATAAGCAGCTGTTACATGTCAAATACTGTGGAAATGGTAGGGACACAAAATCATAAACAATAAAATTTCTGCTTTCAATAAGCTTACAGTCAGAAACTTGCTATTTATTACTCTTATGACTATTTATCTCACCAAAAATAGGAGAAGGAAACTGAGCCCAAAGTGTGATTCAAACAACATAGGAACATTCTTCAAGCCAAGCAAATAATGTTTGACTACATAAAAAAATAAAATAACCCACTTATCTAGAGACTCCTTCCTATCAGGCAAACAATTAATTGTCCCAAAGGTTCTTTTAGCTCATGTACTTTCTATCAAGTATCATCTATAATCAAATATTCAGTCTAATATGTTCATAGCCCTCAGGGAATAGCTGCTGTCAGTGCATATGTAATTACATGTAAATTAAATTGATGTAATTGTTGAGTGCCACAATCTGTCAGCTCTGTGGAACACACTATATCTGATCAATATTAGATTTTGAATGACCAGATAACTGGTTATGCTATGAAGAACTGGTTGGTCTGTAATTATTTAGAGCCTTTTAAGTCATTTTGCCTATTTCTTGACTCCAGAACACCATGAACTCAAACCAACTCCATCTCTAAGAGCCTCCCCCTTACCTTAGCAGTAGAGTTGTCTCAGAAGTGACTAGTGGGGAATCCACATTTGCACTTGCCCCTTATATTTTCCCCTGATTCCAAGATAAATAGATCTACTGGGGAAAATTTATCTAGAAATAATTTACCAATTTGGATAATTTTCAGAGACTGAGGTAAAATTATTCAGCCAAAAGCCTCAACATTGACTGTTTCTCTTTGATGTATAGTCTTAAGATTAGGCTTCCTACCAGTAGGAACAAAAGGAAAGGAAAAGACGTGCAAGCAATTTGGCACAATTGGCAAACCGAGTTTATGTGGAGTCAGGCCTCCCTAGAGGATTTGTCTGAACTTCCTCAGTAGGCCAAGGGGTAACATGTTTTTGATGTTTTCTAGTATATTAATTCTGGCAACTCTGTTAGTTGGCCCAATATCACCATGGAAGTCTGCAGTTTTCTTAGGTAAGGGAAGAATGGGATTTATTTGACAGAGCTGTGCTGAAGAAGCCTGCACAAGTGTTCTTCCTGAAAGTTGGGCTATCATTAACACAGCAAACCAGGATCAGCACTAGTAAAAATTCCAAAGGTGTGTTCTCTCTCACCTTCAGCAGCAAAGGTGACTACTCACATATGGCAGCAAGAGTATGTGCCCTTGTCTAGATGAGGTTATGGTGGTATCTTAAGATCTTGCCTGTTCAATTTGCTTTGTTTTCATCCAAGTACATGAAGAGCAACCATGAGATATATGTTCCTAGTACTGGCAGCAATCTAATGTGTTTGAATGGCCAGGAGCTCCTAGGTGTTTTTGGTTGCCCATTAGATGGAATGGAATTGAATAAGCATTTACTAAGCACCTGTTATGTGTCAGGCACTGTGCTAATCATTTTACAACAACCCTGTGAAGTAGGTACTATTATTATCCCCATTTTACCATTAAGGAAACTAAAGCAGAAGTTAAATGACTTGTCCAGAATACCACAGCTAGTAGGCATCTAAGACTTGATTTGAATGCAGGTCTTCCTGACTTCAGGCCCAGCAGTTTGTCCCCCTAACTACTCAGTAGGCTTTTTGCTAATATAAAACTTTTTAAAGGAGAAAGGGAGTGCCATAAGGATATTACAAATGAAAGGACAAAGAATGACTCAACCACATCTAACTTATCAGAACATATAAACCTTACATGAGTTGCTTGGATAATGCAAACCCCGTAAAGTGTCTGTTCAGCAGTACTACCTTTCCCAATGTTATTATCTCCTGAGAGAATAAATAGGAATTATTGATTACCATTTCAGGTTTTCATTATTTGCCATCCTAATGAGTCTCTTATGTTTTGAGCATTTATTTTGTGAAGAAAATAAATAACTGTCCTATATCTGATCTACTTTGTAAATTGAGTGCCTTTTTATAAGGGACCTTGTTAACCAGCTGTGGGGAGATCCTAGACAAAAGTCATTCCTAACCTTTGTTTTAGAGATTTTCCCCTGGAGTTCTACTTTAGGATGGGATTGTAATGAAAGAGTATAAGAAAAGCCTGATTCCTCATGTTTAAAGGCCAGACTTCACCAGGGCTGAGAATAGGGGTTTTTTGAGACCTGTGTATACCTTTGTGGAAAAGGGAAATTTCTGCCCCCTTTGGCTTCATTGCAACACTTGGAATCTGGTAGTTCTAGGACCAGGGTTAATTGCAATGAAAAAGAAAAGAATCCAAATCAGCAATCAAGACAAAGACCAAAGGGTCAGTGTTGTACATTCTATGTTATGTCAAGGCAGTAAAGTTGAAGGTACATTTTAGTCAGTCACTTGGATCTTGAGTAAGTTAATTCACTTCCCCAGGCCTTGATTTTCACAGTTGTAAAATGAGAAGGTTGGATTATGATATCTATTTTCCCTTCCAGCTTTAGTAGTCTATCATTCTATGAACCAACTCTGTGCCTATAGATAAAGACATTTAATGAGTTCTACTGCCTTAACTGTACTCTATCTGATCCTCATACTGGCAGTATGTAACTAGCCCTTAAGACTTTACTAGTAAGTAGTAAGGTCAGCGAGCCATTATGGGAAAATATTATCTTATAATAGAAGGACATATATGTATTTTAAACATGGTCCTCTGGAGATAATTCCTAAAAGCTACTTCCTGTTAGTCATTTTAATGGTAGCAATTTCAGGCTGTAGTAAAAGAATGTGCAGGCAGTCATGCCTTTTAGTCATTCTCAAACCACACCGTGGAGGTGGTCAACTAATCTGCCTTTACAAAGAACTAACACCAAGCCCATCCCTCTTTTTGAAAGGAGGAAGTTGGAGTTTATGAGTTTCTTGGTTACCTCCCAACCCTGAAGATCTTCGAATATGTTTTTATGAGCTTGTATGCTGAACATAAAAGGTTCTGAAATATGGCACGTTAATGAAAAACATTTTTATTTCCTCACTTGTCTTGTGAATTCCAAGTGCTTTAGCTACACAGAAGGAAAAAATAACCTTTAAGACTTCAGAATTATGCAAAGACATTTCTCTTACTTTATTTATATAAAAATCTAGGCAATTTCCCAAAAAGAATTTAAAATGAGTCATTTATACTCCAAAGATCATATCAGAATCTCAAATCAAAAGTCCTAATTCTTATGATGACTTTTAAATATTAGTTAACCTTCAGAATATTCAAGTTAAATTACTCCAATATTTTAAGAATTTTTTTTGCATTAGGAGTACTATATCTACAACACATCTATGTTATAATAGACCATCTTCAGGAATTGCTGTGGTTGAAAACATGCAAAACCTAATAGCCCACTTTCTCGTGATGAACCCCTCCACACTTACATAGGATGGTCTTTTGATGACAAGCACACAGTCTATTATTGGACCTATACTCAAAGCCTATCCATTTTGCTATGTATCCTATAAGAGGTTGCATGCTAATGGCAAAGTCTTTAAGAGTTCAGGCTCACTTCCTTGCCACAGTAAAGGATCCACAAGGAATCTAGTGGAAGCACACTAGATTTTTCTATTTAAATGATCACATCAAGATCACTCAGGTCTTTCTTTCTGAGGCTGTAATAACAAGCATGATGAGTTATGTCCTTTTTTTTTTCCTATGACACAATCTTCCTTCTGAAAATTTCAAGACTTCATAGAATACCATTTATAATTAACAGCCCAGAGAGAATCTCAACCTGCTTCTTTACAGATTAGGAAACTCAGAATACATATAGTGTTATCTAGACTTGCTGGTAGGAAAAATTCAAACCCAGGTTTGAATATAACATAGCCTGTAATATGGGGTGCAATTATGTGATTTTAGAGCTGTAATGGACCTAAGAGGTCATCTAGCCTCAACTTTTCACTTACTGATGAAGAGATTGAAGCCCAAATAGCAGCATGGAGTATTTAAAAAAAATAAGAACACTAAACAGAGTCAGAACCCTTGGGTTCAAGTACTGCCTCTTGGTGCCTGTGTGATCTTAAACAAGTTACTTAACTGACTTGGTCCTCAGTTTGCTCATCTGGAAAATAAGAGGTGTTGGGCCAGATAGTTTTGAACATCCTTTCCTTCCCTGATCTTAGAGGCAGTGTAAACAGCACTAAACTTGCTATCATAGTACCTGAGTTTCAATGTCCATTCTACTATTTCCTACCTAAATGACCTTAAGCAAGTATATCTCACTAGACCTTAGTTTTCTCATCTATAAAATAAAGGTATTGAATTAGATGACTGCTAAAGGCCCTCCCTGCTCTAGATTTACAAACAAACCTAAAATCTACTTATAAAGGTCAAGAGTTCTTGCCAACCTACCACAACTAATTAACGATAATACTTTCTTTAGTTCCTAAAAGGTAATATGGAGATAAGCACTATTCTTGACTAAACTATCCAAGCTGTAAATGTTTGTTTCTTGAAGACATTGCCTGAGAGCTTGGTTCACCACAATAAAAATAAACACTTATGCAGCATGGTAGGAACTTTCAGTGCATCTTTTATGCATTAATAATAATGTACATTGCACTGAGCTCAAAAAAGAAAAATTGAGGATTTATACAAATATATAATAGTCTAAAGTACAGGGTGTTAGAAAGAAGAGGGCAGAATGAAAGGAGCAGAGACTGCATTTGACAATCAAAAGCACATAATCATAAAAAATAGAGAGAGACAATTCTTTTATCCAGTAAGGCTCCACAATCTATCTAATGGATGCCTCTTTCTATTGCATGTCTGTGAAGGCAGCTACCTCCATTATCTGTAAGAGGGCAAAAGGCACAGGTCTCAATTCCTCATCCATAGAACCTCAAATGACTAAAGATTTCAAGACAAGAAAAAAAATTTTTCAGAAAAAGTGCAACAACAGCACCAGGATTTCTAATGCTAAGATGAATTGAAGATTAAAAAAATGGCAGAATTTAATCTCTTCCTGGGGATGTCATGATTAGAAGGACAAGCCTCTTCAAAGGATTGTCTTTGCCAGGTTAGGGAAGAACTTGTCAGGAACCAAGAAAGTGTGGCCCTTGGTAGTCATATGCTTTGTGTTTCTGACCAGGCAACTCTAGCTTCAGTAAATGCCTAGAATAAGGTTTAAAGAAAACCACAAGATTAAATATTCCTAAGACATGGTCCTGTGCAGGAATGCTAATTATACTCTGCCCCCAAAATGGTAGAGGGAATCCTACTAAATTAATAGGGATCAGTCAAAAGCAAAGTGGGAAGAGGAAACAAAATAAAAAATAATGTTAGTGTTAGAAGAGGCTTTGGAGATCCTAGGACTATATACCTTCCTCTGTTTGGCACTTAAAGCTTTTTCATAACTTGGCCCCTTACTATCCTTCCAGTCTTCATACACATTATTTCCCATCATGCACTCTAAAGTCCATACTGACCAACTTGTTCTTCCTCATATATGAAGCCCCATCTTTTGTCTCTATATTTTGCACTGATTGTCCCCAGTGCATACAGTGTTCTCCATCCTCAATTCTACCTCTTAAAGTAGAATCTCTAACTTCTTTCAAGATTCACCTCAAGTGCCATTTTTTTTCCACAAGGCCTTTCCCAGTACTCCTTGTACCTTTCCCTAGAAGGTTACTTTGTATCTATGTTTTAGGTATCCTGTACATACGTAAATACAAATATATGTATATGCATGCATATACAGTATACATATACTCTGTGTGTGTGTGGTGTGGTGTGGTGTGTGTGTGTGTGTGTGTGTGTGTGTGTGTGTGTATGTGTAACCTTGGGAAAGGAGGATAGACTTAGGTGTGGGATCAATATAGAAGACTCTAGATATTAGGGTAAGCCAATAAGATATTGGATATTTCATGGGAATTTGACAGAGATAGGAGGGGTTGAGGGTGGATGGGACAGGAAAAATCTGAAGAATTCTGCATGGGAAATGAGTCAACAAAATTTATTAAGGACTTACTATGTGCCTAGCACTATGCCATTCTCTGGAGTTATAATTAAAGGCAAAAGCAATCCTCCCCTTAAGGAGCTTATATTCTAATTAGGGAGGCAGCATGTAAGGAAATAGGTGTATATAAGAGATAAACAAAATAGACGGAAGAGAAACTTAGGAGTCTTTAATAACTGGAGGACCAGGGAAAGTCTCCTGTAGAAGGTATCATTTCAACTGAATCTTAAAGGAAGTCAAGGATTCCCAGAGGCAGATGTGACAAAAAAAGAAAAAAAATTCCAGGAATAGGGGACAGCCAGTTTGGAGGGAGGGTGCCTGGAGTAGTGGCAGGTTGGAAGAGCAGCAATTAGGTCAGTAAAGCTGGTTCACAGAGTGCATGGAGTGGGGACCAGAAAAGGAAGGGAGAAAATCTATCCTTTCTGTATTAGATGATGAAGGAATTTTTGTTAGTATTTTTTGGTCTAGACCAGTGGTATCAAAATCAAATAAAAACAGGGGCCACTAATTCATACATAAGGATCACTTTGGGCTACATGTTAATTTAATTTTAAACTGTTCTGTGTTTTAGGGTATTTTTATTCATTTTCTTAAACATTTCCTCATTACATTTTAACCTGGTCCCAGGCACACTTAGAGTGGAGCAGGCCACAATGCAGTCAATGGACCACATGCTTGACACTTCTGGTCTAGACCTTTGATTTCATTAGTCCTGATGATGGAGAATCTAGTGAGAAAATTCCCTATACTAATGCAAATATGAAAATGGTTTGGAATGTATAGTCTTAAAAAGTTGCCTGGGGTACAGAGAAGTTAATTGACAAGCACAACTGGGGTTACACAGCCAACATGAGTTGAGACTCAAAGCCCATTCTTTCTGACTCCAAGGCTGGCTCTATCCAATACATCACATTGTCTATGTGAATGACCCACAAGGTGTTCCCTCCCACAAAGACCTTACTATTGTAATTTAACATCTTACATAAAGATGAGGGGGTGGAACTTAAAGTACATCTTGAAACAGTGAAACATAGTATAGATGGGCTGAGGCATAACTGTATTAAACAGGAAAAATCAGCACAATTCCAGATCAAAGATTTTAAAGGTACTTCTTCAAGAGGAAGGTATCAGAGAAAATGGGGAATCTGAGGCAGAAAGTGACTTTAATCTCCAACTCTGTAAATCCCAGCTGTGTCCAACAGCCAAGACACAGTCTCTGCACATGTACTATATGGAAAAGGTCCAAACTGAGTCTCAGTAGTTATACATGGCTGTTTTAGTCATAGCTTATTCACAAAGATTCTTGAATTAGTCAATATCAACCTGTGTTTCATCAAAGGATTCCTTTATAAGCTGTAGTTATTTTTCAAGGCTTCTTCACACTAATCCCATGTAGCTATCATATTCACCCCTATTTAACTAATAGAAAAACTGAGATAGAAAAGCATTCTTCACCAAGTTATTGAATAAGATGTTTTCTTTGCCCCCTATTCTTGAGCACAGGCATGATGGCCTTTCCCAATCTGTGTGTGTTTGTATGCTCATATGAATCCCAACTCCTAACCTGGGGAGGCTGCTAAGACCTTAATTTCAATACCTGGTCCTAGACTTTCCTCCATAAAATGGGTGTTAGTCATCTAGCTGCCTGCCTACTGAGGACTCCAGTCACTTTGTTTTCATTCTATAAGTACTGGGTTTAAAACTGGGGCATGCTTTAGTATAAATGTAGGCTAGTTTAGTAAAAATGAGAACCTTGAGAGAAAATCTGTTGGGATAATATTAGGTGTAGGACTTGAATATTGGGGATGTAAATATTTATGTAGGAGTACAATCTATAGGCGCACTTTAAATATCAGAAAGTTCTCTGTATACAAGGAAGCTTATGCTTAAGGATGACCTAGATTGGTGATATTCACCCATTGATTAAATGGGCCACCTTTGCAATAGAGCTAGGTCTTAAAATGTTCCATCAGTCAGAGGAAGAGAAATGGGAAGCCATGAGAGCCATGGCACAGGCCATGAGAAGGAGAAAAGTAATCCCAGCTCAGGAGAATGGGTGGTCAGGAAGGCAGGAGTTAAACCAAGCATGCTCAGAAGATTAAAGGACTGAACAAGATTACCTCTGAAGATCTGCAGGGCATGTACCTCTGATTTTTTTTGAATCTACAAATTGAACTAACCCATATTTGAGAAGAGAGAAAAAAATGTCTCAGGGAGCTTAAAGGATCAATAGGAAAATATAGGACACAAGAGTATCTCATTGAGATTACTGACCTTCATCCCCAAATGCATAAGGTTTAAGAACCCACTAATGATTCTGCAGTTTTAAATGAGTCATAATCTGAACTTTCCACAACACAATAAAATGGGTATATAGTATTTAATGAATACTAATAATGATAAGTCATTATTAGCACCTCTCTTGAAAGAGTACTTCCAAATATAGAAAGCATGTTCCAGTGATATACAAAAGTGTATGCTTATTTGTTTATTCATTCATTCAATTATTTATTCACTCATTTGTTTATTTGCTATGTAGTTCAATATTCATTCAGTTTGTAGGATACTCCTCCAAGCATGAGCCAGGGCAAGTGCAAGTGATCTGAAATGTCAAAAAACCATCTCTGTGCAGTACTTTGTACTATTTGATTCTATCTAACTGGATTCCCTCAATACCAGTGCCTTTATTTCACCAAATTATCTATTTATTTTGTATATAGAGAAGAAGTAAGCTTAGAAGAGTGCCAGGAACATGACAGGTGCTTACTAAATGCTGATTTATCATTTAATTGGTGCGTCAACATCATATCAGAGAATTAGGATAGCAAGATACAGGAGGTAATCTTTCTTCCACTGTCAAATAGGGAGGCTAAAGACCAGGAAGGTTGTGCTTAGAGTCATACAGCCAATATACCTGTCGATTGGGATTGATCTCCAGGAAATTTGTTGTTATCTTTGAGTCATTTTCAGTAATGTCTGACTCTTCATAACCCGATTTGAGGTTTTCTTTGCAGATACTGGAGTGGTTTGCCATTTCTTTCTCCAGCTCATTTTACAGATGAGGAAACTGAGGCAAACAGGGTTAAATGACTTGCCCAGAGTCACAAGGTGAGTGTCTGAGGCCAGATTTGAACTCAGGAAGAGGAGGTGTGGCACTCTATGCACTGAGTCACCTACCTGCTGAAGGCAAGGGCCCTTTCAAAATCAATCAAGGCATTAGAAACCCCCTCAGTATCAAGATCTTCCTTCTCAGACTACCTTATATTTAACTATTTTGTATTTAGTTGTATTTATTCTGCATATGGTTTATTCATCCCTGTCTCTTTACCAGAAATACTTATCATTTACATAATACTTTAAGGTATACAAAGTGCATTATATAAATTACCTTATATAATCCTCCTAACAACTCTGTGAGATAGGTACTATTATTATGCTCATTTTACAGATAAGGAAACTGAGACTGAGAGAGGTTAATGACTAGTCCAGGTTTGGAACCTCATGTCATGACTCCAAGACTAGTTTTCTATATAGATTGTAAACACTTTGTGAGCAATGCTTACTGCATTTATTGTATTTTACCACCAGGACCTAGGGCAGAACATAACACATTAATAAATACTAGCTAATTGAGTCAATCAAGTCTTAGTGATGGAAAGAACTTTAAAGATAATTGAGTCCTAGACATTCATTGTACAAATGAAAAAACTAAGACCCACTGAGGTGAAGTGATTTACCCAAGGTCACACAGTTAATTAGTAATGACATAGTCAAAATATGTGTTCTGGTGTCCAGTCCAACATTCTTTCCACTACATCACACTAATTTCACTTGGGTCCCTAAACATATAAATGAACCTACCAAAAGCTAAGATTAATTTTTTTAAAAAGCAATTTCATTGTTACAAAACATGCATAACAGCTGACATTTCATATATATTACATATATGTATGTGTGTGTACATATACTTTTAAATGTATTTCTGTACAAAGCACTTTTCTAACAACAAAACCCTGAATGGTAAACAGTATGAGTATTTTTAGCCCCATTTTATGGATGCAGAAATTGAGTTTCAGTGCCATGACCAAATACATGCTAGAGCAACTCTTTCCATTGCACCAACTATGAGGTGCACCTCTTCTACAATCAAATATCTTTGTTATCAGCCCCAGGTAAGCATGGTTTTATGATGGGAACACCTGCACACAAGTTATGACAAGCATAATTATTCTCAGGAAGTTTCAGCAAAATGATATACACAGCCATTTATCATAGTTTCCAAGTAGACTCCAAGTCTGAGATGGAAGGAAGAGGGATTATTTCTTTTCATGGCAAGAAATAAGTGGGCATCGACACTTTGCCAAGGTTAATAAATTATCCCATTTCATTTTACCTCTGATATGTACAGTTCCTGCAGCATGCATTTTTTTGAACAGAGATTGATAGTAAAAATGCTCAAGTCTATGAATTCAAAAGTGCAGATAGCCCCAAACTCACAGAATTTTAGGAGCTAGTTATTTCCAGCCTCGGCTCATTTGTAACTGTTTCTATTCATTTGCCAAACTCGTGTGTCCACTTACAGCTAATAAAGTCAATGTTTTATTGTGACAGCTTCTACATGACTGTTTAGCTTAAAAAAAGAAACTAGAAAATGCTTTTGGTACATAACACCAGGAGCAAGGTGGTTGAGTCAAAAGTACTTGGTAGGAAACCCTTTTCTTCAATACTTATTCTGCTTTGTAGAATGCTTCTATAAGGGTTGAGCCAGTTTTATGAGCCCCAAAAGGCAAAAATCTTCTGAGTGCAAGAGTAATTCTCTTCCAGTTTCAATGACATCTTATATTTTAAAATTTATCCTGAAACTGTCTTGAAACTGAATTTAATTTGTAATCCTCAAGAATAGTTCACAACCGATATTGTTTGGAATGCATTTATATGTGTAACAGATAGTAGTAATTTAATTTCAGAATGGGAAAATTCTCTTTCTTTGCTATTTGACTTGTCTCTGGAAAGTCCATTTTCCCCTTGTCCCTTGTGGAAGATGGAATTATTAATTTTATTTATTTATGAACTCATATAATGTGTTCTTTTTCTCTATGGAGCAGAAAGTCTTTTACAAGTAATGCTCCTAAATTTAAAACTATAAATCCTTCCCACAATACTGTGAGCCAGTCTGACTATATTCAGTTCTTGCTTCAAGTCCTGTTCACTGAACCTCCCCTTGACCCCAACAATACAGGTCGAAGGGAATGGATGAATATAAAGATTCTCTGACTTCATTCCAATAGGTGAAGCTGGGCACAAGGACACCCTTTTGTGCATCTAGAAATAGGGTATAGCAAGTTGAATGGAAAGGAGGAATTATCCTGACAGGCAATGGTGCTCCTGAGTTGTTCCTTAAAGGCTATAGACACCTATATAACAGATTGGGGCTTCCAAGTTAGTTATTCTCCCACCATCCTGAAGAGTGTAGTGGAGCCATAACTAGGATACAGTGATTGGGACTTGTGTACAGGATACCAAAGTTTAGAGGCCGCTGACTTTACTTATACACTTTCAACAGATAGAAACCACATCACTCAGCACCTAGCTAGCAAGAATAATTGAAAGTAAGAGATGGTCCAGTTCATTACCCAATTAGCCATGCCCAGAATTAGTTCCTCACAACCTAACCCTGCAATACTTGCAACCCTGACAGCAACCTCCCTAGCAGCAGCCTGAAGGCCTCTTGAGTTCTATGGGGTTCTCTACGTATGGGGACTGGTGTTCTTGGGGTCTCCATATCGCCTCTATATCCCCAATGGGGGGTGGTATCCTTTAACTTTTCCCCCCATGAGTGAAGCTATCCCAGAAATTGAAGTCTCACCTCAAGAGTGCTTTCCCATTCCCAGGTACAAGATGCCTTCTCTCCCAAGGTCTTTCTATGACCCCAGATAAATTTTACTTTACTAAAATTATAGAATTTATATCCAAGGCTCTGGAATAGAGGGAATAATGCCTATGGTATGCATAAATCATTTAAAACATTTCTTTATCTACTTGTAACCTGAAGGGGGAATAACCTAACATAATCTTGAGTGTTGAAGGAAGTTGAGATTATTATCATAAAATTATCCTGACTTCTTTTTTTTCTTCTTAATCCATTGGGAAGATGGATAGAAGGTGGGTACTTCATACAGTATTTTTTATAGGTTGGGAAACTTCTTAAAATCCTTTTCATATGGTTCATGTATAAGAATAGTGGTTAATATGACCTAATATTACAGTAAGGAAAACCAAATTGTCTGCCTTAAAGGGATTGACATTGAAAAACAATCATTTTTTCATCTACTTTACTCATCCATTTTTTCCTGAATATACTCACAGATTAACCTAAGAAAGTACGGCACTGAGAAGGAAAAGGAGGAGAGAAAAAAGGATCCATACTGGTAATATTCAATTCAACTTATTTCAAGACATATTTATTAATCACTTGTTATCTTCCACCAGGCCCTGTGTTAAACACTAGAAATGTAAAGACAAAAATAAAATACTACTTGTCCACAAAAAGCACTGATATCTGGGGATAGGTGGCAGGAACAGTGATCAAGAGAGCCTTCCTCTAGGAGGTAATGCTTGATCCAAGCTTTGAAGGATAATAGGCATCCTAAGAGGCAGATCAGGAGGGTATGCATCCTCAGTTTAGGGGGATAGGTTATGCAATGGCATAAAGGTGGGAGATAAAGTGTCATAAAAGACATTAACTTTCAAGAAGGCTAGAAAGTTAAACTTCAGCTAAGTTGTGAAGGGTCTTAAAAACTAAGCAGAAGCATTTGTATTTTATCCTAGAAGTAAGAGGGAGCCACTGGAGTTTCTTGGCTAGGAATTGATAGGATCTGATCTGTTCTTTAAGAAACTCGGTTTGGAACCAAGATGGCAGAGTAAGAAGTCAATCACTCTCACCCTCCTTTACTTTTGAAAGCCCAGAAAATATCACCCCAGGAAAAACCCTGGAACAGCTGAGCCAGGAATCGTATAGCCCAGGAAGCTTGGGGGACTAACAGAAAAGGCCCGTTTTGCTCTAGGGTAGGAAGACAGGAAGTGTCCCAGCAAGGCAGTGGCAAGCCTTACCTCAGCAAACCAGGAGGAGATCTTGAGCGCCAGGGTGGTGAGGCAGGCAAGTGCCAGCACCAGAATCCCCCCATCCCCCAGTGCCTTAGCACAGGCAGGGGAGCCAGTAAACACCAGCTCAGAAAACCACCACATGCACCAGCATTCTCTAGTAGCCAAATCTCCCAGTGCTTCAGCGCAATTCCAGGCTGGGAGACACCCTCCATCAGTCAAACATTTGAGTGTTTTAAAGAAAAGCAGGCAAGCAGGCATCCTCCAGGGGCCACCCCTGCTCCAAGAGCTCCAGTGCTGCTGACCCCAGCTTAGTACCAGGTGAGCTGCCAGAGTCTTACAGCCTCCAACTGCCAGCACTTAAGGCCCAAGGACACAAAGCCAGACCAGGTCCCAGGCTCCCAGCACAAGAAGCTTGGGTTAGTGTCCCTTGTGCTCTAGCAGAAGAGCTCAATTTTAAGAGCCAGGAAATAGTCAAACACCATGAGCAAAAAGCAGAAATGGACAATGACCATAGATTCTTATTATGGGAACAGGGAAGATCAAGACACAAATTCAGAAGAGGACATTGTCAATATACCTACATCTGAAACCTCAAAGGGGAATATTAACTAATCTCAAGCCTAAAAAGCCTTCTTGGAAGAGCTCAAGAAGGATAGAAGAAAAGTTAGGAAAGGAAATGAGAGGTATGTAAAAGAGAGTCAATAGCTTGGAAAAGGAAGGACAAAAATTGGCTGTAGAAAACAAGTCCTTAAAAAATATAATTGGCCAAATGGAAAAAAAAAAAGTACACTGGAGAAAACAAGTCCTTTAAAAATACAATTGGACAAATGGAAAAGAAGTACACTGAAGAAATCAACTCCTTAAAAAGTAGAATTGACTAAATGGAAAAATTAATACAGAAACTCACTGTCGAGAAGAACTCCTTAAAAAGTGAAATGGACCAAATGGAAAAGGAGGTACAAAATCTAATAGAAGGAAACAATTTGTTAAAAATTGGAATTGGGCAAGTAGAAGCTAAAACTCTATGAGATACAAAGAATCAATCAAACAGAGCCAAAAGAATGAAAAAAATAGAAGAAAACACAAAATAACTCATTGGTAAAACAACTGACCTGGAAAACAGATCCAGGACAGATAATTTAAAAATTATTGGTCTACCTGAAAACCATGATAAAAAAAAAAGCCTGGACAACATCTTTCAGGAAAATCATCAAGGAAAACTGCCCTGACATCCTAGAACCAGAAGGTAAAATCGTCATCAAAAGAATCCACCAATCATCTCCTAAAAGAGATCCCAAATTGAAAATGCCAAGGAATATTATAGCCAAATTCCAAAATTACCTGGTCAAAGAGAAAATATTGAAAGCAGTCAGAAAGAAACAATTTAAATATCATGGAACCACAGTCAGGATTACACAAGACCTCAAATCTTGTACATTAAAAGATTGGAGGGAATGGAATATGGTATTCAAATAAGGCAAAGGAGCCTGGATTACAACCAAGTATCAACTACTTAGGGAAATTAAGCATAATCTTTCAAGGGAGGAGATGGACATTCAATGAAAAAGGGAACTTCCCAACCTTCCTGATGAAAAGACCAGAGCTCAACAGAAAATTTGATCTTCAAATACAAGACTCAAGAGAGGCATGAAAAGGTAAACAGGAAAAAATAAAACAATATGTTATTAATAAGGGCAAACTGTTTACATCCCTACAAGGGAAGATGACACTTGTAACTCTTGAGAATCGTATCATTACAACATTTAAAAGGGGTCTACATAGACAAAGGGCATGAGCATAAGTTGACTTTGATGTGATGATAAAAAAACTTAAATGGTGAGAAGGGATTGTTCTGGGAGAAGAGGAAAGGAGGAAGCAGACAAGGGTAAATTATATCACATGAAAAGACACAAAAACCTATTATAGTAGAGGGAAAGAAGAGAGGGAGATGAGCATTGTTTGAACCTTACTCTCATCAGATTTGGCTCAAAGAAGGACTAACATAATCAGTTAGGTATAGACATCTAACTTACCCTATATGAAGTAGGAGGGAATAGGGGAAAGAAAAGGGAGGGGGAAAATAGAAGGGAGAGAAGAAGTTATAAAGATGAAGGAGAACAAAAGGGAGAGGCTGAAAGAAGGGAGGGCAAGACTGAGGGAGGCAGAGGAAAAATGCTAGTGAGGAAGGAAAGGGAGAAAGGAAAGAGAAAACCATAAACAGGGGGGAAAATAGGATGGAGAGAAAGACACAAATAGTAATCATAACTTTGAGTGTGAATGGGATGAACTCTCCTATGAAATAGAAGCGGATTAAATGTGAGTGGATTCAGAACCATACTCTTACAATATGTTGTTTAAAAACCTGGAAATACTTATACAAACTGATGAGCAGTGAATGAGCAGAACCAGGAGAACACTGTACACAGTAAAAGTGACATCGTACAATGACTAACTTTGATACACTTAGCCCTTCTCAGTAATGCAAGGATCGTAGACAATTCCAAAAGACTTATGATGAAAAATGCTATCCACATTCAGAGAAAGACCTTGAGTCTGAATGCAGATGGAAGCATACTATTTGCTCTCCTCTTCTTTTGTTGCTTTGTTTTGTTTCTTCTTTCTCATAGTTCCTCCATTAGTTCTAATTCCTCTTTACGTCATGACTAATTTGAAAATATGTTTAATATGAATGTATAAATAGAGCCTATATCAGATTGCATGCTGTCTTGGGGAAGGGGGAGGAGAGGAAGAGGGAGAAAATTTAAAACTCAAGAACTTAGGGAAGTGAATGTTGAAAACTAAAAATAAATTAATTAATTATTTTTAAAAAAAAGAAAGAAAATCAGTTTGGCAGCTGTATGGAGGATGGGTTGAAGAGAAGAAAGGCTAAAGGTAGGAACATCAATTAGGAAGATTTTGTCATAGTCCAGGTGAGAGAAGGGGAAGGAATGATAATCTACAGAATACTGAACTAGAATACTGGCTACATGAGTGGAGGGAAGGGAATGAACGTTAAATAGTACTGAGGACCTTTTGTCCAAAGAGGGGAGGTTTAATACCATTAATTGCTTATGGTCTCTGTACCACCTAGACTATGATTCATTAGGCAGCTTGATCTGAAAAAGGAAGTAATATGTACAGTATCTCTTCTTGGTGAACAACACTTTCCATGCCTATTACACCAACCATTATGTGACCATCCAACTTACTGTTGCTAATTGCTTTCAGAAAGGATGATCCTGGACACTGCAGAGCAGTCACTAAAGAGAAAAAGATAAGGTCATGGATAGTTAATGGTTTATTGCAATTTTCAGGAAGTTTTCTAGGGAGAATCAATTTCTTAGTAACTACAGCCCTGATGAACATAGAAGACATCCAAGACTTTTTTTTTAAAAAAGAAAACAAATGCTAGATCAAAATAAGCCATTCATTGCTACCACATTTTTAATTTGTTTAGTTACCATTATTGTTGTTATTATTATCGTTACTATTGCAAAAATTTAAGGAAGTGGTAAAAATTGAGAGATGAGAGATCTAGGATCACCTACTGGATCTTCTACTTAATAGCTGTGTGACCTTGAACCACTTAGTATCTACAACTTTGAATTCATTCATCTGGAATATGGGTTGGGTTAGTTAGATAATCTGTAAATTTCCTTCCAAATCTAAAATTTTATGAATCTTTGTTTGCTACATGACTCCACACATCTGTTCCTAGAGAGAAGATAGATTTTCCAAGTCTAGATGCTCATCAGTTATTAATGACCTTTCTACTATTCAAATTCACATAGCATTTTGTTTTATACCTTTCATAGTTTCATAGTTTGAGTGTTGTAAGGGACCTTAGGGGTCATCTAATTTAACGTTCTCATTTTTACCATGTACTATTTTGTATTACTAGTCTGTCTATATATTCCATATAGTTTTACTACTACTGTGACAGTTACTATGATTACTGCTATTGCAACTATTCTCACTACTATTCATTACTACCAAGCTCACCACCCCTATTGCCACCACTACTATAAACACCTTTTTCTATAAAAGCTCCATGAGGAGAGAAACCATGTCTTATATAAATTTTGCATACCATCCTCTCCCCAGCACTGGTTCAGTGGTACATAGTAAATGTTTACTAAACATCTGCTATTGAAATTAAATTATGTTTAATCACATTTTAAATATAATACTAATTGTCTCTTTTTAAGAAAATTTTCTTCTAAGTGGAAACTTCTATCTGGTTTCTTTCTTCTAACCAGAAGTAACTGAGGTCCTGAAGACTGATTAAGTCTTCTGGTTGCCTGAAGATTTGGAAAGATGGAGGAAGGCTGAGCCAGAACAAAAGGTTCAAGGAAATGATTCTCTCTCTCTATCTCTCTCTCTCTCTCTCTCTCTCTCTCTCTCTCTCTCTCTCTCACTTTCTCTCCCCCCTCTCCCTTCCTCCCTCTTTCATTCTGTGTATGTTTCTCTCTGTCTCTCTCAGCAACAGAGACAGATACACAGTAACAGAGAAAGGCAGAGACAAAAAGAGACAGAGAGCAAGTCAGAGACAGAGAAAGAAAAGAGAATCACTTCAGTCAGATACCACATTGGCTCCATGGCAAAGATCCATGTCCAGCTGACCACAAGAAAATAATAAGCCAGAGAATGATAAACAGTTATCTCCCCTTCAACCCTTTACAAATGGAGGGAGGGGGAAGTTTTGAGATATGTGAATAACATTACACCCAAACATATATACACAAATGTATATATTCAAGTTTGTTTGTGTGTATGATGAGTTCCAGGACTTGAAGCATTCTGGAAACAAACAAAAGAATGGTTGCTTATTTGCAATGGTGCTAAGTATTTTTCTAATTAATGTTAAAAATCTAAAAGAAAAAGATTGAATGGAGAGGTATTGAGATCTGAAGGACTGCAGGAATCATTTCCAAGTCCATGGTCACTCAGCTAGTAATTTGGAAAAAAAATGTTAAGCAGAATTTGAACCCAGATATCCCTGACTCCAACAATAACATTACTCACACTACATCATACTGTCTCACCCTCATCTGAATGAGATGGTAGAAAGAAGCTGACTAATTCAACCTTAGTCATTAAAGGATACATCAGGCTTATCCATTGCATCAAGTCAATGATCATTACCCTTATGGATTTCAGGAATGCTTTCTAAGGGTTCCAGTATTGTGATCAGGAAAGAGTTAACAATTCAGACTTCTTAATTTTGAGATTTTGTGACTATGGCACTCACTAAGTCCTATAGAAAGTGTTACAATTATATAAACATTTAATGTATAATATGTTACTCTTCAAAGTATGTGTTTGTTTTCTTTAGAGGAGCTATTAGAAAAATTAGTGTAATTAAATGATTCTCCTAGCAGATAACTAATTGTAAAACAAACAAATATTGGCTTGATTGGAATGGCAGATTTGAGCAGAAACCACTCGCTTGGTCTAGTTAGTTTTCAGTCAAAGATTTTTTGCTTATATCCCCAATAATAAAAGGTAAACAAGCACATACATATCAACACATAAAATGATTTTGTCCTCAAAGATAAACCCAAGACTGATAAATACAGCAGTGAGGCTCTATGCTGATATTGCTTTATATCACTATGTATATGGTCTGAAGCATTATGCTTTAGTAATAACACATTGTGTTCTTAATTTGATTTTCCAGTTCTTTGTCCATTAATGGATAATTTCACAGCAAACTGCTGAGGTGGTCAAATCCAGTAATAGTGTTCTGCCCTGTTTTACCAGTCTTTGGGTGGGTATTTTCCTTGGTGTTCATGGTATCTGATATTCTTTTCCAGTAAATTTGGCACTGGAATACTGACACATTATAGAGCATTGATCAAACTATCCCTCTGTAATTTTGGCTTTCTACACTCTAAGTGTGAAAATGACACCAATCATTACAGATAACACTGACTTCAATCAGCAAATATGCATTTATCAACTACTAGGTGATTATATATTTTGCATGTAGTTCTGGGTACTGAGGAATATATATTTTGCATTAAGTTCTGGGTACTAAGGAAGAGCTAAGGAAAAATAAGACTCAGTGCCTCTCCTCAACTGATTTATAATTTAACAGAGGAACTTGCATCCTTGCTACACTTGACCTATCACCTACACCTTAGAGGATACAAACATGCAGCAGATTTAGGAGGACATTCATAGGTTTGTATACCAGCAAATGGGAAACATTTCCCTTCATCAGAATACACCTGAGTCAGTGAAAAACAAAAATAGTCTGAATCCAATGCCAGGAATTCTATGGTCAATAAAGTAACACATTCAAGGACCAGAAAAAAAAATAGGATAAGCAGGGTGAGTCCACAATAAATATCTCAAATAGGTGTTTTGCCCCAATAGTAATATGTGGCAACATGTGCCTATACCTGTCTTTTATGGGTCCTTGAAATGTGCCCTGTGTTCATTGCTTTACAGTTGCCTGACTTCCCAATTGGGGAGTTAGTTTCCATGATGCTTCATTCTATCGCTACCCCTATTCCCAGGGGAAGTTTCTACTTATGGAATTGATAATAATAGAAATGGTAATTGCTTTGAATTCTAGCATTTTCCCAGGGGAGAGAGGGAATGGAATTTAAAACAACAGTAACAACAGCAGCAACATATCCAATGTACAAACATGAATTAAGATATGAAACAAGTACTTTATTTCCACACAGGAAAAGGCAATGGTAAGGAATAAAGAATCATAGAATAATAACAGAATCCAGTAATTTATCACTACCTCTCCAATCTGCTGGAAAGCTTAAGATGTGTTGGAATACAGTGTCCTTGAGCCTGCTAATTAGCCATTTTACCTTTCCCCTCTGAACTGGTATCATCTGAACACCAAATGGGATTTTCCTTCCCAAACCTTCCTCTCTGATGCCAACACTTTCCATCTTGTAAGCCCAATCCTGCTATTGCTGCTATGACTACAATCCTCTGGTAGTTGCTCTTATTGCTGTCAATTGAATAGCTTCCAGGATCTTTCAAAGTTCACAAGGTTTATCCTAGAGTAAAAGAACCACAGGAGAGGGAAGGCAGCCCAAGGACTACCATATAAGCCAAGCTAGATGAGTCTCCATTCCACTTGGAAAGTAGAAACCCATAAGAACCTGGCCCTGCTATTATGCTGGGAGGGAAGGACAGTTCCTTCCTCCAAATACTTCCTTTTATGCAGTGAATGAAATGCATCTTGTCTTCTCCAAGAGACCCATGAACCAGAAACCAACTCTTCTACTCCAGGTAGTACCAGAACTGGCTTTCCTAGCTCAGCAAGCAATTGGATAACTCAAACCAGCAATGAATCATAGATAGTTAGAAGAAGAAAAATGATACCTGTGTAAGTTCGAGTTTCCACAGTCCACTGGGGACACCAGAAGCTATTTGCACATGTTTCAAGAAGGGGAGAAGGACTCCATGGATTTGATTGGAATGTTCTAACATGGGGAGGGCAACAACACTAAAACAAAATTTATATGAAAAGGAAAAAAAAGTTATGCTTTAAAAAAAAAAGAAGTATCACAAAATGGCTGAATGTAGCCAGCTTAAATAGAAGGAAATGGACCTTGAGGCCAAGCCCACACAGAAATAAAGTACATCAGACAGAGTACAGAACTACCTACTCCATGGCCTGGAAAATAGCCCAAACTTCAAATCAAAGATCTGGTCATCCCTAAATGACCAAATGAAGTTTTCATTAGTGACTGAGAACATTTTATATACAAGTTCCAGACCTATTTTGAAAACTAATAAAAACAAAAAGAGGGATCTAAGAGAAATGAATGAGCAATTCTATTTTACACTAAAACCAAGGAAAATAGAGATCTTAATTCAGACTTGACCTCTAATGCTGGTTCTTTCACAGTCCCCTGAGAGGTAGTTCTCTGTATTTGTAAGGAAAACATAAGAGGGCTGGAAAGGTCTAAACAGAAGCACAAATCCTTTTCAGGAGAGGAAATGGAAGATTTTTTCCATAAGCATTTGTACTAGAAGGGAACACCTCACTGACACTACATTAAAGAGAGCCCATTCTTAGTATTTGGGATTGTCTTAGGAGATGAACTTTTTCTCACCCCTTAAATTCACACATTTTTTTCAGAAACTCAGGCTTCTTGGAAATTTTGTCAAGAATTAGACACATGACATCTGTTATGGGCAGATACTACAGTTTATGCTAACATTCAAACGTATGGATAAAAAGAATCTGGAACAGATTGAGTTGGTGAGACGTCATTCCTGCTTAATCTGTAGCACCATAAATCATGACAGAAAGAAAACAAAAACTTCAATGGGCGGGGCGGGGGGAGTGGTGGCAAGGAGAGAAGATAGAAGAGGGCTTGGTTCAAAAAAGATACAGTATAGTTTGGAAATACTTCCCTTTGTGTGTGTATGGGAGTGGGGTATATGTGTGAGTGTGTGTGTGTGTGTGTGTGTGTGTGTACCTGTGTATAAATCAATTAATGTCTGCTTACTGCACAATCTATGGTGGTGAGGTTGCAATTTAAAGGTAAGAAAAGTAAACTTCAAAAAAAGAAAAGACCAAGGGGTATAAGAGTGCTATAAATCAGTTTTAAGTGTCTAAGTATCCCTATCAGACCCATAAATTTTGCTACAATTAACATCTTTTAGAAAATGTTATTACTTTTTGTTTGAGTCTTGGCTAACTATAATGCTGAGAAATCTGTGAAAATATCAAGTTAGAACCCTAATCTTATTACTACATAAAGTAAGACATTAATATTTCTTTAAAAATATGTGCCTTCATTAGTGTAGGTAGTCTTTCCACCAATGCAGAATATTAAAATGTGATTTTAGCTAAAAAATAATAATAATAATAATAATTATCTCCCAGTGACCAAGCCTCTGGTAATTAGTATTTCTACATTTAGCAATGGATGACTGTGTCACATACACGCATACACATACACACTAAAACACAGAGAAAACTGAAAATATTAAATACACACACATCTACATATAAATATATACATAGATACACTGGTAACTCAAACATATTAGTGTAGTTTTAAACTTTAATACATTAAAACTGTGCTGTACTCACTTTTGGAATACTTTATATATATGAATGAATGAATGAATGAAAAAAATGATGCATTAATGAATAACTATGAACCCAGCACTGCACTAGACACTAGGGATATGAATAAAATAATTGAGATTGTCCCTCTCCTCAAGAAGCTTACAGTATAATTCAGGAATACACAAGTAAGTGGATAGAAAGGCCCCAAAGTCTGAAAAGTCGAGTGATAGATTAAATGTCAAAATCCATTGGGTGCATTAGTAAGTCAGCTGGCAGTGCCCAGGGGGCTAGATTATATATTAGGAAGGCAGATGGCAAGGTCCAGAGGATTTTAGGATGTAGTAATTAATAATAATGATGATGATACTGATGATGATGATAACTAACATGTATGTAGCTGTAAGATTTGCAAAGAACTTTACATATTATTTCATTTGGTCCCTGCAACAGTTTTGTGAGGTAGGGTAGGTGCCATTATTATTGTTATTGTTATTATTATTATTATTATTATTATTATTATACAGATGAGGAGATTAAGGCACAAAGAGGTGAAATTATTTACACAAGGTCACATAACTAGTAAATGTCTGAAACAGTATTTGAACTGGAGTCGTTTGACTCCAAATCCAACATTAGCCACTGAATTTAAGAAAAAAAAGTTTATTCTCTTTTCTGGGCAAAACATGAGGACTGTACTTTACTTAAAATATTTACTTTTTACCTTACTGTTTTGCCTTCATTTTGTAAAGAAACATCAAGGATTTTATCTTTTTTGTATTTTTGTTGCTCTTGTCCAGTTGTTTTCAGTCACATCTGATTTTTCATGACCCCATTTAGGGTTTCTTGACAAAGAAAGCTAGTGGAGTAGCTTGCCATTTCCTTGTCCAACTCATTTTACAGATGAAGAATCTGAGGCCAGGGTTAAGTGACTTGCCTGGGTTCACACAGCTAGTGACTGATGCTGGATTTGAACTCAGGTCTTCCTGACTCCAGGCCCAGTGTTCTATCCATTGTATTTCCTAGCTGCCCCATTATTTTCATAGAATTGCTGAATTGGTAGGGACCTCGGAGGTTAGCTAAAGCAACCTTGAACTGCTTCAGTAGTTAATTCCTGTCCAACGCTATTGACAAGTGGTCATACAGCTGCTGCTTGATTTTTTAAATATAGTATACAGAGAAAAGAGTAATGGATTTAGAACCAGGAAACTAGGGTATGCATCCCATCTCTACTGATTTTTATCAATGTGATCCTTGGTAAGTATTTAACTTCTCTGATCCTCAGTTTCCTCATTTGTAAAATGAGAGTATTGGAGTAGAATAGGGGTTCTTAACCTTTGCGGTATTCTGGCCCTTTTTGCCCATCTGGTGAAACCTAGGACCCCTTCATAGAATCATGTTTTTAAATGCATAAAATAAAACATATAGTATAGTAAAAGAAATCAATTATATAGATACAAAGATGTATGCAAGTTCACAGAACCTCTGAAATCTATACATACATTCCATGGTGTGCTGGCAAATGTTTCACAACTTGCTGGAGGCTGGGGGCTGGGGAGGAAAGGGAAACATCTATTACACCCTTTTAGGTTTAATCTGCATTATTAATATTTTATCCATTATTTTTTAAGGCTAAGCAATCAAGAAAACAATGAATTAATCATTGATTTCTGTTATTTTCTGATTTTCAGGGCATAAATTAACCTCAACTCTCCTGAGCCAACTGGAGGTGGCTGCAGTACACCCCATTGCTTCATGAAGC
The DNA here is from genome assembly GCF_900497805.2 of Vombatus ursinus. Classification (NCBI taxonomy): domain Eukaryota; kingdom Metazoa; phylum Chordata; class Mammalia; order Diprotodontia; family Vombatidae; genus Vombatus; species Vombatus ursinus. Next base: position 2,598,517 of record NW_020949351.1, on the reverse strand, counting down.
CCAGATTAAAAACCTCCAGGCTAGCTTATCTCCAAGTCCACTTCTACTTAACAACAAACAAACAAACAAACAAACAAACAAACAAACAAAAACTACTCCTCAGAGGCAGCCCAGGCCATTTTTAAATAGCTCTAATTAGGAAATTCTCCTCTGAACTGAAATCTGTCTCCTTGTCCCCTCCTCATTGAGTCTCCCAGGCAAGTAAAATACTATGTCTCTTACCACACACATGCCTAGAATGTGGCAGAACTCCACTAAAACCCAGGTCTCAGCCTCCATCATTTGGACCTCTTGCCCTGAATCATTATGCCTACTCATACACAAATATAAAGAATAAGAGACTTTGTCCCCAGATCTCCAAAGTTTAATAATGTGTATTCTATTTTAGTTCAGAAGCTGTGAAGCAAATCAAGTTTTCAGGATTATAAAGTCAATCAGCGCTAAGTATGCTGTAAATATTTTGAGCTGTCTTCTCACCCTAACATTAGTTAACCATGAAGTGAGAATTTGTCCCATTTTAAGTATGCAAATAATACTAAGGCACATTGCTTTAAATACATGTATATTATACCAAAATATTCAGAAAAACACACTTTTTAAACACATGTATCTTAGAAGTAGACAGAAACTTCAGAAGACTGTGTAATGCATCCTAATGCATACAAGACAGATGAATCTTATCGCTATTTCTAAAATGAAAGATTCTACAATTTTTCATAAACCTCCAACAACATATAGCAACTCCCTACTCTTAAGAAGTTCTTTCCTGTGTCTAACTGAGATTCCCCCTGTTGTAATTTGCATCATAATGTGTTCATCTTCCACATAATAACTGATGGTTTATAATGACCCTTCCTTATAATATTTTTCTTTAATTACATTGACTTTCCATAATCTCTCTCCAATGTTCCACATCTTTTGTACTTAAAATTGTGGAGCACAAACTGGAAACAATACCTTAGTAAGGGTTAATGTAATACTTCATCCCAGTGTAGTAGTTAACTCCAGGTTCCTGAAAGCTAAGCCAGTTTAACACATTATCTGGTAAGATCTGTGAAGCTGTAAAGACTGAGTACAGCCTAGATGAAGTATGTATCTATGTGTATATGTATGTATGTATGTGTATATATGCATATAAACAATACATATATGTGTGTACATATACATATACATATACATATACATATACATATACATATGCATATACATATACATATACATATACATATACATATACATATACATATGGACCAGCCTAGCTAAGTTTGGAAAGACTCATCTTCAGAAGGTTAGCCCCTAGGTAATAACTTGTTCTTACTACAGCAATTTATGAAAATCATCTTCTAAGACACAGAAAAAATGTTTTCTCTGCATTGATGGAGAATCAACACCGATGAAATCACCAAAGATAATTGTTTGCTCATTTATAAGATTTTTTTTCCTTTGCCCTAGACAACAATTGTTATTAGTTTCCATTTATATAATTCCTTATGTTTGACAATTTTTTTATGTTATTCTTTAGTCCTCTCAATGTCACCATGCAGTAAATTGTACAAAATTTAGTGTCCCTGAAAAGGGTTTCATTCACTTTCAGAAGCCGAGACCTTTGCAGCCTCACCTTTTTGATCTTATTCAGATGAGCTTTCCTTCCTGGCCCCAAAAAGAACCTGGCTCTGGTTTGCCTACAATTCCCACAAAAACCTTAAACTTTAGATTCCTTGTAGAATCACTTTATCTCTCTTTGAAAGCACCTTTGAAGAAGTTTGTCTACCAGTCCCAGCTCCATTTGAAAGCAAACTTCCCCCCTTCCAGTTCCCTTCATTATCTATTCTCATTGTTTATTCAAATTTCTCAGACCTTCCAAACAGAAATTCTCACCTGGACACATTTTCTCAACCACCTCCCCCCTTCAACTGACCTTTCCCACTGTTTTACTTTCCTGTGACCCCAGGCCATTTCTCACCCTTAGTCTTAGCTAGGCCCCAGGACCCAGGAATTCTGTTCACCCCAGCTTACTAGCCACTCCCATCCAGATCTCCTTAGACCCCTCCTCCAGTCACTCCAAACTACTTGGCCACTCCTAGATCCCTCCCACAGTCTTTCTGTACTTAAGATTCACCTTTTGCCCCATTCAGATGCTGAGCTGTTCTCAAGCCTAGAGGCTGAGACTGTCTCACACCCTAAGGACATCACCTGGCCTCCCCCATTCAGACTCCTTTCAGATGTCACCTGGTCACCTTAGCCCCTGGCCCCCATTCATATGCTGAGAATCTCTCAAGCCCAGAGGCTGAGGTTTTCTCAAGCCTGCTCATCCTTACCAGTGTCACCTGACCACCTTTGTCCCCATTCAGAGGCTGAGAACCTCTCATGCCCAGAGGCTGAGAATCTCATGCCCTCTCATCCTTACAGGTGTCACCTGGCCTCTAGCCCCCATTTAGATCACTGATGTTTGGGTTCCTTGGGAGTCTGGCCTATGCGCTTTATCTTTAATAAACTATTTCTCTGGCTGGAAGAAGATTTGGGTTGAATTCTTTCAGGCAAGCTCAGCACCATGATCTGGGGCTTTTCCCAGCACACCAAAACCTCCCGCGATCTTGGGGTGCCTCTGTGCAACTAGGAGCACCCCAAAACCCTCCACCTCTTCATCCCCAATTTCCTGATAAAGAAACTGGATCTCAGAGAGATTGAATGACTTGTCTCATGTGAAAAGGGTGTGTGGGAAGTGTGTGTGTGTTGGGGGGGAGACAGGACTCAAACTCAGATCTTTCTGATCTAATGCTCTTTCCACCATTTGTTGCCTACTCTTAGTGTTGTTCACAATTACTTTTGTTTTCTGTGTCTCCTTTTTTGCCACCTATTTCTCTCCAGGGACCCAGTACCCTCATTATACCCCTTGATTGCTTAGTCTTCCATTGCAATACCTTACCTTGGCCTATCCTCTTGGACTAAGCCCCATCAAGTGCCTTTCTCCCACTCTCTTTTCCTATAAAAATTTATCTGTTCTGTGTCCTCTTCCCTCAGAGCTCTACTCTCCAAGCCGATGACTAATTATTCTGATGAATAAATCCTTCAAATATGTTAGTGGGTTGACGAATTTCTCCCCCTAAGAAGGACAATTACATTTTTCTATACTACAGGGAACATAATAGAAAAGTAGAAATTTTGAGAATTATGGATCATTCATTCAATGGCCTCTTTAAGAAGTGAGTCCAACTCACTTTTTTTAATAAAAGAAAAAATCAAACTATGAGGGGAAGACCCTCAGGGTTGCCGGCCAAAAGAGAAATAATTACTATTTACATTCACTCTGAGTGCCAAGGGCTCAAAAAATAACCATTAAGTGGTGATTGGGCAGAGACCTACTGTTGTCCAATATAGGAGAATAATGACTAAGGGAGGGAGGTTTTTTTTCTGGGAAGTCACTGGGATGGCTAGTAGAAAAATAGGGAAATCAATTGACAAACTCTTGCCAGAAGCAAAAGTAGTATTGCTCTAATTGCTGTTTTAAAAGCAAGAAAGGAAAAGGTACAAAGAGTATGCATGTGCTATCCTGACCAGGACATGGACTGGCAGAAGCCTGGACAAGGCTTTCAAGTCAACTAGATGTAATGATCTATGAGCATTATTCAATCAGGCCAGAATAATTCCAGAGCAGGAAGTGGCTTAGCTTTGGACATGAAGATTGTCAACCCAATTCACATAGGGACTCCTGGGGACCCTTAATTGCCCTGAATCCATTGAAGTCCAGCAGGAATTACTTAATGAATTATTTCCTTGAGGAGAGTTTCAAACTTTAAGGAACAGTCCAAGACCAGGACAGAAATGAAGAAACAGTTATAGCTTTAATTCGATTCATTAAACATTTATTAAGTGCCTACTGTGTGCTGATCACTGTGCTAAGCACTGGGGATACAAAAAGAGTCAAAAGACAATCCCTGCCTTCAAGGAGCTTACTGTGAGGGACTGTCTGATGTTGGCAGTTGCCAGTTGGGCGCTGTGGCAAGAGTAGGGTAGAATCTGGGTATTTTGGAAGTCGAGGCAGGGGCTGTGGTAGGTGGAGTCGTGGTGAACTGGGATGGGCTGGGTACAGAGAAGCCCTGAGGCAGTGGGCAGTGCTATGTGAGATAAGCTAGGTGCAAGGAAGTAGCCGGAGCTTGTGCTCCTGAGGCAAGGGGCGGTGCCACGTGGGAGTGGGACGGCAGAGGACTGAGTTCCCTTTGCTTAGTCCCCTCCCTATATGCAACGTCAACCCCAGACGCCTCCATCTTGTGACCTTCTTGACTTCCTGGGTCCCTTTGTGTAGCACTGACCCCATACGCCTCCTCCCAGTATCTGAGTCTGACTTCCTAGGTCACGTACTCTGTCTATGCACTAATCCCAGATGCCTCCTTCCTGTATCCGATCCTAGCCTCCTACATCACTCCCTCCCCTTTGGTGTGCTAAACTCAGACAGCCCCTTCCGGTATCTGACCCTACAATAATTGGCTGGTAAGTGGGCTGGGGAGGAGGGGCTAAGTAGGTACTTAAGGACGGGAGCGTGGTCAGATTACTCTCTCTCTCGGCTCCTGCTCTGTTGCTCTGGCCTTGCTGCTTGGGCTTGCTGTGATGGCTTGCTGTGATGGCCTCTGAATAAAGCTCTGGTGTTGGCGCCTCCTGATGGCTCGTCTCTGTGTGTTTATCCGGCTGAGGACCAAAGACTTGAGAGTGAGTATGACTCTGGCAGCCAGCTCCTTATAGGAGGAGAGGGTCGGCACGGCCGACACAAGGTCGGCGCGGCTGGTACAGCTTACAATCTAAAGGGATGCAAACAAATATATACAAAACAAGCTTTATATAGGAAAAATAGGAGATAGTAAGAGAAGGAAAGCACTGGAGGTTTCCTATAGAAGCTAGGATTTTAGTTGGGACATAAAGGAAACCAGGGAAGTCAGTAGCCACAGCAGAGGAAGGAGAACATTCCAGGCATGGGGAACAGCCAGAGAAAATACCCAGAGTTAAGAGATGGAGTCTTGTTCGTGGAACAGCTAAGAAGACAGTGTCACTGGATGGAAGAAGACAAGTGTGGGAGTAAGGCATAAGAAGACTGAAAAGGTAGGAGAGGGCTATGTTATAAAAGGTTTTATATACCAAATAGGGCATTTTGGATTTGATCCAGGAGGTGATAGGGAGCCACTGGAGTTTATTGAGTAGGGGTCTTGGGGTAACATGGTCAGTCTTACACTTTAAGACAACTATATTAGTGACTTATTGGAGAATGGATTAGAGTAGGGAGAGATTTGAGGTAGGCAGACACTCCTCTTCCCCACCCCACTCCCTTACGCCAGCAAGCTATTTCAATAGCCCAGGCTTCATTTATGTACTATTTCTGTACACTGGCTTTTCTCTCAGGTACTTTTTTTTTTTTAAACTGGACAGTGTATTCAGAGGTAGCAAGCAGATTTGGAAAGGGGAGGTGAAAAAAAATAATGAAGGAACGTTGGTTTCATGAATGCTCTTGCATTTATGCCAAGAGGTATATGCTTTCTCTATTTTTGGTGGTTCAGCAGTGAACACTTTAGGAATAGTTATTGATCTGGCATCTCCAGTTTTGATTAGGGAATGGAGTGGAGGAGAATACTTAGATGGGGTTGAGGGTCATGACACTGAAAAGATACTGTTTGCTGGGACAGTTCTATTAGGAGGACCTTCCTGTGACTGCTTGGGAAATGACAATTTTTACCCCATACTGTCTCCAATATATGGGCTTATTACAGGCTTATCTCTTATGCCTCCTGTGTATGCTATGCTTGACATATGGTTATGGTCGTTTACCACAAATTTACTCAAGTCCTCCCCACTTAAAAACAACATTTTTTCCCCAAAACAATGAGTGATGATGGTTGAGCTTTAGATACTAAGGAAATGCTGAAATCAAATTGAACCTGACAAGCAGATACTGCCAGAAACAAAGTAAGAAACATGCTGTGGCCAAGGGTTAGAAAATAAACACAGATGCACCAAAACAGGCAGCGGAAGGAAAATTACACCAAAATAAAACATTTTTTTTTTCAAATCGAGGCTTAAACTAAAGAATCTATTCTCACATGCCAGGAGAAACTAATTAGGAAAGGAGTTGCAAACCAACTTGCAAATTGTTATGAACTGTGAAGAAATACACAGTAATTTGAAAGGGACTCAAGAAAAAAAATGCCCAAGTTGAAACACAACAAAGGAAATGCTCTGGCCAAATGCATTTCACAATAATGGACTTGATTGGGCAATTTCCACTTAAATCATACCTGTGCTTTAATAGTCTTATGATACTTCAGATAAACCACTAATAACTTCTGAGGAAATTAATCTAATTTAAGTGACAACCTATGGTTAGAAATTTAATTCGATTTTACAGTTCTGTGCCAAACCCTGTACAAGGCACCTGGGATAGGAAGACAAAAACAAAGCAGTCACTGTCCTCAAGGAGCTTACATTCTGCTTTGAGGCTTAGTGGAGTTCCCTTAGCTTCAAATTCTTTATGAAAATGATTGAGGGAAGGAGAATGAGTGTTTTCTAAGTATTTCAATTTCAATATTTCCTCATTTCACTTCTCATTATCTCAATCCCACCATTTCCTCCACTTCCAAAAATCATCTTCTTTCAGCCTTCTCCACAGCTAATTCTAGCCCCAAGGCTTTCCCTATTAAGACCACCAACTATAAACACTTTTCCTGGTAGCATTCCTTTGAGGAAATGCCCAACCCATTGACATTCAGGGAATAATAGGAAGTACCTCTGCAGAAGGAATTAGAACTTCAAAAGCAAAAAATTATACACTTGATAATACCAACATCACCAAGCCTTAAAATAGGAAAAAGGAAAAAGGGAAAAGACAGAGGATATATGAGATTGCCTTTTTAACAAAGTAATTGAATTAACTGAATTCAGGCTCAGTGTTTACATGTAGAGAATGGAAATTTTATTAGCCTTCCTGAGGATGTACAGCATTTTAGGTAAAACTCAATATTTAACTGAGTTTAAAAAAGCTTTTTGCTCATAACACCCTGATTTCAAGAATGATTACTATTTCTTGTGGTAAGTTTGCAGTGTCAGCCAATCCTCTGAAAATATAAATAGACAACTTACAGGGAAAAAAAAAAGTTTCCCCAAACTTCCAATATTACACAATGATGGCTACAACAGGATCAGAAATGGTCTTTATCCTTAAAACCAGTATTCAGGTGTTTGTCATTGAATATGAAATGTTCAGATCACTTGATTCTTTATCTCTGGAAAAGGTGGTCACATTCTGAAGTGTGTTTCTGTTTTTATCACTTCTTGACAAAGAATGAATTATAAAGTTATTTTGTGACTTGAATCATAAGTCATTTTGTAACATTACTGATACTTCCTGATTGTCTTCTACAGTTACAGTCTAAATTTTGTCATTGTTCACCTGATAGGTGGGTTCTCTACCTTCCTGGTTACTGCTATGCAGTCCATAATAAGACAACTATCAAAATCATCTCCTTAGCTCATCACTCCTCTCCTTCTAGCGCTAGATTATCTTTCCACTGCATGATAGATTGGGACTCTCTCTTATATTTGAATCCTTTACCAAGTACCAGTGACTTTCTCCCCTTTCTAATTGCTCATTTAGGCCCTCTTTTCTTTCTTCTACTCTATTGTACTTCGTGATTTCATCAGCTTCTGTGGTTCTATTACCTCTCTTCTGACATCCAAGCTTATATCTCAAATTGTAAGTCCTGTAGGTATCTTAAATTCAACATGTCCAAAACTGAAATTAATATCTTTCTCCACCAAACATTCACCCCTTCTGAACTTCCCTGTTACTCACAAGGGTACTACCATCCTTCCAGACAACCAGGCTCTCTCTCTGCCCCACCCCCAATCCAATATTGTCAAGTTCTGTCAACATCCCCTCTTCTCCTCTGACTCTGCTACCACACTGGTTCAAGCTCAGATCTGACCATGTTACACACACATGCGCACACACACACACACATACACACACACACACACACCATACGGACTCTACCCAGTAAACTCTGATGGCTCCCTATCACTTTTAATATCAAATATAAAATACTCTCTCATTCAAAGCTTAACACAATTTAACCCCTCCTTTCTCGCCAGTCTTTCCACTCCACCCCCAGCTATTCTATGATTCAATGATACTAACTTCCTCAGCCAAGACATTTGATTTCCAAACTCCAAATATTTTTCACTGGCTACCCCCCATGCCTGGAATATTCACTCACCTCATCTCCATCTCCTGGCTTCTTTCAAAATCTAGTTAAATCCCATTTTCTATCTGTCCCCCACCCCTTAATTCTAGTTCTTTCTCTCTGTTGATTATCTTCAATTTATCCTGCACATAGCTTTTTTTTGTAAATAGTTGGTTGCATGTCATCTCCTTCATTAGAATATGAGCTCCTTGAGAGCAGGGACTATTTTTTTTTTGCCTTTCTTTGTATCTCCAATGCTTAGCACAGTACCTAATACATAGTAGGTACTTAATAAATGCTTATTGACTAACTCAAGTCCTCCACTTTCATGGAGATGATTTAGAGGTGAATACAGCGCTACTAATCCTAAAGTTTCTGACTCCTTCTACCTGAGTAGAGCAACACTGTCCCATGGGCAGAGTCTGGGTCAATGCTAGGGAAGTGAGTTTTAAGTCATAGCCCTTCACCTGGAGCAAAAAATCCCAGTGAGAGGGAAGGCCTTCTCTATTCCAGTCTTTGGTCTAATCTTTTATTTTAAGTCTACAGCTACAGAAAGAGAGGAGGCAATGTAGTACAGTGTAAAGAGTCTTGAATTTGAAGGCAGAAGAGCTGAGTTCAAATTCCTGGCTCTGCTACTTATTACTTGTGTGACCTTGGGCAAGTCACTTAATCATTCTTGCTTTAGTTCTGCTAAATGAAGGTGTTGGGACTAGATGACTTTTTAAAATCCTTTTCAGTTCCAAAACCATGAAGTCTTATGAAGCTCAGAGAGAGCATGTGCTCTGCTTAAGATCACATACATAATAGTATCAGAACTAGAATTCAGGTCCCTTGAATCTCACCACACCCTTTTTTGCTACAGCTGTTTGTCGAAAAGGTTTTGCTGAAATCCCCCAAACATAAACTCTCTTTTCAAACAGATGTTTAAAAAAAGAAAAAGACTTAAGCTTGCAACAATAAATTAACAGAAAAGAAGGGTGCATACAGAGCTTGTACACATATTTATAACAACATTCATTAAATGGGGATCAAATCTTTTAGCTAAGCATTCTCATTTAAAGCCAATTTGCATAAATAATGAGGAGCTATTTCACAAAAAAGCAGCCCACTGACAGAAATTCGAATTGACTGGAAAGTCTGCAAAAGAGTCCACGTGAGCTGCTGAGTTTCTCATAGTGTTCCCTGACTCTAGACAAAAAATTAATCATTTCTCGTCCTAAAGTTTGGGCAGCTTGGAGAAGGGAAATCAGAGAGGATATATTTTATCAATATAAAATAAGTCAAAGAAAAAAAGAAAAAATGTTTAGCTAAAAAAAATTGTTTCTGTAAAATTGATATAAGAATGAAACTGGAATTTATTTTTTTTTCTTGCTAGTAAGCATGTTAAGATTTTCTCTTGCCTCCTCTTACCATTCACCGACTATCAAGCATGTTCCATGTCCTGCTGCTGTATCCTTGACCCTCATATTACAAGCATGGGTTCTTTTGTAAATGAACCCTCTCAAACCTTGGATTGTCTCTGGTCATTTTCAGTACTGCAATTTATTTTCTTTAGATGGTCTCTGTGCACTTGATACATTGATATTAAAACAGTCTTACAGTGAAGCAATTTTTTAAAAATATGGGAGAAGATTCCCATTGTCTGTAACATGATAGAGGAGTCTAAAATTCTACCATATAAAAAGAAAGCTTTCATCTGAAATCATAAAACTTTTAATGTACTAATACAGATATAATAACCACATAATACATATACAAGAATTTTTGTAGATGGCTTCTGACATTACTGCCAACTTAGATTCTCTGTGATTCCATGAATAACCTAGAATATGAAATGCTAGTGAAGGCCATTTTACCCAGACTTGATTTGGTCGCCTGCCCTTTGATTGATGAGTGGTATAACGGTTGGTGTGATGACCTGCCTTCTTCCTAGTCCTGAAATCCTTTCAGTACTCAGAGCTAGGACTCCAAAATACTATCTGTAGCCTGATGCTTGTTCTATTTTGCCTTTTTATCACACTTCTAGGAACTGGATTTTCACTTTGTTCCTCATGACTTTGCCCTGCCATTTCCTCAGGTTCTATTCACTGAATCTGTGTTTTGTTCTCCCATGTCAAAATGTTTATCTTGATATCCTACTTGAAATCCCATCCCATTCCTTCAGGACCAAGTTCCTGACTTATTTTAGTCAGTCCTTCTAAGATCTGGAGTCTTGCCCTAAACCCCATGGTTAAGACTCTGCTATCTGTTCTCATATCTCTATAATACTGGCTGCCATACCATCTAGATGCCCAATTATTGTCTGCTCCCTAGACTCCCCAGTCTCTTTATCCACTTTTCTAAACTTGTTCCTATTATCCTAAATTGGGAGCTTCCTGGATCCTCTGCCTTAACCAAGTAAATCTGTCTAGTTTCTGAGTCATAGCAAACCCCATTGGACTTATCTGGCCAGCATAAAAACTGTAGTATTGCCAACTATGTCCCATTTTCCTGTCACTAAAACCTTGTTCTAGTGCCACATTGTGGTATATCAGTGATGCTAAGTTCTCATAAATTGTACTCTACCAATGATGCAAATTTGGTCAGTCTCATCTACCAAAACTGGAAAGCTTTCAATTTTGAGCCCAGCAATAAGCTGTGTTTCTGTCAATGAAAGACTAGCCAATTATGAAAGGATGGTCTTTAGGTAATGACTTTTAGGGAGGACAGGTCAACTTATGAAATACGGTGGGATGATGTGATGGTGATTAGAGTTGGTGAAGAAAGTACTGATGCTGTTAAAATCATGCATCTTTCAAAGTACCAAGAGTTCCTTTGTCTCCTGTGTTTTCGTAGGGGAAGGAATGTCATATCTTTAGTAATATGACTATTTTCAGATTCCATATTCTGTCATGATAAGAGAGAATATATTTTAGTTGATCTATTTCAGATGTACCAGTATTACCTGTCTGCTTGATTTAGATCATAAGCCCCCATAGACAGTTCTCATGTTTCATTCTATTTTCTAAGCAGTACCTTTACATGCTGATCCTATTCATCCTGTGGTAAATTTTCTTCTTTATTAAGCCCAATTGTCTCCCTCACCCACCCTCAAATATATGCTCTAATATGGGCAGAAGAATACTTATTCTATCTGTACTGACAAGTAGTAGAGTAGTAGAGCTTTCAATAGTTCTTTCATTATAATGACACTTCATCAGTCCTCTTGACAGTATCCTGTCTTGACAGTATCCCCAGAACTGTCCTTTAACCTGAACCCTCTTATCATGACATGACTCATGATCACCTTGCTCCTTAGCATCTTTCCTTCACTGACTGATGGTCCAACCACACTCTCTTAATGGCCTGAAACCCTACCATGTTTAGGGGGTTGAGATAGTGGGGGCTTGTATATTGCAAGGGATGTCTAAGGACTAAAAATCTAAGAACTGGGGCTTGCTTTTTCAAAGGAAAAAAAATCATAAAATGCTATCCTCTGCATTTTAAGTACATCACTGCCAGAACCATTTTTTTTATTAAGTTAACGTTGTTCCAAATCCAAGCATTTTTTACTTAGAAAGAAAAATGTCCAAATTGACAGTCTTCCCCTCCCCACCACCACTGCTTGCCCCAGGCACCTCTCTATCCCAAGAAAATTTTAGTTAAGGTTTATAGGAATCTTGACCAAGGAGAAAGGTCATATTAAAATTCAGCTTGGGGTAGATATTCCAGTACAATGGTCACTTAATCTCCAAACAGAACTATCTGATTACTTCTTTGACCACTCTGCTCAAGGAATAAAAGGACTTCCTCTCCTTGATCAATATTTTAAACCTTCCTGAATGAAGAAAGGTAGCTCACAGCACCAATCACTTTAGAGAATAGAGAAGACAAAGATCTTAACTGGACAAATGATATTTCTCCTTCTACATTAGCCTTTATTTTTGACTTCTTACACATTTTCTGAAAGAAAAAAGTCTAGGAAGGATTTTAGGATGGAGAAGATATTATTTCTTAATATTTTCAGTTGAACTAAAAATGAAGTTTTTTCTTTTAATATGCTTTCACAGCTTTAAAGAAACTGTTAATATCTTTCCCTTTGCAGCAGCCTCCTACTTCCATTGAGAGCATACAGAAGGGTTCTTTTATAAAGTACCTTGATAGTCTCCATTCAATGGAGTATGAATCTGTATGGATAGTACTGTAAAATACTGAAGAAATAGAAAGGTATACCCAAGGCAACACACACACACACACATACCCAACAAAAATAAAAACAAGAAATACTCCATAATCTCTTTATCACTTTAGTAACTTTCTGGTTACATTACCCAGAGGAATAGGAGAGACTTTCGTTTTTTCGCATATACTGATTCAGTTAGCTTTTTTCATCTTGAATTTATGTGTTCAGTTAACTTTTTAAACCTATATTTAGGAGTTTATGCTTATCCCTATATTTTCTTTTTCTTTTGTGTTTAAAGTATTTTAATATGTTTAGAATTCTACACTTAAATTTGATGACATTTTATTCTCTAGGATCCAGAGGTCTCTAGAAATATACAGGAACTTGGGAATATACAGGGAATAAAATAATCTTTGCTTCTAACTTTTCTGTTAGAAAAGAAGATATATCTATATCAACATAATATTGGTAGATACATAGATATCTTCCATCATTAAAGATAGTTCAGCTTAACTAAATAAAAAAAATATTTGCTAGCTATAGGCTCTCCTCAGTTGTAGATGGAGCTGGGACTTAAATAAAACATTAATTTTTTTTAGCAAAAGGATAAGATAAAGAGCTATAGAAGAATGGGCATGTTTATCAATATGCCATAATATTTTTCTTTTGCCAGCTGGTCTTAAAGAACAGCCCACATTCTAGTTCTCATAAGAGAAACTCATTTAAAATTATCCCTTTCGTTAACACACTGAAATTCCCACTGAGAATATATTCTACCAATTAAGTTAAAACACTTTGTCCAACTCATATTAATTTTCTTATTGAAATGAATACATCATTATACAAATGTGGAACCACACATCATTTGTATTTCATTCAAAGTATGACACATCCTTAAAAAAAAAAGGAAAAACATTTTATGCTTTACAAAAAATATCAGCTAAAATATGGTCCATTACCATGTGCTATGGGGTCTAGTAGGTAAAGACTTGGATAGAAAATGCTAAAGAAGTAAATCCTATTCTTTACTCAAATACTGACTATCTGTCAGCATCCTTAGATTAGAAAATACTTCTTTATTTATTTTTTTATTTAGAAAATAAATTGAAACCTCTCTAGATGCTGACCAATCCCTAACCCCAGTTGCAACTACAATTCCAGCTCTAGCACCTACCCACAGTGTTTGTTGTTTCTCATTCACCACTTCCATCATTTTCTTTCTTTGTCTTCCTAACCTAATATACCAATCCCCTCATAAGTTGATGTCATACCAGTTCAGACACTTTGCCAATACATTTGGCCTGACCCTGTAAAATATGCTCAGCACCGGTCCTACCGAAACCTTGCAAAGATTCATTATATAAGGACTGTTTCAGCTCTTTAAAATAGTCTACTACATCTAAGGTAAAATTATTGGTTTAATATTTTGAATCTGAGTCATATGACATGGGCATGATATGGTAGCAGATATTTCAGCATAAGTGGTTGATTTATCACCATTCTCCTACAGTCACCCAATCCAGTTCATTTCCATTTTCCCACAAACTATTTCACTTTTCCTATCTGAATGATCTTTGCCAATGGGTAATTTAGATTTCAGAGCAGATGTCATATAATCATAGAATGAATACTTTTTTCAGGTAGAGGTTAATTTTGTGCTGCAGCATATAGAGGTGTCTTGTTTAGACTGCAATATAACATCATCAAGAAATTACTACTATATCTTTTGGATGAATGGTAGTAGGCAGTGCCTAACATTTACTAGTGGTTTTTATTCATCAGGAGTTATTTAAAATGGAGAGCTCTTACTCATGTGCATCAATTTTGGAAAATGCAGATATTTCTATATTCCACCTTGGTCATAATATCATGGCACAGTGAAAAATGGACCATAGTGGCCCAAGAAAATGCAGAAGTAACTAGGTTTTCCTCTATCTTGGCTTTTTTCAAGACATCTTGTAATCGGGAATTATTGTGACAAGCTCTTGGCAAGCTACCAAGAGAAAAAAGATAAATTTTAACAGGTATTTTTTGTTTTCCTTCTTTTGGTAGATAAGAAAGGTCAGATTTGAAGTGGAGAGGAAAAAAACCACATAGACACTCTAAAGAGAGGGCTACTGATCAATACACAGAGTGGACTCCAAATAAATTTTGTTTACTAAGTTTGTTTTACCTTTAGGAAAGGATTTGAATTCAGATTTTTGAACATCTATAATCAAAAAAGAAAAGAATAAAATGCAATATTAAAATCCGGTTCCATTCTATTCAACAAACATGTATTACAGACAAATTTTGGGTAATTTTGGACAAGGCACAAATGATAAGAACAAGAATAGTCTCTGACCTAAAAGAAGAATGAGGGAAGAAAGGGGAACAAACATTTAAGTGCTTACTATGTGCCAGGAATTGTGCTAAACCCTAGTTCTTGAAATACAGACAAAAAAAAGAAGGATAATCTCACTCTTTATGGAAACTTACAATCTAAGGAAGGAACACTATACACAAAAGGGACCTGCAAGGGGGTGGGAGCAAGGATAATTAAGATACTCCAAAATAGGGCCAGAAGGGGACTAAATGTAAACCTTTTTGGGCTATTTCACAAAAGCAATAGGAGAAACCCATTAATGGGAGAAAGGTTTGGGGGCAGGCTTTGCAGGAGAATATTCCAGGGTGAGCAGGCTGTAAGCATGGTAGGGTGTAGCATGATTAGAACCATAGTAGGGTGTTCCAGGGTGAGCAGGGTATGTGCATGGTAGGATGATCTAAGGTGAGGAGACCCCAGGCTCTGACGTAATTTACAGGATGAGATGCAATGCGTAGGGACATGATTTTGAAGTCCAGAAAAGTTCAGAAACAGGGCTGGTGAAGGGGAGGGGAATGAAAACAGGCCCCTTAATCAAATGAAGGCTTTAGGAGGAATTCACCCATGAAAGAATGTGGCTAGGACTTTCAGAGGGATATTTGAGAAGCTTACATTCTTCTAGAGTAATACAAACTGTACATAGATAAGTAAATGCAAAGTAATTTGTAGAGAGACAGAGCTCTAAACAACTCAGGGTGGGAGAATAGGAATGCCCCCCTATATGACTGGACAACTGACCTAAGGCTTAAAGAAAGCTTAGGGCACAAGATCCAGGGACCAATGCATCAGGGACAGTCTTTGCAAAAGCAAAGAAGTTCAAGATGGAATGTCATGTATGGGTGAAGCAAGTAGGTCAGTGTGCTTGGAACAGACTATGTGAGGAACAACAGAAATGTCTTGAAAGATATTTTGGAGCCAGATTTTGAAGGGCCTTAAATGACAAGCTAAGAAATTTATATTTTATCCTTGAGGCAGGAGAGACCCCCTAGAGTTTCATAAACAAAAGAGTGACTTGAAAGATTGGAAGCACCAAGACCAATTAAGAGGATCTGGCAATAACCCAGGCAGGAGGTGATGAAGACCTAAGGTAGAGTGATGTCTGTATGAATAGAAAGAAGAGTACAGATCTGAGAAACTTACACTTCTCAGGCAAGAATACTGTAATGCTAAGGAGGAGTGGAGGTGGAATTTACATGACTTAGAAATTGATGGGATATAAAAGAGGGTGGGGACAGGAGGTGAAGAGAGTGAATAGGCTGAGAAGCCTCCAAAGTTGCAAATCTGAGTAGCAGGGAGGATGGTAGTACCTATGACAGAAATAGGCAAGGTGAAAGAAGTAATATATCTAAGGGGAAAGATAATGAGTTCCATTTTAGACATTGAGTGTGAGAGACATAGAAGTTAGATCAGGATGTTCAGCAAGCAATTGGTGATTTGGAACTGGAGCTCAGGGGGGAAAATGAGACCTGGATATATAGATTTGGGAGTCAGAAACATAGAAATGATAATTGAATCCATGGGAGCTAGTGAATCACCAAGAAAGAAAGAGGCTAAAGAGAGGAGAGGCAGGATGAAGGAAAAGCCCGACAGTTTACTCAGATACGAAGTGGGGAAAATCAGTCGAAAGCAATGTCACAAAAAACACAAGAAGGTACTGATTGAGTTTAAGTATGCCTTTAAATTCTGCTACTGGGAATTCAGAGACTGGTGGATTGCTCTAGCTCAGGAGTTCTGAGCTATGGTGTACTATTGGTGGAACTAAATCAGGAACCCATGAATGACAATCCCCAGGAGTGGCAGGCTACCCAAGATGCTTAAAGAGACAAACTGGCCCGGGATGGAAATGGAGCAGGTCAAATCTACTATGCTGATCAGTAATGGCTCTGTAAGTAACCCTTCTGGACTGTGTGAGATAAGTCTCAGTTTGAAAAAACTAACCAAAAAATTAAAAGGGGAGAGAGTATATAGGAGAAAGGGGTAATCAATAGTGTTAAAACTACCGAAAAGTTGCAGAGGAATGAAGGCTGAGGAAAGACCATTGGATTTAGTAATTAAGAGAAGATTCCTTATCTTGGAGAAAGGTTTCAGAAGAATGGCAGAGTTGGAAACTAAGGGGGTTAAGAAATTAGTGGAAAGTAAGGAAGTTGAGGCTATGAATCATGGCTTTATCTAAGAATTCAAAAAAGGGAGTAGAGATGCAGGACAATAGCTTGAGGGCAGGACATGGGAAGGTTTGGTTTGGTTTTGAAAACAGAAGAGATCTAGGAATGGTTGTAGACAGTATGTAAAGGAGGCAGAGACTATGCCTTTTCAATAAACCCCACTCTCTAAACTTTTCAATCTGTCTTTATTTACTGGCTCCTTCCCTACTGTTCACAAACATGTACTCATCTCTCCAATCCTTTAAAAACATTCACATGATGCTGCCATCTTTTTCCAGCTAACATTGTGTATTTCTCCTCACTTTCACAGCCAAATTCCTAGGAGAAAAAAAGCTGTCTGAACTTGTGGCCTCCAGTTTTATACCTCACACTGATTTCTCAACCCTTGCAATTAGGCTTCTATCCTAACTGCTTGACAGAAACTGCTGTCTTCAAGTTAATACAATGACAGGAGAGGGGGGTCTTAACTTGGGGTCTGTGAACTTGTTTTTTTTCAATATTTTGATGCTTGAATTTCAATATAATCATATTCCTTTGTATTCTGTGTATTTTATTTTATGAATTTAAAAATATTATTCTAATATGGTGGTCTACAAGCTTCACCAGACTGCCAAAGAGGTCCCTGATTCACACATGTTAGCAGCTCCAGCTCTATGGAGAATTTATGTAAAAACATAAATGGGAATCCTGCAGTAAGAGAAAGCAAGGTTACACCTTGTATTCTATTGCTTTGGTGACCCTCAATGATGAAACCTTGAATCGATCTGAGTATTTAAATCTGCATAGGTAGATTTGAGAAGTATTTATTTTAGTTAACGATTTCAACCTCCTACTTCCTTCAAAATTCTGTACCCGAACTGCTATCATTAGCAAAAATGACTCAGTTTTGTTTGTGCCACTTTTCTCCTTCCTGACTCACTCTAAAGTGGGGATGCTGATGAGAAATGGATGTAAGGAAAGGGGAGGCAGTATGATTCTATATATTGCATGTCTGAATATAGGCCAGCCTGGAATATGGGTCTCTATCCAAAATAAGGTCTCCTTAATTTTTTAAAATTGGTATCTTTTGTTTTTACTTCACTTTCATTTTCAAATATATATCCTCCTCCAAATATATCCTCCTCTCTTCCCATCTTTGTCTTGTAACAAAGGATAAAAAAAGAAAGAAGAAAAAAAGGGAAGGAAAAGGATATTTTGTGAAACAGCACATCAAGTCTGAGAGTGTATGCAATGTTCCATAGATATGGTCCCCCACCTCTCCAATGGAGGAAGGGAGGTGCACCACCCCATATCTTCTTTGAGGCCACCCTGGGTCATTATAAGTAGAGAGCATTTCAGTTCATTTGTTTATTTATTTTTGGTGTAGTTTTTGTTCTTTCCACTTATATTGCTATAGTCATTGCATATATTGTTATCTTGGTTGTCTGCTTCATTCATCACCATTTCATGTGTTTTACCATGATTCTCTATATCCTTTAGACTTAGTGTTTCCTGCGCATCAGTGATATTCTGTTATATTCGTGTATCTCAATTTGTTTAGTCATTCCCCAAATGATGGGCATCTAATTTATTCAAATCTCTTTGTGTGTATATGTGTATGTAAATATATATGTATATGTGTGTATGTGTGTATTACGTATATTTTATAGCTAAGTGGGTTCCAGTGGGCTGTAGTACATAGAGTGCTGGACCTAGAGTCAGAAAGTTGTTGTTGTTGTTCAGTCCTTTCAGATTCTTTGTGACTCCATTTGGGGTTTTCTTGGCAAAGACACTGAGTGATTTACCATTTCCTCTTCCAGCTCATTTTACAGATGAGGAAACTGAGGCAAACAGGATTTAAATAACTTGTCCAGGATCACACAGCTAGTGTGGTTGAGGTCAGATTTGATCTCAGATCTTTTTGACTTTAGGCCCAGAGCTCTATTTACTGTGTCATCTAGCTGTCCAAGCAAGTGAATAAATTGAGGCCATGAGAGATTAAGTGGATTCCTCAATAGCAGACAAGTAGTAAACCTCAATGATTGAAACCAGTTTCTCTGACTCCAGAGTCAATGCACTTTTTTCCACTATTAACAGGTTAGATCTGGATACTCAGTATCTAAAGGAATCATACTGTATACAACATTCTCTTGATTCTACTCATTTCGCTCATTATTTCATGCAGGTCCTTCAATGTTTTTGTTTGTTTGTTTGTTTTCTCCATTAATAGTATTTTAATTTTTCCAATTACATGTAAAAATAGTTTTCAACATACATTTCTGTAAAATTTTGAGTTTCAAATTTTTTCTCCCTCCCTCCCTCCCTTCCCCCTTCCCCAAGACAGCAAGCAATCTTTTGATGTTTTTTTTTTCCTAAAATCTACCTGCTCAGTGTTTCTTACAGCACAGTGGTATTCCATACACCACAACTTGTTTAGCTACTCTCCAATTGATGAGAATTCAAAATACATTAACCATTGAGGGTAAAAAATAATTTTTTAATCTAGCTTTTGTATAGTGTCACTATATTGTGGGAGACTGTACCACGGAGAGATCCTACAAATATCAAGTCCCACCACGATAGGTCTTTTCTCACTAAATTTGGGCTCTCTTTGATTATGAGGACTACAAGCCAAATGGCTTACCTTCTCTATCCCTTCCTGTACCCCCACCTCTGATTGGCCTTTACAATACCACTAGAAACTAGTTAAGACCTTTCCAAGGTGTCTTGCTAAGGTCTCTCTGACCTCATAGGGAAGTGACAACAATTAGTGTCAGAGGAAGAAATATGTAACCTCCTGTTTTTACCATTCCTCTTCATTTGGGTTAAAAGAGCCAGATGAATGTGAAGTAAAGGCAGGACCAGCACAGTCCAAGAGTTCCAGAAACCTCAAAAGGTTGCTCTATCATATAACTGACTTTTCCTTTTAAATTGGATTAAAGTAGAGCTAGATTGAGGGCAAGTGACTAAAGCTGCTCATTTACAAAACAATTACAGATGAACACTGTTATGAGATTTAATCTGACACTTCAGATTAGCAACAAGCATAAGGTTCAGTGGAAGGGATAACATTTTAAAAATTAATTGAAGATTATAAACAAGATAACTTGAATCTTCTCATTCTTGAGAGGTTGTTATTGTGCAGGGGAGAGTATTTGAAGTTGAAAGACCTAACTTCACAACCCAGTTCTTCCACTTACTCTTGATATGATCCTCAGAATCCTCATCTGGAAAATAAGGGGGTAGATCATATTTAATGTCCTTCCAGAAGTAAATTCTGTGAACTTATGGAATTGAGCTATATCTGAAAAGGACTAAAAGTTTTTTTAAAAAATTTATGGGTCAAATCCAAAAGACACAAACAAAAAAATTAAACCCAATTTTTCACCTTTCCTTCCTTTCTTCCTTCCTTTCTTCCATCCTTTCCTTCCCTCTTTCCTTTCTTCCATCCTTCTTTCCTTCCCTCTCCTCTTTCCTTCCTTTTTTCTGTCTTTCATTCCTTCCTTTTATTTCTAAGCCAAAGACAGAGGGAGGAAATTAATAGGAGGTTGAAGGAGTGTGGTAAGTATGAAGATTAGAAACACCAAGGCGACTCAGTGGATAATGTGCTGGACCTAGAATTAGGAACACCTGAATTCAAATCAGGCCTCAGACACATACTAGCTGCATGAACCTGGACAAGTCAGTTAATCTCTGTTTGCCTCAGTTTCCTCAATTGTAAAACAGGGATAAAGAACATCTACCAACCAGGTTTGTTGTGAAAGTCAAATAAGATTATACTTATAAAGCACTTTGCAAAACTTAAAGCACTACAAATATGCGACCTATTGTTTTGATAAACAGAATCAAACATGGTGGAAAAATGGAGAAAGATTAGACTCAAGAAAAAGATAATGGAGTTGGTGAAAAGGCAATATCCTTCACTGCTAATTTTTGAGAAAGTAATTTTGGTGTATAGTGGGGTTGAGAAAGGAGTTGCGGGGGACATGGGGCCAGAAACTAGATTACAGGAAGTTAAAAAATGAAGAGCACATAATAGTTGGCCTAGAAAGTAGGTCCAATGAATTACCAAAACTTGCTGTTATACACTGCATACTATTTACTCTGAAAGGGGGTATTTTGCTATACAAGAGGATTCACAATATGATTTCCTTAAAAGGCAAACTAGAGTGTATACTTGCATTATAATTGATTAAGTTTACCAATAATTAATTCAGATAAGAACATTTCAGGAACCCATTTCTTGGGTAAAATGAGGAGGACCCGTATAGAAATACAGGGTTTCTGTGACACACCCAAATATTGAAAGACAGAATTGCTGAGGTGGAAGGGATTGCTAAGGGTATCTCAGGCAAGGTCTGAAAGAAGGAAATCCGTCTGCAACCTAATAGACAATTTATCAATTGGCTGTTGTTGAAGACCTCCAGTGAATAGGAACATGTCAGACCCAGAGACAGCCCATTAAACTTTTGGATAGGTCCATTTGGGGGCAGTTTTTCCTTAAATCAAACCTAAATTTACCTCTTTGAAGTTTCCACTAATTTCTCCTACATTATTTCTGCTGTTTAGAGTCAGGCAGACTCTATCTGAAGGTGACTATGATGCCTACTTTTTTTTCAAAGCTTTTCTTCCCCAGGCAAAACATCCCTAGGTCCTTTAACCAACCTCAGAACATTATCTCAAGGCCATAGACTTCTATGTTTGTCCTTTTTGGATACTCTCTAGTTTTTCAGTGTCCCTCCCAAAAAAGAAGACCCTCACTAAAACAGTAAACAGTGGAACTACCATTGTTCTTGTCCCAGAAATCTCATTAGCTTTTTTAGCTACTATATCACGTTGCGCTCACCCACCAAACACACACCTTCGGATGTTGTTGTTACAAAACTTTGAACAATAATACTCTGGCCAGGAAAAACTTAAATTTAGGGTTCAAAACTTTGACCAAGTTGACAGTGTTGTTTATGCTACTAGGGACTTCTATAGACCACAAGAGAACAACAGAAGGAAAGGACCTATACGGTTGACTCATATGGAATTTGTAGTCCACTAAAAGTACCAGATATTTGTTTTCAGATTTCTCCTTATTTCTCACTTGACTTCAATAATTTGAGACTTCTCCATTGACTTCTCTACTATGGTAGAGAAGGTACTTCATCAAGTACCTTCTCATTCTTCTTACTTACCACCCCAATTTTCAGCTTTTTGTGTTTTGTTGTTCCCCATTAGATAGTAAGCTCATTGAGGGCATGGGGCTGTCTTTATTTCTTGTGTGTTTATATACCCAGCACTTAATACAATGCCTAGCCCATAGCAGATGCTTAATAAATGTTTATTGACTATTGACTATTCAGAAGAACTGTTATCTATCTAGCTATTCCTCCACATCTCATCTTGGATTTGTAAAGTTAATTTCTTTAAACCCAATCTTAAGATTTTAGATTCACCCATTGTAAAGTCCATCATATTAATTTTAGCCCATTTATAGACTGTCCAAATTTTTTCAGGTTCTGATTGTATGATCTTTGTCATCTAACATGTTAGTTACTTATACTTTCATTTTTAAGTCATCTACAAACTTTTAAAGCATGTCATTATTCCTATATCTGAATCAATGATTTTTTAATAGCACAGTACCAAGCAAAGAGCCACTAGAGACTTCCTTTCATATTGAAAAAGAAAAAAAATAAAAATTGCTCTTTGGGCCCAGGGTATATGAAAGGTAGAAATGTATAAGAAGACTGGAAAGGTAGTAAAAGGACAAATTAGGAAGATTTTAAGTGCCAAACAAATGAGTTTATATTTTGTCCTAGAAGTAGTAGGGAGTCACTATAGGCAAATAACAAGGTTAGATTTATGTTTTAGGAAAATAATTTTGGCTGTTGTGATTGATAGGGTAATTGGAATGGGGATGTGCTTAAGGAAGAGAGACCAATTAGAAAGCTACTACAATAATCTATGTAAGAGAGGTCTGAATAAGGATGATAGCTGTGTAAGTAAAGTGGGGTATACGTGTTAGATGTTGTGGAGGTGGCAACTAATTGTATATATAGCATGAATTAGGATGACATCAAGGAGGGACCCTCAACAGAAACAGCAAAGCTTAGAAGAGAGGTTGTTTTATGGGAAAAGAAGTCATAGGAGTATTTTTTTTTATTTTTTAAAATAATCATTGCTTCTAGAAATTTACTAAAATTACTATTTAATAATGTCTTCCTTTTTTTTCTGGGAACCAATTCAATTTATAATCTGGAAACTTCATTCTCTTTCCTTTGTTGAAAATTGACATATTTATCCTTCCTTCAATCCTGTACTATCCTTCCTATTCAACAATATCTTTCAAATATTACTACCAATGGCTCAAAAATAATGCATTATCCTATATTGATGTTCCTTTACACCTGATGAATTGAACTCATGAAGGATGGTTTAATATTTCTCTATTTATATAATTTTAAATGTTTTCTCAATACTTTTGTTTTTATAGAACATCACATTCATTTTTAGACTCCTCCCAATTTCAGTGCCTCTAGAACAGAACCTTTCCTTGTAACAACAACAAAAAAAAGCAACCACAAACAATACATTGACTGACAAAGTATACAATACTCTGCCTGAGAATCACCCCTCTTCTACCTTGTCTGCATCTTAAAAGCAACATCCAATTTCTTTTCCCTTCTCTACTTAACATATCTTACCGAGTGTTCTAGTTACCATGCCTTACCAACTTTCTTCTCCTTTAGTCTTTCTCCTTCTTTCCTTAAGGCCCTCTGATGAAATTATCTTTCTCCTTCATTTCTACCTCTTCTTCTCTTTCATCAACTTTTTACATCCTCTCCATATTCAATCTCTGGACTTTATTAAAATTCCAAAATCATCCAAGTCACCTTGATACTTACATGTACATCTTTTATTTCTCCTTTGACTTGTCTTTCTTTTCTTCTACCACACAAACTTTTTCCTCCAAATCTGGAAAAAGAAATTCAACTGGATGGAAATCCAATATTATTACATAAAGTTAGTTCCAACAGTCTGTTTTAAAACATCTATCAGGTAAAGAAAAATTTCTTTAAATACAAGTTTACTAAAATGTTTAACTTACATCTTTAAATCATTTTGAAGTGTAGCATTCTCCACATAATATCACAAAAAGTTTTTTTGGAAACACATTTTCTAACAGTCATGATAATCTATATTCTGCTTTATATCATGCACAGAAATATTTATGTGTTGATACCTATTTTAATTTACAATCTGGTTTAACCAGGAAACAGCAAAACCGGTTAAAATTAAGAAAATAGATATTTGAGCAAAGCCACAAACAATTCCATGGAAGACAAAAAGTGATAGTAAATCTTCTATCCATCATTTCTTGGTCTCTACAATCTGGATAATGGATCCATAAAGAAATGACTTGGCTACAAACCACAAAGCTAATCAGACCTACAATTCAATTCTCCTGGAGCAAGAGTTAATTGGCCTCACACCTAAAATGGCCCCAGGCAACTCAAATATTCAAAAGAAAATTAGTGCAGGAAACAAACAATATAATTCTTAACTACCTAAATGCCTAATATGCAAGGCAGGAATTTCCCTCTGAGCTCTATTTAGCCTAAAAGAATACCCTAGTTAAAGACCACATTTAATTCATCACAGTGTGCATTTTACACATGGGGCCTATATCATTAATCTGTTCAGGGTTTAGCAGTTAATAGAAGGATTTTGGTTTGTCAGTCTAGCTAAGTACTTCTTTAAATTTCACTATCTCTCAAATTTTAAAATCTCCTATTTAAGCTAAAAAAAAAAGGCTTACAAAATCAAAGCCATCTACAGAAAATGGAGGAGGAGCATCTGTTCTGTGAAACGTTCTCCTACAATTGGCATG
Organism: Vombatus ursinus; assembly: GCF_900497805.2. Lineage (NCBI taxonomy): Eukaryota > Metazoa > Chordata > Mammalia > Diprotodontia > Vombatidae > Vombatus > Vombatus ursinus. Next base: position 2,573,748 of record NW_020949351.1, on the reverse strand, counting down.
ACTTCTATCCTAATTATGTTCTACATCAGGTTTGGCTGCTTGAACAGTGTGAGGCTTTCATTATGCACTCCTGTTTTCTCTTTATAGTGAGGTTGCTTCCTTAGTAGCAATGAAGCCTATTAAAAAAAAAAATCAAATAGACATAATTGCTTCTCAAAATAAATAAATAAATACATGAAAGCCTAAAAATACTCAAGACCCAAAGCTTATTTCCTTCTTTTGTTCTCACTCACTCCCTTTTTAGGAATGTTTCACACATATGGAAAAGGGTTTATCACTGTTTATCCCTCTGGCTATATGAATAAGCATTATTTGTGTAGATTGTGACTACATCTGACCCAGGATAGATTCCAAACAGAAGACAGACAAGTGGTTTCTACTGCAACTGGACAAGTTCGTATCACTGCCACCAAGGAGAGGCTTATGTGTTGGCTCTAAAGATGGTGATCCTGGCTCTTCTACCACTACCCCATTCTGTACTTCCCCTTCTGTACCCTTTTCATGATGTATATACCCTTACCCAACATATTTGTCAGCTATTTAAAGAATACAAGATATATTGCCCCAGGCAAGGGAATCTCAGGATACCAATGACCAATAAAATACAAATTAAGTAATACATGTGGCTCAAACTTTTACCATGACTTCCTGCTTTCTTTCTTGCTCACTCTTACTTTCAACATTAATCAAAAGTCACAGCTAATTTTCTCTTGTCCCTAAGGAATATGATAAGCTAGGCACCGCTAGACTAGGCTAAGTTAGGCAAGACCCTTTTCAGGTTTATACCCTGGGACATTTAGTAGATTGCTACCCCAACATGAGTAGATATTGTTTTATTGTCACAAAGTTAGTTCAATATGATCTTAGCAGAATTAAAGAAGGCACAGTGTCCAGGAAGAAGAAAATGATAACACTTCTATACTCTGCCCTGATCTTTAGGAAAGACAATGAAAACTTCAAGTTGTATTAAGGAGGAGACTCAAAATGGTGCCTCACTGAGAGGCAAAGCCTCAGAGAAGCTCATGTTGTTCTGCTACCACCTTTGGTTTGAGGGGGAAAAGCAGAAAGGAAAGAAAGGCTTAACATCTATTTCTCTATGAGTTCTGGTTTTTACAAGCCGACTGGTGGATTAGATACCTTGGTGAGGAACTAGTTGGCTGGGATTGTCTGCATTGCCTAGAAAGAGCTAGCCTAATGAGCATTGTAGTTCTTTGATTTAAAAGAAACTGCCAGGCAAATTAAGAAAGCAACACTTTCTCCATAACCCTTTAATGTTGCTTGTGAGTTGAAACTGTTGGTAAATGCTTAGTCAGTTTTAGAGAAGAAGAGAAGATGATTTGCCTAGCTGTAGAGCAGTGAGGTACAGAACAGAAACAGTAAGAAGAGAAATGGTGCTGTACATAGGTTCCTGAATGGACCAATGGCATTGAAGTCTATACTTTTGATTTACCACAAGGACTTTCTTCCCTCATACTTTTTTGTCAGGTTTCTGTAAATATATGGTCATTTCCCCCCATAGATTCTGAGATCATTGTTGAAAGAGTGTGACCTAAATTTATATTTGGGTTGTGATATATTTATAGAGGTGGGCAGGTGGTGCAATGGATAACGCACTAAGCCAAGTGTCAGGAAGACCTGAGTTCAAATCCAGCCACAGACATTTGCTAAATGTATGACTCTGGACAAGTCAGTTAAGCTCTGTTTGTCTGTTTCCCCAACAGTAAAACAGGGATAATAATAGCAACTTTTGAAGATCAAATGAGATAATATTTTCAAAGAACTTAGCACAGCGCCTGGCGTATTGTTGGTGCTGTATAAATGCTTCTTCCTTTCCCTCTTCCCCTATTGTTCTTGCTATTTGTTTTAACATCTGAGCACTGCTAATGTTATCATTTATTTTGCTTTATTGTGAATAGTTATGTTTGTGATCTAAAAGTATCATTTAGAGTGACTGGCTTTAAGTAAATGAAATTACACCAATGGATGTCCAAGAACTATAGTAGTGAGTAGGAGGGTTATATTACCTTACAGTGGGATTGCTCTTAGCACCTTAAAAGAGTTTGAGTCTAACCATGTGGTGACAGTTGTTTTCTGGGGCCTGAGGCTTGCCAGGATAGAGTGAGTGAGCTAGACTCGAGTGGCAAGTGCTAAAGGTGTGAGCCACTACAGTGTGGGTGAACCACTCATGCAAGCATCACACCAATAGAGACTGTCAGATATTTGAGGCAGGAATATTTATGTGCCTAGCCTAGTGTCCAAATCTAGTAAGTGCTTAATAAATGTTTATTGAATTTAATGAAGTAAAATGAGATAGGATGGAATTAAATGACTATCAAATAGAAGAGAAAATTGACTTGCTTGCTTGAACTCAAATGGAAAACAAGTAGGAATGGATGGAAGTTGAAAAGGAGCAAAATCAAGCTTGTTCTAAAGAAAAAAATTTTTAAAATATATGTTAACTTTCCCTCAATTATATGTTAAAATAATTTTTGACATTTTAAAAGAGGTCTTGAGTTCCAAATTTTATCCCCTCCCACTACTCTCCCTTTTCTGAAATGGTAAGCAACAACAATTAAAGCCACATAAAAGTGGAATAGGTTATCTCAAAAGGAAGTCTGGATAATTGTTTGTCAAGCATATCATAAGGAGAATTCTTGCTTAGGTCTGAGTTAAACTAGATTACTTCTGAGGTCCCTTCTACTGTTGAGATTCTGTGATTCTTAAATACTCTCAGCTTTAATCAATAGCCATAGACATGTAAAATAAGTTTCATGCCCTCTGCTACCCCCAAGGAGTTCTAAACTCTTGACTGCAATTGAATTGTATGGTTTTCATTACTTATTTTCCTTTATGCATTTCAATTTTGAGAGTTCACAACAAAATATGCAGTGGGATGACCACATCTTAGGTTGTGCCATCATCCCAAATTTTTCTACCTCCAAGGTCTTCAACTATGAAGATCAGATCATAATTTTTCTGTTCTTTCCATAACTCCCACTGTATCATTCTTCCTATATCATTTGATTTTTTTCACTATAATCTCCAGTTCTCCAATCCTTCCATATTCTACCAGTCTATTATGCATTCTGACTTCTTTTCATAGTCTTAACTATGATTAACTAGTTCAACAAGGCACTGTACTCTAAATCCCTTATTGCCTTGTTTTTCCAGAATCCATGCTCTGAGAATCGTTAACCCTAAATCATCCCCATTCATAATGCTGCTGAAAGAAGTTACAAAATCATGTGAATTGAGTTAAATACTAATTCGGTGATCTCATCTAAATCAAAGATTTTTAAAATGACACTATTTCTACTCTTACAGAATCAGAGAAGTTAGAATAGGATAGATGCATTGGATAAGTACCCAGGTAAAAAGTGATGTGAGTTAAGGAGAAATGTAGCCAAAGAATACTAGGAAAAAGTAAGAAGGAAGAAAATGGTTTAAGCTAAGGGATCATGGAAAGTATGGTGGGTGGGGTGGGAGGGGTGGAGCTGGGGCTCTGATGACATCTAGGCTGAACCCTGAAGGAAGAGAAGGATTCTGGAAAATAGAAATAAATAAAGAAGACATTCTAGAAAGAGACATGTATGAATATATAAGGGTAAAGAGATAGCACATTGAATTTGGCAAATGGTAGTTCAGTGTTTGTAGGACATAGAGTATGTATAAAAGGAATAATATGAAATAAGTCTAGAAAAGAATGGAGTGAGTTTATGGGGTGGCCTTAAATGCAAGGTTAGGGAGTTCATATTTAATCATACAGACAACAGAGAACCATTGAAGGTTTATGAGGGGAGTGGCTTATCTGAAGTATACATTAGAAAGATTATTTTGACAGTTACAGGAAAGATGGGATTATAAAAGGAAGTGATTGGTCTTAGAGAGTCCGGTTAATACAATTGCAAGGTGCTGAGCACCTTACCTCATAGTGTCAAGTGGCAGTGTCAGTGGAGAAAATAGATGTGAGATGTTTTAGAAGAAGAATAAGATGGATAATTGATTGTATATCAGCGATGAGAAGGGTAAAAGGTTTTTTTTTTAAGATTAAATTAAATTCATTAAAATACATTAAATTCCTCCCAGGACTTGGATGCTAATTTAATAGAAGTGGACTATCCAGTAGGGGTCCATGTCCCCTAAGCTTGTGCAGATATTCCCTCTGTGGTTCTGGTCCAAGTGACCATATGGAAAACTGTGGGAAGATAGGAACATTGAGTAGGCAACTCAAAGCAGTAATGTCTCATTTTTTGTACTGATGTCCATAGAGCCTTATACAATGCCTACACCTACTTGTTGATTGTTCAGCCAATCAACAAGCATTTATTAAATGCCTTCTATGTGCCAGGGACTAAACTAAAGGCTAGGGACACAAAGAAAGGCAAAAGTCCTTAGTCTTAAGAATCTCACAGAATAATGGAAGAGACAGCAGGAAAAACAAATACTTACACATAAGATATAAAAAAGACAAATGGAAGATGATAAACAGAGGGAAAGCATTTGCATTAAGGGGGATTGGGAAAGGCTTTTTGTATAATGTGGGATTTTAAGTGAGACTTGAAGGAAGCCAGGAAACAGAGATGAGGAAGGATAATTCCCAGAATGGGAGACAGTAAAAATGCCTGGAATCAGGAGATGCAGTGTGTTATATGAAGAGCAGCAAAGAAGCCAATGTCACTGCATAGTAGAGTAATTGATAGGGAGGTGAGTAAGGTAAAAGAAGACTGGAAGGAGAAAGGAACCAAGTTATGGAAGGCTTTGAATGTCAAACAAGATTTTACAATTGATCCTAGAGGTAATAGTGAACTACAGGAGTTTATTGGATGGGGGTGGGAGGGTGAGGATGGAGGGGGACATGGGCAGACCTGTGCTTTAGTAAGATCACTTTTACCACTGAGCAGAGGATGGCCTAGAGTGGGAAAAGAAGCAGCGGGCTATTGCAGTAGTCAAGGTATGAGATGGTCAAGACTAGCACGAAAGTGGTGGCTACGTCAAAGAGCAGAAGAGGCTGTATTTGAGGGATGTTACAATGGTAAAATTGATAGGACTTGGTAATATGTGAGCTGAACCTTAAAGAATGAGTAGAATTTTCATAAGGTTTGAGGGGAAAGAAAAGTAGGATGATGTTCTAGGTTGAGATACATCAGCAAATATTTACTAAGCCCACCCAAACACAATATTAGTGTCATGCAAAATCCTACAGCCTTATAGTTTTAATAGTCTATCAAAGCTTATTTGATGTTTTAATGTTCAAACCCCTTTAAAAAAAAGGATTTAATGGTATCACAAGTTTAGAGATAGGAAGGACTTTAGCTATTATTGAGTCTAACCCCCTGATTTTGAGGTGAAGAAGCAGCAGCTCAGAAAGGTGGAGTTATTGGCCCAGTTCCTCAGGTAATAATTGAAATAACTGGAATTTGAACTCACATCCTTTGACTTTAATTCCAGCACTTTTTTTCCACAATGACACTCTGGTTCCAATATACAACACATTAATTCATGCAAATTAAATTAGTCTTCCATAATCCCTCTTGAGAATGCCAGAAATGCCTGTTTTTCAAAGTGTCAGATTCTAGCATACTATACAAAACAAGTTATATATTTATCTCCATCTTTCAAACATTTACATATAAAAATAGACAAACATTAACGTGATAAAGCTATAGAAATAACTAGTTAAATGACTGGGCCAACTATCTGGGCTTTAATTTCCTCATTTGCAAAATGCAGATGATTTCTAGGCTCTCTCTCAGCTCTACTCTTCTATGTTTATTTCTGCATAATAAAGATATGTAGCTATCCCATCACTGGAATAAAAGGTCTCAGAGTTACTCACACTGTGTATTTACTTTTACAAACACCCAAAGGACTCAAATTTCTTTTAGATTTTGCTTTAAATATGTAATTATTATTCAGAATCCTCTCAACCTAGGCATATTATTTCCCATTCTACAAGACACTGAGGGTCAGAGAAGTGATATGACTCACCAAGCTTACAAAGCTAGTATAAAGCAGAACTTGCCATGGAATCTATGGTTTCATTACAATGTTTTGTTTAATATATTCTATTTGATGGTGTAGACACATTTAAGTCACTAACCCCTTAAAAAAAACCAAGAAATTGAAAACAATAGTTAAAGAACAATGGCTTCTTTAGATTCCTGATATAAAATGCATGATATGAATACACAGAAACAGACCTGATCTTGTCATTGGATAAGAAATGATCCCCTTTTAGAGATTTACTGAATCATCATACCAAAGAGATGCACTGTAGAAGTTGTCTCTTCCTTTGTACTGAATGACATACAAGTCCTAGAAATAGTGCAGATTTCAAGTCAGAATTAATTGGTTCTAATCCCGGTTTTAACATTTATTATCTGGGATACCTTGAATCAAGTACTTCCCCACTCTGCCCTCAGTTTCCTAATCTTTAAAAAGAGGAGGTTCAACAAGACTACCTATAAGGTCCTCTTCATTTTTAAATCCTAAAATATTTTTTTTTCTGCCAGAAATCATAGATTTAAAGTCGAAAATGGAACTTAGAGGTTATGTAGTTCACTAGAGAGGAAGTCGAGTTCCAGAGAGGTCGACTTGTCCAAGCTCACAAAGAAGCAAGTCGTAGTGCTAAGATTTGAACTGAGGTCACCATGACTCCAAGTTCATCATTCTTTCCACTGTACTACATCGTACATAAAAAGGATATTATGCCCAAAAAACAAAACAAAACAAAAATCAATCTAACAATTTGCTGCCTTATCTTTTGAGTGTTTAAGCTCACACATCTAAGACTGTTAGCTTGGATAATTGTAGTCACCCCATATTGGATCATGCAAAGGTAAACTCATTAACCATTTCAGAATAGTGGGAGGAAATCACTTAGTATTCCACAGCAGCAACTGATAAGGATACCAACAGAACAAAAATGTATCTCTCTGAGCACCTACTATATTGCGAATGAGTAGTGACTTAGTAGCCCAGAGAAAGTTTCTATGAGAGAATAGTTCATAGTACTTGAACATTTTTGTAGGGTTTGACTTTTTGTTTATTTTTCTGAGAAATGAAGAAACCAAATTTATCCATTTTATCAATCTGTCACTGAGAAAGCCTATCTTCACAGATAAAAATTTATTTCAAATCATTTTGCAGGCCAGTGGAAAGCTAGACAGCTGGTTACTTAAGGCCCCTTCTCACTTTCTTAGCACTTTGTAATATGACATATTGTTCAATAAAAGCAAAGGAAATCATTTTTACTGGACTGTGCAAGAAGAGATTTCAAAGAGAAAACTACTGTCTCTCAAAATTATATTTGATAGGGTTTAAAGAGTTGGGGTTGGGTATGGGGACCAAGGTTACCCATGTCTCTCAGGAAAATATTGAAATAGAATCATTTCTCTTAGCCCACAGTGGAGCCCACCTCACACTGCTTCTCTGTGGTCCCTTCCCATCTTCTTACTAAACTCTACACAAAGACCTGTAAGTGACCCCTAGCTATATAGCTCCTATATACATGTATATATACGTGTGTGTGTGTGTGTGTGTGTGTGTGTGTGTGTGTATGTGTGTGTATGAAGTCAGGAAGACTCATCTTCCTGAGTTCAGACATTTACTGGCCCCTGACATTTACTAGCTCTGTGACCCTGGGCAAGTCGTTTTACCCTGTTTGCCTCAATTTCTTCATCTGTGAAATGAGCTGGAGAAGGAAATGGCAAACCACTCCAGTATCTTTGCGAGGAAAATCCCAAATGGGTCCATGAAGAGTCAGACACAACTGAAACGACTGAATAACAACAAAAATAAATTTAAAAATCCACATAAATGTTTTTTTCTGTTACTTATTATAAAGAAAAAAAGTTTTTTGATATTTAAAAATAAAGAAGAATTTAATGGCAAATTATATCACATAAGTATTGTTCACCCTACATAGAGAGATTGCTTTTGGGTCCCTTCAACTCATACCTATTCAGAAAATGATATGCTCTTCCTCTGACTCACAAAAATCCATACAAAGAACTGAAATTCCAAGCAGATTTCTGTGCTCTTTGCCTCATATACATTCTATGTCACTGCTAGATTGTGAGTGTCTTGAGGACAGGGACTGAGCTTTACTAATCTTTGTATCCTCTCAGTATTATGAATATTTCTGGGGAAAAGGATGACAAATGAAATTTGACTTCCTTTCCTAGCCAATAACTTCCAAAGTTTTAAAAACTTGGTTAGTAGAATGTTGGGGGTGGGCCCAAGGGTGTACAGAAAAATATTTAATAACTAGATATCAGGGGAAAAAAATGGATGCTTGGAATGTGTAAAAGTTTAATTTGCACTATTAGTGTTTTCTCCATCCTTTTTTTTATCCAATCTTTCTTAAATTTGGACAATTAACAAAAAATTAAGGTTCACACCAAAAATTTAACAATCCACTCTGCATGAGCTTGCCAAAGATGGTGTCAGCACACTACTTGCTGCACTGGATTCTAATAAGACATACACTCCTTTTCTCAAGTGACAGAAGTTTTTAACTAAAACTAGTAAACATGGACTTTGGGGGAAGTTCTAGTTTATATATAAGCACCATAAATACATTATATATAGTTTATATTTTTAAAACCACACTTGTGATTTCATTGCTTCCATTACCCAAAACAAATCAGAGCCTTCTTTTCAGTGCCTGCAGCACCAAAACATTAAATGAATTATTTGGGGTCACTTAGCCAGGGCAATTCAATTCCCTAGATGGGACTTGAACCCAGGTCTTCCTGACTCTGAAGTCAGTTCTCTGTCCAAATTATCATGCTAGGTTTATAGAGGAGAGACAGAAACAAAGAAACAGAGGGAGACAAATAGAAAGAAATAGATTGAGAGGGAGGGAGAAACAGAGACAGACAGACACATAGACACAGATAGAGAGGCAGAGACAGAGAGAGATAGAGGAAAAGAGTGTAGGCCAAAGAAGGATCAGGAAGGAGATCAGATAGGGCTGAGATATGTCTGTGTCACTGACCTGTTCAACAAAGAGAGGGAATCTTCCTTATTTTCCTTCTATTACTTTCTGTCTAGTCAGGTCACTCATAGCAAAGTAAAACAAAATAAAACAAAGCAACAATATTCCCTCTTGCCAGCATTTCTGTAGCTTGAGAGCTGAGGATTACAAAAAGCATATCATGTGAATACAACCCCCAGTACCTCTCTCCACAGATCTATTCTAGCCAGGACTGATTTCTGCTTGTCATGATCTCTGGTCTTAAGAAACACTGGTTTTGTTTTGTTTTGTTTTGTTTTGTTTTGTTTTTTGTTTGTTTGTTTGTTTTAAAAAGACAGAATTCCTTTCCCTTGACCTGGAGGACTACTCCCTGGGAAGATGAGAAATGAGTGAGATAACGAGAGTTTGAACAGAGTTTCTGTGCAGCAGTCATGAGGTGCAAATGGAGGGGGGATGAAAAGTAATAGCATGGTTGGGTATGAGCAGTATACAGGGCTCCTCCACATCTGCAACTAATGCACTCTAGCAGTGCTAGGAACCCCAAAATCCAAGGGTACAGAGCAGGAGTTTGCCTCGAAAGAATTTGACCACTCAAGCCTTCTTTTAGTCCAAGTAGCAAGTTTATTGTAACACCAATAGAAGAGGGCCATACTCCTAGTGAGTCTTTGGCATTTGTGACGACAATACAAGCAGGCTAGATTTTAAGAATCTGCACCCTTTAATGAAAGCAAGTTTGATATTTTATACAGAAAGACTGTGGGGAGATCTGGATGGGATCTAGGAATGGGAAGTAGCTTAGGGTGGTCCAGAGGTAACAGAGAAAGGGGCCTGGATGGGATTAAGGAAAGTCAAGTAGTTTAATTAAGTAATCAAGGTGGGCTGGGATGGGCCAGAAGAGCCTGAGTTAAAGGATAATTAAAATGATTATTGACTGGGATGGGCTGGGTACCTCAGGCAAAAGCCAGGAATCTGGGTTCAATGGCTGGGTTCCTGGTCCCAAAGACACAGTGTTTTCCTTTTACAGGTCCACTGCAAATCCCATCCCCCATCACAGCCACTTACCCTGCAACCGGATGTCTGGAACACATCAGTATGCAAAACTTTTCTCCATAGGAAAAGATATGACAGAGAGTAAAGTGCCTATCTCTACTCCTCCATGCCTATTCAGGAAGGTAGATACAGGCAGATAGATGTTAAATCTTTGAAGTCTACATACATTTGCTTAATGTTACTAATGTTGGGTTAAATAATCAATTATAACTGCTACTATTTGGGTTTCATTATTTGTGAAGAGTTTCAAAAGAGATGGGCAGTCAGTAGACAAGGTACATAGAAGAGAGAAAAAGGGACAGACAGCATGGACCCTTTCAGACTGAATTGCTGGAATCTAATTGAGGGATCTGGAATAATGTGAGAGATAATATTACTAATTTATCTCAATTTTAAAAAATTCTAAAAAAAGTAGAAAAAAGGAAAAAAGAAAATATAAATTGAGTCCTTTTTTCCCTGGGTCAAAACACAACACAAAATGTTAGTGTCCATGGAGCAATCTAGTGGGGGAGCAACGTAGTTGTGGTCATGTAAACTTTTCCCCATTGTCTTCTATCATGTGCTCACAGAGGCTTGACCATTCTGGGTGAAGCCAAAGACAGTGACTATTGGGTACATAATACACAGTAAGGGACAGGATAAGTCCAGCCTAGTTGGAGATTAAAGGGAGCAGCTGGAATAGATTGCTAATGCTCACATTCCAAAACTGGGGACCAGAAGAGAGGGGGCAAGATTCCTACCCTTTCCTTTACCTTCCCATATCCCAACAACCTATACTGCTTTTGTATTTCTGTGGACCTCTCAGTCATACCTTCCTTCCCCAAGAAACTCATCAATGAGATATCTCATTAAGCTGAAAGATTGAAACTACCTGCTATTTACATCTCATCAACATCTGCCACCCCTCTGATTAGACCTTGTGACTAGAGGTCAAGGTCATGGGCTCCAAGGCCTCTGTTTAAAGAAGAGGTTTAACACAAATTTTCTCCTCATTTCCCAACAACTACACTGCTTTTGAACTTCTCTGAAACTCTCCATCATCTGGGATACCTTCGCCACCCACCACTACCACCACCCCTCCTTTTTCAGCTTTCTTCTGGGTATTGTCTTTCCCATTAGAATGTAAGTTCCTTGAGTACAGGCACTGTTTTTATTTTTCAGTATTTTTGCATTTGCATATTCAATGCTTATCACAGTACCTAGCATCTAGTAGGTCCTTTATAAAATGTTTACTGACTATTGACCTATAACTGCGGTTCAGCAATTTTTTCTACTATATATAAACTGCCTCATGGATACTGTTAGATGAATTTCAGCCCTTATACTAGATCTTATTTTCACAGACTTCATTGAGAAGGTAGCAGATAGACCTATTTTAAATCAAAGGGGTTCCTTCATGTTAAAAACGAAAAGTACCTCCTCAGGCCAGCCAGAATATCCATCATAGCCCCCTTCTCCAAGATATTACAGTTCTGGTTACAGGTAAGAGAGTAGAAACATAGATAAGGGAAGGCATATGCTATTCTCCCTCTAAGTTTCTGGAGAAAAATGAGGTGTAAAGTGATCATTAAAATATTAGAGTACCCTCTAAAATTATTGTTTTATACTATACTATACATAGTACTTTGCGCATAGTATAGGTATTTACTATGTGTAGGTACTTAATATTTGTCAATTAAATTGTACAGTGTGCACTTATTTATAAAATTCAATGTCCTCCCCCAAAGAAATCTTCATTTACATTCCTAGTTAGTAAGTTTTCAGAAAGGTGAGAAAAGAATCCATAATCGAATCCCTTTGGGATTCTGGTCTATTTAATACCCCTTTGACTCCTTCCATTGTCCCTAACCATTTCTGGTAATGATGCATAGGTAAGGGAACAGAAGGTGGGAATGCTTTGTACATTTTACTCAGAGGCCCTCAATTTAAAGTTACAGATATTTGTGATGTGTGGATGTATATTTTTTTTCAGTGTTAATGGATGTCTTCCTTGGATTGCATAGCTAGCAAAGTCAAACAAGTTGCTTCAGGGGCTCGGAACTAAATTATCGGCAGACCTAGCTTAGAACCTGTCCCAGGTAACTGCTCAAAAAATCTGTCCAAATCAAGAACATTCCAATACTAAGAATTAGCCTTCTGGTGACTTGCAGATGCCAATATGTTTGTGTGTAGGAGAATTCTAATGGTTCATCTGCCTGGATAATCCCCAAAGAGGTACTTTAGAAACAAGCAGCCCCTTGTTCCTAGAAATAGGTTCTCTTCCTGAGGCAAAGAGCAAGGATATTCATCTCCTCACTAAACACCTGTCCTGTCCACCTTGGCTCAGCAATAAAGCTAAACAGTAAAATGGCAATCTTTCCCTAGCTGAGAGAGCAAGAGCCTTCAGGGTGATACAATCCCCATTACCCAGCATCTTCCCAATGCTTAAATTAACCCCTGGGGCTAGTCAGTAATGTGTGAACTGCATTATTCTTATAGTGAACCAAGTAATACCCTTAATGGTCTGAAAATGTTCTGAATGTGCCTCTCATAAGTATCCAACTTGTTCCCAGTAGAATAACTTAGGGACTGGGAAGGACAAAGTTTATTGTTTTTACAAACTACTTTTCCTGATTTGAGAAAAGACTTTTTGGGTACCTGAAAGAAAGACTACTTCAGGCAAAAAAAAAAAAAAAAAAAGCATGACACTTCTCCAAATTTGACACAGATATTTATTTACTCTAGGAGCTTTCTTAATACTGTACTATTTGTAAAAGACTGTTGTTTAGGTAGAAGTTATGGTCCAGAATGAATCTATACTGAAATGCTCAGCAAAATGAATGGGTGCAATTCTGACATGGAAAATTATTTCTTGAGAAATGTGAAAGAGGGACCCAGCATTAATGAGAGGAACTAACTTTAGAGACTTTGCAGGGTAAGGCAGTATGTGTGGATAAAGTCTGAGGTAACAAGAACCAAGGTAGAATCTGTATGAACATACCAATCCAGAGCCACAATATTTTCCCTATATGCACCCCTCCCTCTAGTTCTTGTCTTCAGAATTGATGGCATCTTGTTCTCAAGAAATAAAAGCATAATTGTGGCAATTCCTACAATGCATCCATGAATATATATTGTTGTTTTCAATTCTTTATGCTGATAATACTGCTGAAAGCATTACTGATGCTCTTGTTAGGAGGACCTAGTGATGGATTCAATGAACTCTTTGTCCTTCTTTAGATCTGAAAACAGAAGTAACAATATTCATCTTTTAGAACACCCAAATCTACCATACCATACAATACATATGAATAGGAAAAGTGTAATGATTTGCTCTTAACCTACAACCCTAAAAGATTCCATTATTCTTTGAGAACAAACAACCTTTGATTATCTCCCCCATTATGGTTAAAGAAGAGTCATTTCAAAAAATAATTTCTGTATATGTAGTTACTAATGGACTATGACAAATTATTTTTTCCCCAGCCTCCAATTTCCAGCCTGGGCCATTGCTTGTCTAGATTTTTACATTAGCCTCAGAGATTTTCCCCAAATGATTATGCCATAGTTACAGATTGAGGAAAGTCTGCAGTAGGCTGATGGTATCATACACTATTTACTGGATCTGAAGGGCTCTCATATGCAGACTAAACTGAGGAATGAGCTCATTGATTATTTTTATTAAATAACCAACAGTTGCAAGATTCATACAATGTATAAATGAGAAATACAAGATTAGGTGGCTTTGTTATGTAAGTCATTGTAAAAAAATATACACAATGAATTCCAATCTTCCCCCATCATGGTCTCTGATTTTGTGGTACGTGTGCATATATTATTCTTCCCTGGGGTATATTCAATTTAATTAAATTTTGCTATTAAGAAAAGCATTAAAACCTGGTCCTTCATAATTCTTGCAAAGCTCAGCAGTGGGAAATGCATCTACTCTGTCACAAATCACCAAAGGGTTTTGCAAAATAACCTGCTGAGACTTTTGAAATGGAATCATCCCTTCTCTACCTAGGCTAGCTAGAGAGATGTACAGTGAGAAAGGAGGACTACAACTCCTGAATGGATACAGCAATGAATACAACTCCTGCACTCCTCCAATTTTACCAATAATGATAGCATAAATATGAGAAATTCAGAAACACATGGGAAGACTTGTATGAACTGATGGTCAGTGAATTGGTCCCTAGGGAACATTATATACAATTATTATAAGTATATGTGAAAAGAATGCTAAAACTTGATCATATTCTGATGAACTATAATGTGAAATCTAAGTCCCAGAAAATAGATGATGAAAATACCTCCCTTCCCTTAGCTGAAGGTGGTGGGGGACAGTGGGGTGGCTAGAGGTGCAGAATTTGTCAGTCAGAGTTGTTGTTTTTTTTGTCAATACTTGGTTTTGCTTAACTGCTTTCTTTGTTACACAGGAGCATCCATACATGGAAAGGGAATGTGGGGCAATGATTGTGGTATATAAGCAAAGGCTCAATATTTCTAAAAAGAACATTGGCATAATATCAGAAAACTAGGTTCTAGTTCTAGTTCTCTGAGGCAATCACTAAGATGCCTTCCAACTGTAAAATACTCTCATTTTTTTCACCTCCTCTCCAAAAGGGAAAGCTGACTATGTTGAGGGAATAGTAGAAGAAAGCCAGAGGGCTCTATAAATGTATTTTGCATATCAATGAACTAGCACACCATCTTTCTCAATAATTACTTTTTATTTAGCTCACATTTTCCAGTTTAAATCAAAATCTGGCCCAGAGTTGTAAAACAAAACAAAACAAACAAACAAAAAACTATTACCAAGCAAGTTTATCTCCCTGACTTGTTTTAGAGAGGCTGGAAGAGAAGAGCATGATTTTTCTCAACATGAGAACCATTTAAACGAAGCATTACATCATAAAAAAGTCAAACATGCATATTCCAAAGTAGTTATAAGCTTCTAAGAGACAAACAATGGTTTTTATTCCCTGAAATCATTGGGCCTATTTCACTGGGTGCTTGGTTTACCCTGCATTCCCTGATCATATACAAATCTGCAGCATGCTGCAAAATAAGAATACAATACAGAAAAAAAAAATTATACAGTGATTCTAAAGTGCTAATCAGAATGCAGAAAAGTACACCAGACACCATACATCTGAAACAGAGCAGGGCTTTTAAAAACTACATTTCATGCTGTGTTGTCATTAACAGTGTGTCCATCTGTAGCTAAGTGTTTTGCCACAGGTAATAGGCTGTAGTTATTCATAATGTTTCTCAAGTGTGCTACCAAATGAATGAATGGAGGACCATGTCAAACTGAAGATGTGTTTGTTTCATTCTGTAGTTAGCAGTGGAGACAGTTTTGGCTTGTGAGCCTGATTGATGTGATATATTTCTAACATACTGAATAAAAAATAGTATCTAAGGAAGGAAGAAAGTGACAGAATGGGCCCAGGGAACCTCTAAATACACGGACCCCTACGGTGTTCTAATGCTGATAACTTTTCCTGGCCATTATTCAGAGGTTCAAGGATGTCTCCTATAAAAGCTTTAACCTTGAGACTTAGGACAATGTATGTAGAACTGGGACTGTCCATTTTATACAGCTAGGTAAATTACAGGTGTGCAGGACTCATTACTCAAGTAAACTTAAAACAATGATTGGTCATCTTCAATTTCATAGACTTTTAGAGTCATCTCCCGTTTTACTTCCTAGTTTCACCCTTGTTTCTACCTATTGAACAAACGAAAAGAGGAGAAAGTCCCTTTTCTGACAATTGTCTTTCTGTCTATTGAGATGTATATATTCTATGAGAAAATCTTTATACAGTGCTTAGCACAGTGTCAGCACATAGTAAACACTATATAAATTCTCCTTGGTCCGACCCTCTCTGCTTCCCTCTCTCCCTCCCTCCCTCCTTCCTTTTATCCCTCCCTCCTTTCTTTTCTTCCTTCCTTCCTCCCTCCTTTCCTTCTTTCCTTCCTTCCTACTTTCTTCTCTTCCTTCCTTCCTTCCCTCCTCTCTCCCTCCCTCCCTCCTTGAACAAATCACTATGCCTTTCTGGGCCTTAGTGTTTTTATATAGAAAATGAGGAGATTGGACTTGATGGACTTAAGATCCCCTTCTGATATAGATCCTAGATGACCTTTCTGGGTTCATAGGCCCAGGTAACTCTTCTAAGTAGCTTCCAAACCATTTTTAGCTGACTCACCTCTACCCAAGTAAGTTAATCCTTTCTCTTGGTGTCCTAGAGCTCCTAATGCTATGTTGTCATTCTGTTTCTGAGTCTCAATTGAAATCATACTCATTACTCCAAGCCTAGCTTCTACTAATCAGCCTGGATAAGTGACATTTGTAAGGAGTTCCCAGAGATGAAATACATATATGCAACTCTGAACAGGTTTTTTAGTGGGAACATTGTGTGTGTGTGTGTGTGTGTGTGTGTGTGTGTGTGTGTGTGTAAATAGTCATGTCTTCTTATAATAAGCTAAAAGGCTTCATTAGAAGAGGTGGTTTCAAGAGTGAGAAAGGGAAGTGGGGTCTGGGGAAAAGTGATAAAGTGCTGAGGGGTAGAAATGAGAAAAATTCACTGGGAAGAGAGTGGGGAAATTGAAATCTATGTCTAAAGCAGGAAGAGAATAGAATAATTAAAGGGAAGGACCTTTGCTTCCATGCTTCCAAATAACTATGCATATTTGCACAGTCTCACTGGGGAAAAGCTGACCTTATATCAATCAACAAATATTAATTGAGTAACTGTTATGTCAAAGTCTCTGTGCTGTATCTTTTGGCACACAGAGAAGTAGGAAACTATAATCTAAATGAAGGTAATAATTTGGAGGCTGTTCAGGAAGAAACATATCTGCTCAGGGAATCCAATGAGTTCAAATGCTTTCTCATCAGGACCAGTTTCATCAATTTCTATTCTGCCACATCCAGTGATGTCACGCTCAGAATAGCCACGCCCGAAAACAGTGCACAAGCTATTATCTCCCCTTTCAGAAACCAGGATCCACTTTCACTGAATCATAACATTGCAGCAGAAACTTCACAGTGAGAACTAGTTGATCCCATACCTGAATAGGAACTCCCCTGTACAACATTCTCAACGAGTGCCCATCCTGCCCCTACTTACACCTTTTGGATGATTAGAAAATCCTTACCTCCCCAAAGGAGTACATTCCAACTGGGAACTGTTCTAAACTGAAGAAAGTTTTTTTTTTTTTCCTTCTAACAAGCTAAAATGTGCTTCTCAGTAACCTCTGTGCTTTGTTCCTGAACCTGTCTTCTTGAACCAAATAAAATTAGTCTAATCCTTCTTTCAAATGACAGCCTTTAAAGACCTGAAGACAGCATGATCCTCCTGTGTTTTATTCTTCATACTAATGATTCCTAGTTCCTTCAACTGATCCCATATGGCATGATTTCCAGTCCACACACCATCTCAATTACCCTCCATTGGACATGCTCCAACTTGTCAATGGCCCTCCTAAAATTACGACGACCACAATTGCACAAAATACTCTAGATGTCATGTGACTAGGATAAAGGCAAGTGGGACTAGAATCTCCCTCATTCTTCATACCAAGTTTATTTTTTTATTTAAAATTTTATTTTTAATGTATGGAATAAAACAAGCATTTCCATAACAGTACAATAAAATTTTTATTAATATAGCTTTTTATCTCAATACGTGTGTTTTTGGCTACTCAGTTTCATTAGGAGGCAATGTGTAATACTGCTTCTAAAGTCAAAGGATGTGGATTCAAATCCTGTCTATTAGGCTGAAAACCTCTGTTATCTTGGGAAAGTTACTTAAAAACAAGTTAAACATAATAAATATTCACTGTTTCACATGAAGTCTTCTTTGTATGTTAAAAGATCATATTTGTTAAGTTCTTAACAAAGAAAGAAAACTTTAAAACAAAAAAAAAGGTACTTAACTTTCCCTAGGCCTCAGTTTTCTCATGTATAAAATGAAATGGATTCAGTGGCCTCTAAGGTCTCTTTCAGTTCTGTACCTTTCTGAAACTTAATTTCCTCATCTATAAATGAGGACATTAGACTAGATGCACTCTAATTTTCCTTCTAGTTCTAACTTAAGATTCTCTTGTCATTGACTAATAAATAAGCATTTAAACTTCATTTTACTGTTATTTTATACATCTTGTTTAGAAGCAAAGGCATTCCATCAGTGGCAAATGGAGGTGATTATAGTTGAAACCCAGAAACTAAGGGCACCAAATATAGAATGAGTGACTTAGAAGAAAGAAGATTATCTGAGAAAGAGGATATGGGGTCTGGGGTCTGGGAAAAGGTGATGAAGTTCTGAGGTGTAGAAATGAGGAAAAATGGGGAAATGGAAATTCATATCTAAAACAGAAAAAGAATGGAACAAAGAAAAGGAAGGAACTTTGCCTCCATCTTTCCAAACAACTATTCATATTTTCACAGTCTCACTAGGGAAAAGCTGACCTTAACAGCTAGGAGATTACGGGATAAGGAGAGGTGAATACAGTGTCACTGGGTAAAACAAATCAAAATCTTCTGAACTGAAGGGCAACCTGAAACATTGAAGTTCTATTGCATTGGATAAAACCCCTAAAGTTCAGATGCCAATCAGCGTTTCAGTTTGTAAAATCCGAAATTTCCAGGGTAGAATGTTGACAAATTGCTGGCATTTTATTTTTCAGGTTAGGCCAGAAAGTCATTGAATCAGTTGTTTCTTGTCTTACTATAGCATCCAACCTCAATGCTGGCCAAAATCAGGACATGAAAAAGTGTAGGAAAGAAACAATCCATTATCAAGAGAGAAAAAAAGAGTGAAAAAAGCAAATAACAGCACATTGCATTTCTATACTTCACAATACATTCCAATATGCATTCAGATCTATCATTTCATAGGTCCTCACAACAACATACTGAAGTGAGATGCTTTGAGGTAAGGTGAACTGAAATTTGGTGTTGTATGGTAAGTTGGGCTAAGAAGACATGCTAAGGGAAGGGTCGAAAATTAATAGAGTTTGGAGGGAGATTAAAGACCATTTGATTTGACAGTAGAAACTAAAGCCCACAAAGATTGCTCAAGTCTCATAGCTAATGAGAAAAAAAAATAACCAAGAGAAAAAAAAGAAAAGTATATATTTGTGTTTTCATACACAAGAATTGTATAAGAAACTCTTAAGTTCAATTGTTCATAAATTTTATCCAGTTGAATTGATAAAGTTTTCAATATAGCTTAATAAATTATTCTAAGGAAAGTGAAAGAGAACACTGCATTTCATACTTTTATATTTTAATATACTGTTGAGCTGTCTTAGATCATACTTTGATACTTTACCATTTCACTAAATTAAAGATCTCAATAATGTGGATACTCCTTCAATCCATACATATCGTAACCCAGTCATTTCTTCTTATCCTGCATAACTCTTGTCTTGATCCTCCCATATATCCTCCAAAGAGTTTCTTGCTGACGTGCAATAGGCCTTTCTCTAGGTCTCCTGACCTTTTATAGGTTTCATTGCAGCAATAGGCTGGTTGGCTGGTTGCTTTCATTTCTTCTTACTGCATGACTAGCTTACTCTTTCTATGATGTTTCATTTCCTAGATTAAAGCCTTGAAGCTACTTTTTCTATATCACTTATCACTAGTAATATGTTGCAGCCTACTTAAGTTATAGAGCACTAGGCCTGGAGTCAAGATGATCTGAGTTCAAACACTTACTAACTATATGACTTTGGGCAAGTCACTTAATCTTTTTCTTCAACTAGAAAATGGGAACAATAGCACCTACCTCCCAGGAGTGTTGTGATGATCAAATGAGATATGTTTTGTGACAATGCTCTGACATAAGGGAATCCCCCTTGGGAGGATGTAGGGTCTCCCTATTGACCCTTGCTTTCTACAACTGGGCTCATAGTGCCATACTCCCCAGTTCAGATTGGTTTGTCAATAGGCTAAGTTCTTGTCCAATTGCCCAGTGTGAATCTAAGGAAAGGCCTGTAGGCCAGCCAGGGAAGTTGGGGAGGATGACTCCTTAATAAGTTCAGGTGCAGAGAATAACATGTGAAATAATGGGAATCAATTCAATGCAAAGTTTTATTGGAAACAATGGGAAAGAAGGGGAAGGGGCGAGAGTTAAAGAGGACCTGACATACAACTCAGGCATATACATTAACACAGTATAATTTATGAGGACAGCACTGTGTTGGGGAACACAAAAACATGGGTACATTCAGTAGGAAAGGGATGGTCCAGCAGAAAGGTGTGCTCTAGTAGGAAGGTGTGTTCCTGCTGGAAGGGAGGGGGTGCTCCAAAGTGCTCTTCTGGGAAAGGGGGTCTTATACTCTGAATTTGGATGGCCTCCTGGAGCTGGCCAATTTGCATATCAGGGGTTAGGGCAAAATATTTATTGGGTGGTTTGTTATCAGGGAGAAAAAACCAAGCTGGCAGTAGACAAAATATCATTTGGGTGACATAGCTGTATTAACCTTCAAAAAAATTATTGTCAGTATTTTTCCATGATTATATTCTATAAGCTTACAGCCTAACCTTAATGAGAGACTATCATGATGGCCTCAAGACCACCAGGACTAATCTTATTTTTTTTTCTTTTTCTTTTTTTTGTGAGGCAATTGGGGTTTAGTGATTTGCCCAGGGTCACACAGCTAGCAAGTGTCATGTGTCTGAGACTGGATTTGAACTCATGTCCTCCTGACTTCAAGGCCACAGCTCTATCCACTGTGCTACCTAGCTGCCCCAAGGCCTAATCTTATAAAAATGATATCCATGCTTAGATTTTATAAGCTACAGCCTCCTTTAAAAGGGAGGTCATCGTAGTATCAAGACCACCAGGCTTAATCTTATAACAATCCAACCCTTGGTCTTTGAAACTACCCATGACTAGCATGTTGACAAGATCCATGGAGGAACAGTCCCCTTCAGTAAGCAGACCTTATAGAAGCAGCCTTGCATGAGGAAGGAAGCAGAGGGTCTTACCCTAATTTATCCTAGCCTAATGAATTATCCAGTAGCCTGGAAGGTCCTATGGCTCAAGCAGGGCCACACTACCTAAATTTCTACCACACACATGATAAAAAGAATCAGAGTCTCAAAAACTCTCTGGACCTAAGTCCAAAAGACTTTCCAGAGAGGACCCAGGAAAATGTCATTCAATGGGCCTAGGGAGATGGAATAAATCTGAGTTACAAGGTCACTAATCTCACTGGCCTGGGTCCTTATCTGGTGAATTCACAGAACTTTTGGGAAGGGTCTATCCACATGCAATAGGAGATGTGCATGAGGCCACTAACTCCCCCTAGTCTAAAAGCAAATAGTCTAGGGCCAAGTTATAGTCCACAACCAGGCAATTTTTAGGGCATTTTTTCTTGCCCCTTCTTTACGCAGTGTGATCCTAAAAAAAGGTTGGTCAGACAGCCAGGGGCTATTGAATCCCACTGCTGCTTCAGCCTATTGAGGAGATGACACTATGGCCTGGGTCACCTATGTCAGGGTTGTGACTATAGCCCCCACTGTATCGGTACCTGCTGTTTTGTCACATATATAGCTTATAGCCACAGAACTTTGAGGTAGGTAAAAATAGTAAAATGGTGCGAGTGATGTCTTTTTGACTAGTGCATAAATTAGACTTAAGCAAGGCAGAGAAGTGAGAAGTAGGCTTCAGAGAAAGACAAAAGTTAAGATGACTAGTGATGGCTAGGGATGCAGTTGATGACACTGGCGTCTTTGATGTCTAACCAAATTTTAAGCACTCCACATGGCCTGCTTCTGCCTCCATCATGGTCATTGAAACAAATTGTTCTCATCAGTATATTCCACTGGGGCATGAGGTAGACACCTTGCTAACTCATTAAACGGTCTGAGACCCCTTGGTAACCCTCCACCTGGTTTAGCCCAGCTGGCAAACTTTTACTAGGGTGTGGCTGCTGCACATGTTACATTTTCTTGGAGCCACAGCTGAGAGGTGGTTGAATCAGGTGGATACCAAAGAGAGAAAGCAGCCCTGAAAAGGGCTTGGCAGTGCTCACATCAGAGGTACAAGTCTCCCCTGAACACCTGAACACCCCACCCCATATACCCAAGTAGTCCTCACCCCCTTTCCAACTTCCTTTTGTGTTTTGTCTTCCCCTGTTAGATTATAAGCTCCTTGAGAGCAGGGCCTGTCTTTCTTTCTTATTCATATCCTGTATGCTTAGCACTGGGTCTAGTATGTAGTACTTTCTTAACAAATGGTTATTGAATAAAAATAAATTGAAATTCTTCTCTAATTACACCTATTTTACCTCAAGTTAAAACTATTTAACAACAACAAAAAAACTTCTTGCTTATTTAGTTGTATTGTTAATGTTTTCTTAGATGCATAATCAAAAATATGCAAGTCCTTAAAAGATATAAATTCAGACAACCTTGTTCTACCACTCTTTGTCCTTACAGAAGTTATGAGCAGTTAGTTGTTTCCATGGATAAAGCACTGGTCCTGGAGTCAAGAAGACAAGTTCAAATCCAGCCTTAGACCCTTAAATCTCTGTTTGCCTCACTTTCCTTGTCCATAAAATAGCACCTATCTTCCAAAGTTGCTGTGAGGATCAAATGAGACATAATTTATAAAGCACTCAGCACTTAGCACATTACAGAAGTAATGTCCAAACAGGAGGCACTATATAAATATTAGTTATTATTAATTTTAATAGATGCTAAATGACTTGCCCAGGATCACATAGCTAGTAAGAGGTCTGAAGCCACATTTGAACTCAGCTCTTCCTGACTCCAGGCCCAGTACTTTATCCACTGAGGCATCTAGCTGTCTCATTTGTTAGTTAGGACCTACTTATAGAGACAATATGGAAATCATATACTCAAGAGCAGTACAGAAAGGGAAGATATATTTTCAGTCAAATGTAAAGAGATGATAGTAAAAGTTTCTTTCACATAAAAGGATTTGTGACAATATTAGCAAATGAGTTCCATGTAATTTAATTTGATTCAATAAGCATTTTTTAAGCTTCTACTATATGCTAGATATTGCGCTTTGCACCAGGGATACAAAGTCCCAGACAGAAACAGTCCTTGTTCTCAAGGTGTTTACAATCTACTGTGTAAGAAACAACATATTCAGAAATGAGTAAATATAAAGTGTCTAATAGAAAGTAATTTTTTGAGGGAGGTGCAATTGCTAGCACTTCAACCAATCAGGAAAGGTCTTTTGTAGGAGACAGCATTAGAGCTAAATCTTGAAAGATGCTAGAGCTTCCAAGAAAGGGAATCTTTACAGAGGGGGATGGGGAGCAGTCCTTGTAAAGGTACTGAGACAGGAGATGGGACCTGGAGTGCTGTGTACTGGAAACAGCAAGTGGACAAGGTTGGCTCTTGATCTTAGAAATGTTTGCACAGAGAAATATTCAACTGCCCACTTGTCCACAGAATGTAAGCATTATATTTTCAAAGCATGCTGTTTCTTAAAAGACTAAAAATATCTCCTCTCTCCCTAAGCTATGTTAGAGATCAGGCAAGGATGTAAGTTGCCTTGAAGTGATTTTTGTAGAACCAATCCAAGTCTTTAAGGACAATATCCCTTAATAGAACAGACACAAATGTCTTAAAACTCATTTTCTAGTGAAGTTATTAGTCAATGCACACACCTATGAAATTGTGGTTAATTCAGTTCCTCTTGAATTAGTTGGTATTAATAAATATTTCCTCCTGCTTTGTTCTATATTACCAAGAAGAAAAGACACCAAGATTTGACTAACCAATGATTTTTCTATTCCTTATACCTTTTACATGCTCCTCTCCTGTCCCCAAAGAAAATTTAAACTAAACTGCAATGGAAATTTAAGAAAAAGGTGAGCGTGCTAAATTCATTTCAAGCTCTGACTAAGAGTTAGTCTGCTTGGTTGGAGGCAAGATTAGGTGAATGAAATATAATGAAATCTAAAGAAGTGAAATATAGATCTTTAGAACTAGTTTGTGAAAAGGTTTAAAGAAAGAAACAAAAGCTGAAAGAAAAAACTTGACATATTTTTGGAGACGAATGGGAGTCATTGGGAGCATTTGACCATGGGATTATGCTGCAGTTACTTACCAGGCCAGATTCTCCTCTGGTATATACTACATCCAGGTTTGAATAAAGTATTTTTGGAAAAGGCAAGGAAAGCCATTTGGTGCATAGAGGTGCTAAATTGCACTCAAACAGTTTAAAAGTGCTAATTTTCCTTCCAATAAGCTTTACTTACTCCAAGGTTATGACTTAGTTCCTGGAAGAATTTGCTTTAATACACTTAGTATTCCTGAAGCCGCTCATGAAGTGTGACTTAGAAGTTGGTTTTCTTTCCATATAAAGTTGTTGCCTGAAAAACAGGATGCCAGGAAAAAGAAATACTGTATGTGTACTTTGACCCTTCATAAAGGGAAGAGGGTCACGTTCTCTTCACAGGACCCAGTGAAGTAATGTCCAAAATGTATTAGTCATTTCATTCAAAAATAGCTCACATGCCTCTCATGTCAGTCAGGCTAACTACAAAAAGATTTCGCAAATATGATTCTACAAAATGCCTCATTGTATCATGAACACAAGTGGTCTTCTTTGCTACTGGAGATAGTGTCACTTTAAACATCTGCAAAAGTTTTTTTTTTACCTTGAGGATCTTAGTTCTTGGTTCCTTTCTCAGTCATTCTGCCCACTTACATTGACCAGACACGATATTTGTCTTTTTCTTTTTAATCAATGACTTGATACATATACAAACAGCATACTTATCAAATTTTCAGATAACACATAGCTGACAGGAATAGCTAAAACACTGAATAAGTGAGTCAAGATTCAAAAGGATCTGAATATTGGGCCAAATCTAATAAGATGAAATTCAATTGGGATAAATGTAAAGTTGGGTTCAGAAAATCAACTTTACAAGTATGAGACAGTGGGGGTGGAAGTCTTGGCTAGACAGTGTTATTCCTCTGAAAATGAAGATATGAGGCTTGGCGGTTTGATGGATGGCAAACTCAATAGGAGTCAATCGTATGATATGGGAGACAAAAAAAAAAAGCTAATGCAGTATTTGGCTGCATTAAGAGAAGCATAACTTCCAGGAATAGTGAATTGGTGGTGCTATTGCACTATGCCCTTGTCAAACCAAATCTGGAGTAAGTATTGTGTTCATTTCTGGGAACCACATTTTAGGATTGACATTAATGATCTGGACAGTGTCTAGAGTGGGGCAAGTAGGGTATAAACGGCCTCAAGTCATGCTTTTTGAGGGTTGTTTGGAAGAACTAGCAATATTTAGCCTGTAGAAGAGAAAATTTTAGGGAGAACATGCTATCTATCTCTGAAAATTTTAAGAGCTGTCACCTGGAAGAAGGATCAGAGTTGTTCTGTTTTAGCTCAAAGGCAAGAGTAGGGTAATAGCTGCAAAGAGATAGATGATGTAAGGAAAGGAACAACTCTCAACAATTAGAGCAATCTCAAAGTAGGTTGGACTAAAGTGGGTTCCCTCTCATAGGGTATCTTCAAGCAAAGACTAGATGACCATATGTTTGATATACAGGGAAAAGAAATATTTTTAGGTATGTGTTAGACTGGATGGCCACTGAAATCCTCTCTTCCTTGAAAATTTTATAATCCTGTGCTTCTAAGACCCTAAAGATAAGGAAATAAGTGAGTTTTGGAAAAAAGATAACATACAATTGAACCTTTCCCCCTCCCACTTCTATCCATGAAAAACAACTTATCTTCAACAACTCACCTCCATTAATCCAGGGACTCTCTCTCATAACTGTCTAAGAGGTTTTTATGATCCTCCTATTCACAAGCAAGGAGCCCAAGGAGGTCTCAATGAGGTATGCACCTGCAGAGCTTAAGAAAACAAGCAAACTGAAGTAGAAAGCTATGTAGTATATTTTTCATGTGCCAAGGTACAAAAATTCAGCATCTTAGATGAAATAATTTACCAAGAGTGTCCTAGAAGTCTTAGTGTAGTTATAAGCTTTGACTTTTGGAACACTGTAATATATATTATACAAAAGATACAAAGGAGGAATTTTGACAGATAAGATGAGGTCCTTATTTTTTTTTAGTTACAAGGAAAAGGAAATCTATCTATCCATTTATCTATCAATCTATCAATAGATCAATCTACATAGTGATCTAGCTATCTATATCAACACTGCCTCTAAAAGGATATCAAAAGATTACCAAAAAACTACATGAATGTAATTATTACCCCCATTTCCTTGAGAGAAGGGATTTTTTTTCATTTTTTCTATTTGTAATCCCAGTAAATAGCTCAATGCCTGTTACAAAATGGACACTTAATAAGTAACCCATTAATTAATTGGTTGATGGTAAAGTGAGGTTTTGTGAATTTTTTCCAGTGCCTGACACATAGTGGATACTTAATAAAAACTTGTTGGTTAATGCATTGATGATAAAGTGAGTTTCTATAACTATTTTTCCCCTACAGTTCCGACTGGGAGCTGGTGATAAAGGAATTGGATGGGCAGTACTGTAACTTGTTTTCTGGTGTCAGATCCCTGAGCCAGTAAGATCAACATGCCTGGTCTACTGACAGCCCTGGAATCAGGTGGAACAACCTTTACTTCTCCTGTGGAACTCTTTCGTACTTCAAGGAAGAGCCTTACAAGGCAGAGCTCCAATTTTCTTCCTTTTGCATTCAATTAAATGGCTATGCTTGAGCAGCTTTGAGGGGGTGGAGAGGACCCACAGAGAAGACATGAGTTTAGTCCACAGCTCATTACTTTATCCATTATAGCATGCTCTTTCGATAAAGCAAGAGAGGGTTGTCATAAAACCCAAGAAATCCTGTTGCTAGTAAAACAAGTATATAGTAAGGATAATTATATATAAAGAAAATCTTCTTGAAAAAAATACATATTTCATTTCTTTAGAATCAGAGAGCTGCATTAAAAAGAGAAAACTCCCCAGAAAATTCCTATAACGCAGGCTGCTAGACATGATTTCTCTTTATATTAATGCCTAAAGCAATATCAATAATGCTAAAGCTATACATTTGCTTGGACCTATCCATGTTCACCAATGTCCTGTGTGTATTAAATGAAGAGCTATCTATCCCGTACAACTTTTTTGTTTCCTTGGCAGTGTTCATGCTGTTTGACTGACAGGCTTTAGCTGTATAGAGCAGACTTTTGAAAGAAAAGAATCATATAGTTGTTGAGCTTCAAGGTATCTTAGAGATCTTACAAACCTATCTCCTAATTTTTCAGATAAGGGAATTGAAGCTCAGAGAGCCAAATGAATCGCCCAGGTCACACAGCCTACCAGGGCCAGAACTGAGAATAGAATCCAGGCTTCCCTCCCCTTCCCCTCCCCCACACATTCTTTACATAGTTGGAATGGTTTGTTTGATGGCATTAGGGAGTTCCTTGTCACTAGGGGTCTTCAAGCAAAGATTGAACGACCACTGTAGAGGAGGAATTGTAGGAAGGACTTCTGCTTTGTCTGGGGTGTAAACAAAATGACCTCTGATGTTTCTTCTCACTTTTTAATTCAATGAGTTTATATTGTTTGCTGTAGACTTACATAGAAGACTAAATATTCATAGGTCATCATAAAGAAGAGAAGAGATGATGAAGGCAAAGGAGAAAAATCTATTATTAGCATCAAATTCTGCCTATAGATATACATTATGTGAATCGCCCGAAATACTTGAACAGGAAAATAAGGCCCTGACACATTGTATCAAACACAAGATTTTGCTCCTCTTCCCCACCCTCCTACCTACAACTCCCTTAACAGGGAGTTCTTCCATTAGCCTCCAGCACCAATGCAATAAACTATGAGTAATGTTGCTGGGTTGTGACAGAATAAAGAGAGGAAGGTTAGAAGGGCTTATGGGGTAATGCAGAGGTGTCAAATATGCAGCCCAAAACTCTCAAGTATGACTCAAATGAGATGAATATGTAATTGGGAAATATTTAACAAAACAAATAAAAAATAGATAATATTACATTGAAAAACTAATTCTACAGGGATCTGGATGAATGGATTGGGGGCTCCTGTCTATATTTGAGTTTGACACTGCTGGTATATTAGAAAAAAAGGCACTCTGGACTTGGAGTCAAAAGACCTGTTTGAATGCTAACTTCTGTTTGTTTTTTGCTAGGCAATGGGGTTAAGGGACTTGCCCAGGGTCACACAGCTAGTAAATGTCAAGTGTTTGAGGCCAGGTTTGAACTCACGTCTTCCTGATTCCAGGACAGGTGCTCCATCTACTGCACCACCTAGCTGCTCCTTGCATGCTAACTCTTACTTTTAATATGTAGGCATCCTTAGGTAAGTTCTTGCCCCCATCCGTGCCTCAATTTCTGCATCTTGAAAATGGGATGACACCTAAGATCCCTTCTGTTTCTATTATTCTAGAGTGTGGAACTGGACTCATAGTCAAGCAAAAACAGCTGCTGTTTTCATGGTTTGGAATGGCAGCCATCTACTTCCTCTCTTCTTCTTACTGAGTTCAGGATCTTCCTTTACTACACATTGTGCTGCATCATCATCATCATCATCAACAACCTCATCATCATCATCACAACTAACATTTATATAGCACTTACTATGTGCCAGACACAGTGCTATTTGTTGTTCAGTCATTTCATTTGTGTTCTTTGTGACCCCATTTGGGGTTTTCTTGGCAAAGATACTGGAGTGGTTTTCCATTTCCTTTTTCCAGTTCATTTTACAGGTGAGGAAACTGGGGCAAATAGGGTTAAGTGACTTGCTCAAAGGTTACACAGCTAGCCTTACCAACATAGGCTGTCAACTTCTCTGAAACTTACCATTTTAGAGATTTGCCTAAAGCACTGAGAGGTTAAGCCAGCATATGTCCAAAGTGATGTTTTAAACCAGGTCTTGGCTTTAATGTCCCTTCTCTATCTGACCCTAATTCTAACCTTAATCTATCTATTTGTGTCTATCTTGTTGTTCAGTCATTCCTCATATCCAACTCTTCATGACCCCCATGGATCATACTGTCCATGGGCTTTTCTTGTCAAAGATACTGGAGTGGTTTGCCATTACTCCAATGGATTAAAGCAAACAGAGGTTAGTAAGTTTTTGAGGCTGGATTTAAACTCAGGTGTTCCTGACTCCAGGTCCAGCACTCTATCCATTGAGCTAACTAGCTTACATATGCATACACACACATATGTATATGTATATATACACACAGATATATGCATGTATGTATACACACACACATATATACATATATATTTTAAATTATGAGTCCCAATATAAGTTGAGATATGTGTGTTTGTGTGTGTGTGCGTGTGCGTGTGTGTGTGTGTGCGTGTGTAACTCTTAGCAAGACTGATGGAAAAATGAAGTCTTTTCTTTTAGTTTTAAACTTTTTTTCCATTATTATTTTCATCATTCTCAATAGTAAAAGTATGTGAACCTAGACATTTGTCCTCCTTATCTTTGTCAATGATATATAATTTAGCTTTGGTTATCCAGGGACAGGTTATCCAGACTACTTTGCTTTTCCACCTTTTTGCTGTCCATCATTTTTTCCACCTCACTGCTCATTAGTCACCTCCAGCAGATGGCAAGTGGGGAAAGAGGAAAGATGGTGACCTCCCTATTCTCCTGTTTGTCAGGAACCTTTGTAAAGGTCAAATGGAAAGAGTTAGAATTCAGTGGTTGAAGGGAAGTCAAGGATTGTCTGTTCCAAGAATCAAGAATTGTCTGTAGTTAAAATTAATTAGTGAAAGAAAAGAATGGCTTTTTTTAGCTATGATGCAAAAAAAAGATCACTTTTCAACTTTACTTTTCTTATTCCTCCTTTGTGTGCACCTGAAACAGTATATTCTATTCTTGATTTTAATCATAATCTAATTTTTGTTCTGTTTCACTGTCTAAAAGCTCCCTCTCCTGACAATATGGAGTAATACTGTATATGATAAAGACACACAAACACGTATTTGTATATGCACACACATATCTATTAATTCTTACAAGGAATCTCCCTAAGGATAGATGAATTTATCATAACATAAAATAAACTTTTTCTCCAAACTTTTATCTGAAACCACAGTATATTTGAAACTAATATTAAGCTAATTCTGTTCCAAAGTCATTGTCAAAGGATGGCACAGTAATTAGTACTGGTGAGACTATCTGAAACCATCATCATTAAGTGTAATTATTTCATCTTTTGTTTAGGAAGAGGGAGTGTGACTCATTAGTAAGTAATTAGTAAGTCATATACTCTGAGTTGTAATCCTAGTTGTGATCATGGATTTACCTTAAGCCAGCCATATTATTTCACCTAGTTCTCTTTATGTGCATAGAAACACAGTTGTGAAATACGCTTAGAATTTCAGTCTTTAATTACGAGACAAGCATTAAGCTCAATGATCAACCTGAGGGATTGTTTCCATGTCTCTGGCCTCCTGAACACTCTTTGCTAACTAACTGAGCTAAATATCAAAGCTGTTACATTTGTGTGAGAAGTTCTGGAAATGATATCATCAAATCAAAAACTCTTTCTGTTTGCTGTTTACTTACAATCTAAATCAGGCTACATAAGAAATATTCAGAAAGATATAGTAACAATAGTGAACTAAGTAACGGTAACAATCTCTTACTACTTCCCAAGTATGCTATTAACAAAGCTAAATTTAGTTGTTTTTTTTTCCTAAATCATAAGACTGAATTGCCCCCAATATTCATTTTTTCACCATGATTCAATACTAGTGGATATTTGGCAGTGTGCTAAAATCCATATAAAGATATGCTTCTTGCCTTCAAGGAATTAAGTTTAGAAGAGGGAGGATGATATTTTATTTTATCCAAGCATAGTCATAGATTTAGAACTGAAAGATACCTTAGAGATAATCTATTCCAACCCCTTCATTTTATAGATGAAAAAAACTGAGGCCTATAGAAATTAAATGACTTTCCCAAAATCACACAATGTCAGAATCAGGATTTGAACTACAGTATCAATGCTCTTGCTACTGCTTTTGTTGTGGTTGTTGTTCAGTCATTTTCAGCCATGTCCAACTTTTTGTGACCCCATCTGGGGTTTTCTTGGCAAAGATAACCAAAATGGTTTGTCATTTTTCTTCTTCAGTTCATTTTACATAGGAGGAATCTGAGGCAAACAGGGTTAAGTGATTTGCCACATCTGGCAAGTGTCTGAGGCTGTATTTGAACTCAGGAAGATGAGTCTTCCTGACTTCAGGCCTGGCACTCTCTCTATTGCATGATACTTCCTACTGCATCATAGGTTTTTCAATAACTGGTAGGCACCAATGTAGTCTTTCCCCTGGATACTTATAAATACGATACTGAATGTTTTGGGTTTATATATCACTGACAGGCATTACTGTAAGTCATAGTTCTGGCATTTGTTCCATGATACTCATGCTAGATCTACAATGATGTCACTTTCCTCCTCAAGATCCTATAACAGTTCCCTAATGACTTCTACATCAAGACCAAATCCTGAGTCTGACTTTCATGAACCTCTATAATTGGGTCAGACTCCACTTTATCCAAGCTTATTTGGACTACTAAGTAATAAATAGTTTTTGCTCCAGGTAGGTTAGCAGCATGACATGTTACTAGGTTGACTATGGTCATTTCCACCTCCATGCTTGTGTTTTCATTATTCCCCTCATCGTCAGTCATCCATTTTGCCTTCTATCCTTCTAAATCTTCCCTCATTTTTAAGCCCAACTTAAAATCCCACTTCCTCCTTATAACCTTTCTCAACTACTATGGTTCACATTCAGCTGTCCTGCCTATTAGCTCCTACTGTATTTATGGCCCAAAACATGGAGATTAAAACCTAGATGTTTTTAATCGCTTTGTGTATGTCAGTTTTGTTTCCCCAGCTGATTTGGAACCCTCTTGGAATCATCAGATTGCAAATTTAGAGACAGAAGGCATCTTAGAGGTTATCAAATACAAATATCTTGTTTTTCAGATTAGAAAACTGAGACCCAGATATGTTATATGAATAGTCCAAGGTCAAAATGACAGGGCAGAAATTTCAACCCAGATCTAATTCCACATTCAGGGCTTTTTAGGCATGTTTCATGTGTAAAATCTTTATCTATACTACCTCCAACAACTAGGCGAAAAGATAATTTAATTTGATAATTTTATTCAATTAAATAGTAACCATTAGCTGTTCCTTATGCCTAAAATGGTCTTCTGCCTTACCTCCCCCTCTTAATTTCCCTAGCTTCCTTCACGACTTAGAAAAATTCCATTTTCTGTCAGAGCCCTTTCCTTGTTCCCATAAGTTCATGATGCTTTACCCTTTATCAAACGAGATACTATTTGCAAAGAGCTCAGTACAGTACTTGGCACACAGCAGGCACTTAATAAATGCTTGTTCTCTCTCTTTTTAGTTTACATGTATATCCTCCATATGTATCTTGAATGTACACATTTATTTCCATGCTGACCTTTCCATTTTAATGTATACCTCTTGAAGGCAGAGGCTACTTACCCCCCCCATTTGCATTGTCAGCACTTAGCATAGTTGCTGCCACTTAGTAAGAACTTGATTAATCCTTGTTCATTCACTGCTTTTTGCCAGGCATTGTGTCAAGCAATCATAGGTGTTCAGCATTGTGCTGAGCAATGAAAATCTGAGTGGGTAATACTAGGTATGGGAAGCTAGGTGGTGGAGTGCATAGAGTGCTGGGCTTGGATCTTCTTATTCCAAATCTGAGTCCAAACCTGGCCTCACACACTTACTAGCTGTGTGACCCTGGGCAAGTCACTTAACCCTGTGTGTCTTGATTTCCTTATCTATAAAATGAGCTGGAGAAAGAAATGGCAAATCACTCCATTATTTTTGCCAAGAAAATCCCAAACAGAGAGTTAGACACGAATGAAATGACTGAACAACAATACTAGGTACAAAGTTTAAAAATAATCAAATTACACAAAAAAAGCAGAACCAAGCTGCATTTTGATGTTTAGTAAACTAAGTTTTACTGATTTATTTTGTATTTTGAAATGCCAATTGAATATTAATTAACAAATGAGGTAAACAAGGATATTAATCTTCAAGTCTGACATGTTGCAGTTTCTAATTAGTTTTGGCAAAATCCTTTAGTGGTGAGGAGGGAGATTTTGAAATCAGAGACTCATTTTGCCCTGGATTTTCTGTTTCAATGAGCTAATGTTAAATATGCAATAGGATGCATAATAATAATATATACAACACCAATTTTGTTTCTTTTCAAATAGAAGGCTCACAGCCTGATTAGATGATGAAAAATACAACTTTGCAGGATTCATTTACTGTAAATTGACTGAAATTGAGTGGAAGAAAACCCAAACCTATTTGCAGCATAGATGCTATTTCCATGTGTACAATAATTATTTCTTAGCATTGATTTGAGTAGCTATAATTTGCTTTCACATTTAATCAATAGAGAGCAATATTTGGATCAGAAGCTTTCCTGAGTAATATCATAATTACTGAATTATACAAGCTTCTCTTCCTTTCCTTGCCACTACTAGTGATTTTAAAGCTTCAACTCCTACCAAACTCTTCAGTCCCTTTGGAATTCATGTGACATTTTACATGGAAGGAAGTGTAAAATGCCACTTACCATGCTCCCACCCTATAAATTATTCATCTGTGTAGTTTATCAGACAGCATTGGCTTCTAGATAAGAAGTAGCCTCTCATTTGTTGTGCATATCACATAGGCTTAAACAATAAAAAATGGTGTGCAGCCAGATAGGGTGGAGGCAGGTACTCTAGGCATGCACATTTTGGGAGAGGGACCTTCCACCTTCAGAACATACTCATCAACTTCACTGCATGTGAAATTGTAGAACTGAGCTACTGAATCCTGTGGTCTTCAAAGGGTTAATAGGTGAAAGATGTAGGACTCTGGGAGAGGACTCAGAGTAAAGTATAAACTTTTGCTTAGCTTTCTTACAGCTGTACTGGACAATAAATGAAACCCTTAAGATCTTTAACCAAAAGGCATGTTAAGGATTTTGCATTAACCGATGGCATAGGCTTATAAATATGGGTATTTCTAAATAACAAACAAGGGCAGCTAGGAGGTACAGTGGATAAAGTGCCAGGCCTGGAGTCAGCAAGATATCTTCCTGAGTTCAATCTGGTCTCAGACACTAACTGTGTGACCCTGAACAAGTCACTTATCCCTGTTTGCCTCAGTTTTCTCATCTGTAAAATGATCTGGAGAAGGAAATGGGAAACCACTCCAGTATCTTTGTCAAGAAAACCCCAAATGGGGTCATGAAAAGTTGGACACAACTGAAAAACTACTGAACAACAAAATAAAGTTTGGCCAAACTGACAGAATCACAGAAGCTCAGAATAGGAAAGGAACTCTGAGTTTACTTGGTCCAAATCATATCTGAATAGAAATTACATTTACAACATCTCCAATTAGCCTCTTTAAAAATCTTCCCTGACCAGGAAACATATGATCTTTTGCCACAGCGAGAACAACCCAAATTTTGGAATACTTAAATATGTTACTTGTTTTCTCCCACATTAGAAAGTAAAGGCCATTCATTAAAGGAGTTGTTCTATTCTTTGTACTTGCTTCCCTAGAACCAAGCATAATACCTGGCACACAGTAGATGGTTCAGTGGATGAGAGTGCTAGATTAGTCAGCTAGGCCTAAGTTAAAATCCCACTTTAGGCACATGCTATGTGACCTTGGGCAAGTCACTTAAACTCTCCAAATTTCAGTTTATTCATCTGAATAATGGAGATAGTGATTGCACCTAACATACAGGGTTGTTGTGAGGATGAAATGAGATAATATATCCATACCTCACTTTGCAAACTTTAAAGCACTATGTAAATGCTAGTTGTTACCATTAAGTAAGATGTTTATTGGTTGATTGTGTACAATGAGATTTAGACACCAAAGTTGGAGGGAAATTAGAATGGCTTTATCATGAAGTTCGACAAATAGCAATCACCCACAGTATGAGTGTGCACAGACAGACCATCTGGGAAAACAATTACAGGGTCAGGGTGATGGCCTTGTATACACAGATGCAAAGAAGTGAGGGACTTTCCAGGTGGTTCCAAGCTGTCTCATGGTTATCAGAAAGGCCCACAATTAAAACATTTCATGTTTTGGGGAGAAGTTTCTATATCTATTAGTAAAAGCTTTGGTTGTTGCAACATTCATGGGGCCATAGAAGGGGCAGGACCCTGAGATAGAGATGGACCAAGGACAAGATGGAGGGACTTTACAAAATGGAGTCACTTTGGTTACTTTGATACCTGCAATTGATGATTGATAGCTCCACTCCAATCAATCACCAAGCCCTAATTAAGCATCTAGTATGTTCCAGGCAGGGGAATTATTAGGAAATTCCTCCTCATCAGAAACTAAAATTGTTCATAGCCCTATCCATGGGACTATGCAGAACAAGTCTCCATCCCTAAATCATAACCCTTCAGATATGTGGAGACAATAATCATGACCTCATTCTCTCTTCTTTTTCTTATCTGTTCTTTAACAATTACCTGTAATTTTTGAAAGATCTTTTGAAATTGTTATTGCTTAAATAAAACAGGGTAGGAAAATGCCTCTGTCCATTGCAGCTACTGTTTGGTGGACTGAGAGATTTCCACACACAAAAAAATACCCACCAAAATGTTTTTTAAAAAAACGCAACCAATGTGTTAATATGGTGCATTTTCACCTGACACCGAGAAAGGTACATGAGAAAGAGCAAAAAGAAGAGAAGAAATATCATTACAGTTAGTATTTATATAGTGCTTTAATGTTTGCAAAGCAATTTCTGGAAATTATGTCATTCGATTTAAAAAAAATAACAACACTGTAATTTAGATGTTACTATTATCCCCATTTTAAAAATGAAAAAAAAAAAAAACTGAGACCAAGGTCATACATATAGTGTCTGTGAAACAGAATTGAAACTTGGGTCTTCCTGATTATAGGTGTAGCATTCTATCCACTGTAGGGAAGAGGGATAGAGAAAGCCAGGATCGTAGAGAAATGTCTACCCATTTTCTGGAGGGAGCAGAATTCACAGGCTCCTAACTTGGTGTGTGATGGTATTTAGGACCATAAGAAGGAAGAAAAGCTTCTATAATCGAGACAAGCGATATCCTCCTGCCCTTGAAACCTAGATTATTCCAGGCTTTTAGCCACATCTGTAATCCATTGGTGTCAGACACTTGAGTGGTCACATACAGCAGGACAATTTCAGTTAATTTCATAGGGAGAACTAGGGAATTCATTCAGGTGCATCTTATTGGTCAACTACCCTTGAAGTCACAGACAAGAAAGTACCAATCATCAAGGTCCCTAGATAATTGCAGCACTTCTTAAACTATGGGTTGCAACCCCATGTGAAGTCACAAAAAATTTGGCAGTAGCAAAAGGTTTCTGAATGTGCAATGACCAAAAATTAATTAAAAATCAAATGTAATGAATTCGAGTTGTTTCTGGCAGCACTTGTCCTCATGCAACTTCACTGCAGCCTTGGCTCTGAACACAAAGCGTGTGCACTTTGCACTGCACTTGCTGCTGAAACTCAAAAAGGGCTTGTGAATGGAAAAAAGTTTAACAAGCTGGGCTCCAGGCAGGATCAAGCGGCATTCCTAAGAAAACGTTTGGGTCCAGAAACTCAGGAGGATTTTTCCTCTTTTCTTTTCTGGTCTGGTTTAGTAACTCCTATCTTAATAAGAAATAGATACTGGAATCACTCTGATTTCTCATATCATGTGCATTGCCCTTAATTCAATTTAGTTTTAAATTTTTGTTAAGAACCTATTATAGCAAGGTCCTGCTTTCAGTCTTTCCTGCCACTATGGGTGGCTTTTTCAGGTTTTCTCCCCTTTTCTCCAACACTGTCTATGAAATCCAGCATACTACATATTGGTGTACATGTATAATTAAAATTTCCTGTAGTGTAAAAATTATAAGAGTCCAAACCATATATAGATTTTTGTTCCTTGGCTTCACTCATTAAAATAATGCCTCTAGAGACATGACTAATATTAATGATGGTATTGATAAAAATATAATACTTATAATAGCTAACATTTATATAACAGTTTAAGATTTAGAAAATATTTTGAATATATTATCTGATTTGATCTTCACAACAGCCCTGTGAAGTAGATGCTGTAATTATCCATATTTGACAGAAGCAGACAGAGCCTGAGGGAGATTAAGAGACTTGCCCAAGGCCACAAGTCTCAGGTGTTTCTATAATTGTGCTTCACCACTATAGAGTGCAAGGACAGGGATCTCCAAAAATGCTGTTGGAGGAAATAGATTAGTGAGACACCAGAGAGCAGGGAAAACTGTGTGTGGTACACAGTTCCCAAGGCTGCCTATTTCTTCATCGTTTCCTCTCAGGAGGACTTCCGGGTCTTCCATTTTATTTGGACAGTGGAAAAAGAAAGAACATATTATAGGAGGGGAACTCTGCCCTTGATGCAGTAAAGTAGTACTGTACTTTGATAATTGAACTTTTTGATTTATTGGCAGCATGGTCCAAATTTGTGGTAATCAGGAGCAGCATGTCTGAGACCTGAGATCCATGGCTGGAGAGGAGATATAAGCTGCTGGTTGAGATTGTGGGAAGCAGTTACCAGTGGCAGATAATTTGTTAATATAAGGACAGAAATTATTAATACCGAATGTAATATTACTTGCCATTCCTTAAATGATCCTAATAATATCAGAATTGCAGTAATGGCCTTGCATTCCTACTTTTAAGCTATTTACTGTGAATTAGGTTGAGCTGAAATCACACCCTAAGTCGTCCCACCCAGGGATTTTACCTGCTAAAGAAACCTAGCTTGATCTGGATCTCAGCTCCTGCTGTCTTTGCCCACTTCCATTGAGATTCTTGGCATGAAGGGCAAAACAGCCAGAATGAAGTGGTGGTTTTACTTGCCTGGATTGGGTTGCCAAGGGCCACTGGGATCTCATGACCAGGCCATACTACCTCACCTATCTCTTCCCCCTCTCCTCCTAAAACTATAAAAACTTTTTCATGGGTGTCTTTGGATGGGAAATCCACTGGACATCTCCGAGAGTGGCAGGTTTGCTACGCTGTTATCTGAATTAAAGATGCGTTATTTCTCAACTTACAACTTTGATTTATTTCAAGACTTGACAGGGAGAATTCTAGAATGCCAGGGACTGCCAGCTATTACAGAACACAAGGTGGTCAGCAAGAAATGGGAAATGGATTTTCCTCCCTGAGCCTCTCTGAGATAATCCTGGTTAGGCATCCAGGATACACACACACACACACACACACACACACACACACACACACACACACACGCTCCTTTTCCTTTATCCTCTCTTCCACAATTTGATGATGTTAGGAGAATTTGCATGTATATGTTTGGTGAGGAAGAAAGCACCTCTCCCCCAACATGTGTACAAAAAAAAAAAAAAAAGATTGGCCATCGAAGTCTGCCTTATGTATATTTATGAGTCCAGATTGTGGCAGGAAATTTGCCAGATGTGAGGTGAGGGTAAGAATTTTTTTCTATAATTTTCTAATAATTTATAGCATCATTTCATCTTCATACCCCAAAGTCAAAGAATCAGCATTGCAGAGTAGATAAACAGTTTGCCTTGGAATAAGGAGGATGAGGTTTAAAGTCTCACTTCAGCTGTATACCTATGTGACCCTGGGCAAGTCATTCACCCTTCTATTGTTCCAAGAAAAAAAGAAAACACCCCTTTTCCAAATTAAAGGTTGCAGAGCAAGCTCCAATTTGCATTGGTAGAAGAAGGTTCCTCAATAGAAGACCTTATAACAATGAAATTTCAGGTTTTATTATTAATATTTTTTAAAGACATCAAAACCTAGGTCAGTATTTAATTCAGACCTAGCACTGTCCTCACCACAAAGATCCAAGTGGAGCTTGAAGCAGGGGAAGGGAGAATACTCTTAAGTATTTAAAATTTAAAGTATGAGAGTACTTAAAGTATGTCTGCACACTAGAGAGAAGGCCTACTCAGATGAACTAGAGAAAAGACTCTGAAAAAAGCCATTTAACTAGTGGCTTGAGTATAGCATCATCTAGTGGACAATGCACATATTCAACTCTCTTGGTTAACTAATTGAGTTAACAAGCTGTTTTCTGAAGGCTTATGGAAAGCAGGACACAAGCTGTTCTGGGTACACTGGGCACCAATCCAGTTGTTCACACATCTCACACCACTATCACACACTCAATAAATATTTGTTATTGATGACCTTAAAATAACACAAAAACTTTTATAAGCACCTGCTATTTTCAAGGCACTGAGCGAGTTTCTAGGGATATAAAACTAAAATAATTCATTGCCCTCAAGTAGCTTATATTCTACTGAAATTGGTATGAGATATAGCATGTGTTTGGATAACATATAAAATGAAATAGGGAGTAGTAAGGAAAATGGAATGATTCAGACAAATCTAGGAATAAAATGAATAGGAGGAATATAATGAATATGATGTCCTTTGGATTCCTGTGACTTCTCAAAATGCCTAAGAGAATAAAGCAAGGTCCTCGAAGCTTTTTTCAAGCATGACTCTGTCACTGACCTTGTTCAGATATCGCCACTGCCCGCCCTTATAGAATGTTGTTTGAAACTTCTAGCAGCTTGCCCAGTTTACAAACCTTTATGAAAGGAAAATAAACAAAATTAGACACAGAAGGAATAACTAATTCCAACTAATAGAATATTCAGAGTGGCACTGTATTGTCCACATAGGTTTAACCTGGTTCTCTTGCTTGCATTTTGTCCTAAAAATGCTGTTTGATCTGCATGATGCTCATTTTAGGAAAACTACTCGGGTCAAGTTTGCAAGCATTAATTAAGCACCTACTATGTGCCAGGCACTCTGCTAAGTTCTGAGGATGAAAAGAAAGACAAACAAATAATGAACAAGCAGAGAGAGAACCAGACACACAAATACAGACACACATGCACACAAACAGAGCAAGAAAGAGACAGAGACAGAGAGATTAGATAAATGACTGAATGAATCAACAAGTAATTGAGGAAATGAGAAAAGAAAAGAAGGAAGGAAGGAAGGAAGGAAGGAAGGAAGGAAGGAAGGAAGGAAGGAAGGAAGGAAGGAAGGAAGGAAGGAAGGAAGGTAGGAAGGAAGGAAGGAAGGGAGGGAGGGAGGGAGGGAGGGAGGATGTTCTTGCTCTCAGGAAGGTCACAGTCTAATAAAGGAAACAAGAAGCACAATATTGTACAAACAAGACATACACAGGACAAATTGGAGATAATCTTGGAGGGAAGATACTAACCAGTATTAAGGGGGACCAGGAAAGGCTTCTTGTAGAAGACAGGATTTAGCTGGGACCTGAAAGAAGTCAGGGAAACTAATAGGCCAGTGAAAATGCCTGAAGTCAGGAGATGGGGTGTCTTATAGGAAGAATGGCAGTAGGATGTGCTAACTCTGCTTTTACAAAATGTCTACAAGCAATTTCACTGGAGGAAAGTAGCTAGTGTTCTCATCACAGCTAAGAGCAAGAGCCTTTACCATTTCCAGCTCCATAAACCAACTGTCCTGACTTCCTATTCATGGTAACAATGAGATTCTAGGAATGACATTTTTCAGGGGAACATTGACAAACTTGAAATTGTCCATTAAAGTGACAGTAAGTTGGTGAAGGCCCTAGAAATTATGACATATATATGTATATATATACATATACATATATTTATGGAGAAAGAGAGAATTCAAGTAAAGGATATAGCATTTGTCTATATTATAAGTATTGTACTTGTAAAGGTTAAGAGGCAGTATGTCATAATGGATAGAATGTTGAATTTGGAGTAAAGAAAACTTGGGCTAAAATCTTGACTTTAATATTTATTGTGGTCTATGAGCAAGTCACTTAACGTCTCAAAGGCTCATTATCTGTATGGGTAAAATGATACTAATATCTAATACTAATAACTGCACATGGGTCAGTATAGTTGGACCACAGAGTATGTGGAAAGGAGCAAAGTAGGGGAGGATTGGAAAAAGAAGAAGGGGTCAGGTTATAAAGAACTTTAAATTCCAAAATGGGAGTTTAAATTTAGTCTGGGAGGTGAGAGAAAATCACTGAAGCTGATAGAGCTGAGGAAAAACATGATATGACCTATACTTTAGCGAAAATCAGTTTGTAAACAGTAAGTAAGTCTCAGGGAGCCAAAAATTACCATTCAGTGAGTAAGTCATGCTAGACCCTAGATATTCCATCAGGTTCCATCTTTCAATTACATATAATCACACCCATCAACTAGTTTATTTCCTTTTACTTATTACTGATGCTAGTTTGAATTTAAGACAGTTAAATCCCTTCCTGGGTGGTCCACAGTTCTGTGATTTTAAGGGCTGTGTCATTTACCCCATCTTGACAACAAAAAACATTTTCACCATTTGTGCTATTTTAAATCTAATGTCATTTCAAGTTGTTGTCAGTTTCAAACTGAAATTCATTGACGCTCTCAATGGCATGTTTAACACTGAAAATTCCAAGAGTTAAACAGAGAGATTTATCAATAACTTATACAGATATTTAAATTTCACAATAGAATTGCCAGTTCTATTGGCAACAATGACTGGGGAGAGAGTATTGCCAATATTAGCTCAGTTTTCCCCTTACCTTTTGGTTTGCACAAATAGAGCTTAAGAGCCTGTATGCTGCTGTTACAGCCTTTTTAATATACCCACAGAGATGAAGCATTGTGTCTGGTGACTCAATAGGCATCTTGTTGTATTCTCTTTAATCTTCCTCTGACATGACCTGTTCCTTGTACAGTTTAATCCTCACATTAATATTTTAATATGGTCTTCATTGTAGTGGGAGTGAGCAGGAAGATTCGCTTGAGTCTAGCTGAGATGATTGCTTGTGTGATTTCAATTTTGTATATTACCATTCTAGTGCTGGATATGAATGTATTAGTGAAATATGCCTGCCTCTGAATGAAATACTGCCCTGCCATAACATAGAATGATAGCTATACTCTGTGTTCATTAGAAAAGAACTAATTGGTTCAGGAAAAAAAAATAAATAGACCCATACATTTTTTCCCAGTAAGGACATCCACACCTATTTTAAACTTTCTGATCTTTCAACTTCAGTGCACATACATATACACACAAACCCATGCATATATGTACCCATGCCTGCATGTATGTGTACACATATGATTATTGTGTGACTTCATTTGGGCTTCTAGTTTTCCTGTATAAAATATCGTAGAGCTGGACTAGAGCTCTATGATTCTATTAAATCAATGTTCCTTCATTCAACATTCAGTAAATACTTATTAAGCATCTACTGCTAAAAAATTAATAATATATAATATTTACATAAGCACTTTAAGGTTTACAAGAGGCTTTCATTGCAATAACCTTGTGAGGCAGGTGATAATAATAATTGGCTTTAATATAGTGCTTTAAGTTTTACAAAATACATTTTATACATTTTTCTGATCTTCCCAACAATCTAATAAGGTAAGCTCTATAGATGTTGCTCTCCCCATTTTAGAGCTGATGAAACTGAGGCTCAGAAAAGTTAACTACCTTGCTCATGGACACACAACTAGTAAGTGTCCATGGCAAGATTTGAACCCAGGTCAATCTTGATTCTAAGTCCATTATGCTTTTCATTATACCATTCTACCATAGACCATATACCTTGCCTAAGTTCTTAAAAAATCCATCAATTAGATGTTGTTCTTGTTGAGTCCTTTCAGTCATGTCCAGCTGTTTGTGTACCTATTTGGGTCTTTTCTTGCCAAAGATACTGAATTGCCATTTCATTCTCCAGCTCCTTTTGCAGATGAAGAGACTGAAGTAAACAGGATTAAGTGACTTGCCTAGGGTCACACAGCTAGTTAATGTCTGAGACCAGATTTGAACTCAGGAAGATGAGGCTTCCTGACTCCAGACTTGGTGCTCTATCCACTGAACCATCTAGCTATCCCATATCTTTTCTTCCTATTCTATTGTATTAATTCTGTCTAACCTCCTCATTTTGAAGGCTGGACTTAAAGTCAGAAGATTTGAGTACAAATGCTAGTACCTAGTTTTGTTATCAGGGAGTCTTGGTTACTTTTTTTCCCCTTTTTTGGTTTTTTCATCTGTAAAACAGGGAAACTAATGCTTTTGCTACTGCATGGACCTCAGTAGCTACCCTACCCTGCTAAACGAAGAGGCTGTAGGGTGAGGCTCAAATCCCCTAGGTCACCTGCCAAACTAAGGCCTACAGTAATATCAACTAGCTGCCAATTCACCAGGAGTCTCCCTGAACCCAATCTCTATTACCTCTCTCTACTCACCATCAATCAGCTCCAGTCCCCAGACCCAGGCTCCTCATTTTCTTCCCCATTCCAACCCACTTTGTTCC
Source organism: Vombatus ursinus (assembly GCF_900497805.2). Classification (NCBI taxonomy): domain Eukaryota; kingdom Metazoa; phylum Chordata; class Mammalia; order Diprotodontia; family Vombatidae; genus Vombatus; species Vombatus ursinus. The sequence goes on along the minus strand of NW_020949351.1, from coordinate 2,530,302 downwards.
TATAAAAACCCACCAAATTTTACTACTTTGGACACAATTCTGCTTGGAGAAGACATGCTTTCTTCCTCCCTGACTGTCCCCATCTTATTGTATTTCCTCTCAATAAAGCCTACTTTACTTTCTCCCTGATGGCTGTCTTGCTGTACTTCCTTGCACTATATACTTTGGTAGCCTGAACTTCCTCAAACCTCACTAAGACAACTACATTATTCACAGGGTTGTTGTGAAGAAAGTCCTCAGCAAACTAAGTGCCATAGAAATAATCAGTATTGTTACTACTACAGTGAGACTACTACTACCACTCATGGGTGAACAAGGCTGAGAATGCTCAAAGTCATTCAACTAGTTTTATCACAACCAGTACTAGAACTTTCAACTTCAAATTTAGGATTTTTTCTAGACTACCAGGGGAGGATTGAGGCTGCACGCCTCCTACAGGCAATTGAAACTATAGAGTCAACATAAAGGCTGAAACCTCTTCAGCTTTTAGCATGCATATTTGTTTTTCTTTGACCACTACTAAGTTCTACAATAATCAAAAGACCTATAAAAATAATACTCAGTAGCCCCTTCTAGAATTGGTTCATGTCTCAAAATTTGCAACCAGGCCCAGCCCTTATAATTGTCTACAATGAGAATTAGTGAAGGATAATAGTTGATATGGGCAATTCCAGCCTATTTATCCTACTGAGGATTCCTTCCCATATTAGGATTCCAGAAGGAACTCTAATAGTACTATTGATGTGAAAGTCTCTTTGGTCTTTTAATCCCTACTTTGAGGCAGGGTCTAGTCCAGGGGTAGGGAATCTGCAGCCTGGAGGCCTTGGAAGCAACCTTTTGAACTAGTCCCAGTTTTATAGAACAAATCCTTTTATTAAGGGGATTTGTTCTGTAAAGTTTGGATTCAGTCAAAGGGCCTCACTTGAGGAGCTAGAGGGCCACATGTGGCCTCCAGGCTGCAGGAGGCAATACTTCGAGGCAATAGTATAACTGAGTACAATGTACAGAATATGATGAGTACTGAATAAGTGATACAGATAGTACTGGCTATGAAGTAGGAGGAGAAAAAAATCACTGTGAAATGAGTGAGCACAGATGGTTTCGTGTTGGAGAATGAATTGAGCAGTCCCATTCTTTCAACAAACAGGCAATCTCTACTTCCCCCATGCTATTTTGCCCTGTATGTCCAAAGTTCTGAGGAAAATCCCTGAGACATAACTAATTAGAGAATGTCTTAAGCAAGTTCTTGGATTTTGAACTACAAAGAACACTTAAAAATCCCATAATAAGGACAGTGTGAATAGATTCAATCTGAACAAAAGGTGCATTTGCATCTGAAACATGACAAAATGTGAAGCAAAAGCTGATACTAATTTTTACTATACCTAGTAACTAATTGAATTAAATATAAAACAAAAACTCAAGTTGAATCACCGTTTAACGTTTTTGAGTGGCATTTGTGAAATTGTTGCCCCTGGGGGAGGCTTTAGAAAAGATCAAAATGATTGGGCCTATCAAGTTTAGAGAGTCCCCCAAGATTAGCTAAATCAGTTTAGCTCCATTACTCTCAGATTCATGCAGGAGATAAGACATCATTCAGAGGGCTCAATTTGAGCTATTTAAAGCAGCTCCTCCAATTTAGTTGTTTAACATAATGCATTAGGCTATTGATTTTATCCTCACTCCCTAAAATAAATACCACTTTCTCCCTAGGGATACCAGTGTTAAGGACTTTATATTAATTCAAGTCAATTTCCTCATCCTCCTTGCCTGAGCACTCATTCGCATCTGCACCCCTCATTGCACCAGTGGTGTGACATTCCCAAAGCCTGTAGAGTGTGTGTACCGCCGAGTCATTTCCTCTGGTTGGTGACCTTGTCTCTCCTATGTTGCCTCTCATCATTCAATTACAAATTTTGGATGTACTAAATATAGTGTTTGGGTTTTTTGCCCCCAAAGGAGACAGTAGGTGATTTACAATATAGCACTAATATGGCCAGCCAGCTTCCAGGTTTCTTGTGTCTAAATTACCTCTCTGGGCACTCCCCCAGGCTCTGGATCTAGATAACTGGAAAGCTTAGATATGGATAATTTTGTATTTCTTCTGCATTTCCAAATGATTGTCCCTTTTTTATTTCCCTCTGGATTTCATGTGGCTTTCTGAAGATTTACTCATTAATCTTAAACACAGACCAGGATGGATAGATAGCCTGGCAAGTGTTAAGTACCCTTTTATGCAGAGAAATGGACAAAGTAAGGGAAGGAAAAAATAACATTCAGTCTCTTAGTATTACTATTCTACAGACTAATCCCACAAACCATGCATTCTTTAGGAATGGAACTACTAGGAAAAACCTGAAAAGTGGCATATGTTTTGTAGGGTATAACCTACAATGTGCCAGCTTGATAATATTGAATGCTGAAATTGTGTGAGAGTAGAAGCCGATGGTGGCCTTCTAGATCAATAAATTGGAAGATAAGGAATATTGGTATAGATTACATTTTAATGAAATAGTTATGCAACTCCATAGATACCACAGACTTTTTTTTTCTTTTTGGTGAAGCAATCAGGATTAAGTGACTTGCCCAGGGTCACACAGCTAGTAAGTAAGTGTCTGAGGCCAGATTTGAACTCAGGTCCTCCTGACTCCAAGGCCAGAGCTCTATCCACTGTGCCACCTAGCTGCCCCTTACCATAGACTTCTTAGAACTTCAACCCCTCTGAAGGGACTCTGGACATCAACTAAAACAATGGCTGACTAAAAAGAACCCTCTTCTTCCATGGCCGCCAAAAATATCCTCATCATTCTGATTTCACTTGAAGACCTCCAGCAATATATAGTCCCTTATCTCCTGAACCAATCTGATCTACTTTTGGAAAACTTCAATTGTTAGGAAGGTTTTTATTTCAATACTTGTCTGGATTTGTGATCTCAAAAATGTAGATATTATCTCCATTAGAGCAGACCATAATCTATTCGTATCTCTTTATCCTTTATCACTCTTCTACATGTTCTTTCATTAAATCCCCTACAGATAGATCACCCAATGTACTGGGAGGCTTCTAGATTTGGGGAAGCTGCAGGAATACTACTGGAGCATGCAAGCTGTCCATGAATAATTCTTCTCGCTACAAGACCAGCCACCTCCTTTTTGGATCATACATCTCATGACATTCTTTATACTGCTTCTTCCATATAATTCTTCATTCCTTTTTGCATCCTTCTTACAATAGTCATATGTCTCTCTGCTGTACTTTGACAAGAACCTAAGTTCTACCTATAAGACCTGGCAACTTTAATTCTTTGGAGTCTATGGGATTCCATGATTTACAATCACATACCTGTACCAGAAGAATATTGTTATTTAAAAAGATGGGGATTATTTTCTGACAGAACTACTTCCTAACTTGATACTTTTTCCACTATCCTCCATAAAGTTTTACAAATAAATTTATATGCTAACAAGTGGTGACTTTGGCTGCCATAGTTTTCCAGACAGTAAAGAAATCAAGTATTTTCTAGTTGCAACAATTTCTGGACACGTTTGGTATCATCATTTACATTGGTTAATTTTTTTTATTGCTCACACCCTTTATTTTTTAAATTAAATTTTGTTTTTTAATCAGCAAAAATCTATTTTCTTTCCCTCCTCTAATTGAGAAAGGAAAAAAGAATCCTGTTACAATATGTATAGTTCATCAGAACAAATTTGTGTTTTGGACATGTCCGTCTTCCAGAAAGAAAAGCCTCATTCTGTATTCTGAGTCCTTTACCTCTCTAATAAGAGATGGGTAAAATGTTTATCATTAGCCCTCAGATCAGAGTTCTTAGGTCTTTCAAAGTTATTTGCCTTTACAGTATTGTCATTATAAAAAATTTCCTGTTGATTTTGATAACTTTCCTTTGCATCAATTCATATGTCTTCCCATATTCCTCTGAAACTATCTCCTTCAACATTTCTCACAACATAATATTTTTCCATCATCTTTCTATGCCATAACTTGTTCAGCCATTCCTACATTAAAGGACACCCCCCTTACCTTCCAATTCTTTGCCAGCATAAAAAAGTTATATTTTTACATCCTTAGTTAAAGTTTGTTCTGCTTAGGACTGATTCTTCTATTCATCTGTTTTCCTTTTTTTATTCTTCTTTTCTTCTTTCTTATTCTTTCTTTCTTTTCCTTTCTTCTCTTTTCTTTCCTTTTCCTTGTTTCCCTGTTGAGAAAAAATATATTTCTGTACTCAACCATATGCATGTATCCTTCCCTCCTTTGACTAATAAAGATGAAAGTGAAATTTGAGTGTCAGCCCCTTCTCTCACCCCTTCTTCCTTGTTTGTATAGATGTCTACTTGTATACAGTGATTACATAAGATAATTTCCCCTGACCATCTCCCTTTGCCCTGCTACTATGTTCCTCTTCTTTTCCATTCGTGTTTTAAGATGATCAAGACATAACAGAGCCACTCCCAAACCATCTAATTAGATGGTAATCATCTCCATGATCCTTGATGATGATAAGGGTCAGAAGAGAAATAGGTATCAAGGTATCATCTCCTCATATCAGAATATAAGTAGGTTATCATTATTTTGTCCTTTACATCCATCTTTTTATGCTTCTTTTCATTTCTGAGTTTGAACTTAAAAGTTTCTCTGTAGCTCTGGTCTTTTCATCAGGAATTCTTGGATATCACTTATTTCATTAAATGTCCATTTTGTTTTTCTCCTTGTAGGATTATATTAATTTTTTTCTGAATAAGTTATTATTAGCTGTAAGCCTTTATTTTTTGCTTTCTGGAATACCATGTCCCAAGCCTTCAATTCTTTATGTGGTGATTGCCAAATTGTGTGTAATCCTGACTGTGACTCCTCAGTACTTGAATTCTTTCTGGGTGCTTGCAGCACTTTTTCTTTGACATGGAAGATCTGGATTTGGGTTATAATGTCACTGGGAGTTTAAATTTTGGAGTCTATTTCAGGAAGTGTCTGGAGGATTCTTTCTGTCTCTAGTTTGCCTTCTGGTTCTAAGAGATCTGTACAGTTTTCCTTTATGATTTCCTGAAATATGACATCTAAGCTCTTTTTTGGTCATGGATTTCAGTTAGACTAATGATTCTTAAATCATCTCCCCTATATCTATTATCCGGGTCAGTTGTTTTTATTTTGGAGATAATTTACATTTTCTTCTGTTTTTAAGTCTTTTGGCTTTGTTTTAATATTTCTTATTGTATCAAAGAGTTGTTAGCTTCTACTTAGTCTTCTTACTTTTGAGGAAGTTGGTGCTTGACCAAGGTTTTGTATCACTTGTGCAAAGCTTTTAATTCCCTTTTTGATTTTTTCCATATTTCTTATTTCTTTCCCTGTAGTGCTTTCATTTCATTTATAAATATACATTTTTTATGTTTTTATTTGAGGCTTTTTTTTTAATTTTGGCTCAGCAACGGGGTTGTTACTTGCCCAAGGTCACACAGCTGGTGTCAAGTGTTTAGTCTGAGGGTGGACTTGAACTCAGGTCCTCCTGACTTCAGGGCCGGTGCTCTATCCACAGTGCCACCTAGCTGCCCCCAAGGCTTTCCTTGTAGATGTTTTGCAGTCATTCTCTTCTTCTGGTTTTGTGTCGTGAGCATCCATGTCACCATAATAGATTTTTATGGTGGGATTCTTTTTTGTCTGCTCATTATTCCAGCCTACTTTCTGAATCTGGGATTTATGTTAAGGTCAAGCTCTGCGCCTTTTTAGAGGGAATTGTGTGGCTAGTCTTGTTGCTGCTTTGTTGCAATAGTAGATTTTGCTATTACAGGTTTTCAGGAACAGCTCAGGCTGGGAAGTTGCTAGCTTTCTGTGCCTCCAAACTGGTCTGATCTAGGGCAAAGTCTCCCTGTCCCACCATATACCTTCTTCGGAGCTCTCTAAGTTGCTGAACTGAGGTTAGATCTGAGCACCAGTTATGTGGACTTGCCCCATTTGAAGTTTCAGCAGACTGTTGAACTGAGCTACCAATCAGTCAGCTGGAAAGTTCTGCTAGTTCAGTGACAGAACTGCAAGTTTTCCTTTGATTTGGAATTCCTGCTCTGGTTACTCCTTTCCAGGCTTTAGACTGGATTAGAAGTTGGAATTGAGACTCCACTTTACTCCTTTCATTACTATGTCATATTGTTATCATATGTTGAGTTTTAAGTCTACTGAAATAGATGGGGATTAGATATGATCTACATCATTTTGGAGGGTAGAATCAGGCATGATACTTAGACATTGAAGAAAAGTAGATTTAACTTTTATGTGAGGGGAAGAATAAATTATTCTAACCCTTAAAACTTCCTCAAAGTGGACTGGATTATCCAGTAATTGGTTTTTTAATTAATTGAAATCTGGGGGTTCATTTTTTGGGGGGGATATCCAAACCCTTTTTGTTATGTTTATTTGTCTTAGTGTTCAACTAAACTAAAATAAGCAAGTGCAGCATGGTCTGAGCTTTGGCACTTGTGACACTAATCTTACCAGAGCATACCACTATTTGTCTGTACCTTTTGTTATCTGCCTTTGTTTCCATCATAGATAGATAGATATATAGATACCTATATACATTCATGCATACACACACATAAATACAATGGCTATAAGAAAGCTTTGTTATTTATCATTTGGTGTCCTTGTGCCTACTGAAGGGTATTGGATCTGATTTGTTATGGATCTGTATGCCTTACTAATAAATCAATTTGCTTGGATGTTATTTCTTCAGTCTCCATCAATTTCACTCACAATAGTTGGTGAGTCAGCCAGGAGATCAAGGGAGGGATCCCAGCCACCAAGACAATGTCTTAGAAGAACTCCCTAGAGCATTTTGGTTGATTTTTCACTGAGAGACTTCTCCATGGTGGACTGCCCAGAAGTTAGACTCCTCCTTGTCCTAGATCTCAATTTTTTTCCAAACTAAGGTAAACCCTTATATTTTTAGACAAGTCCCTTAAGGGAGTTATGGGATCCAGTAGTAGCATACTGAAGGGAACTCCCCTGGAAAATTTTCTTATATTTTGGGACCAGAGAAGCTCTTGGTTCATCTGGAAATGACAAAAAAAGATTCACTATTAAATTGTGTAAAAACTGGTCTAGAATGGTAAGGGATTTAGCTGATAAATTATTCTGACCTAAATTCAGCACTTTTGATTGTTATATATTAAAGAAATTGAGACTGGCCATTGAACAACCCCATCCCTACCAAATGAACTATTGGTTTTGCTATGATGCCCTGTCTAAAGGATCATGCCCTTCACTTCTTAAAGGACCCATTTTAATTTATCCTGTTCTGCCTTCTCCCTCTTCAACTTTTCTCCCTATACCTTCTGCTCCCCATCTTACTCTTCTACTATAGGAGGAGATTTAATTTCTTTTGAACTTGAGGGATTGGCCATGGATGCCTTTCCTCTCCAAGAAAGATTTCTACACGATATATAAGTTAAGACATATGGTACCTTTAAGACTCTATCAACCTTTTAGTCCCTCTGATCTTGCCACATGAAGGAGAGATACTCAAAGGTCCTAGGGCTGTTATACTCCAATTTCAGGCCATATATAGAGGTTATAATTGTACCTGGAGAGATGTGGTTGACTTGATGGGCATCTTGCTTTCCCCTAAGGAAAGAACTGTCTTCATAGAAGCTGGAAATAGGCACACCCCAGTCAGCACCACTTATGCTGGCCCAGGGAGTCTTCCCAACTGGACTTTAAAAGACTTATACTGGAACCCTAACAACTCAGCCAATTGCCTCAGGATATTACAAGCTAAGGAATCTTTAATTAGGGTAATAGGGGCATTCACCACCTGCTCTGAAGATTGGAACAAATTTCAAGAAACTTTTCAAGAGGAACATGAAACCCCTAACTACTTTTAGGATAGATTGTACATAAAAGCATTAAAACATGGTTAGATCTCCTCGGTCCATGAGATGCTAGGATCATTAATTTTGCCTTTATTAATCAATCCCTGCCAGAGATAAATTGGTATTTTTATAAGAGCTGCCCTGGATGGCATAAAAAAGGAATAGGCGAACTTAAAAGCTTATCCCAATATGTATATGAAGGAAGAAATAAAGAAAAGGCAAAATCTAAACTAAAAACAGACTATTCTTGTTTTTGCTCAGGGAGCATCAGGAAACCATGTTTTTATTGTTACAAAAAAGGAACATTTCATCAAAGATTGCAGAAATAAAAAGTGAGGCTTAAAGAATAAAAATAAGAACTGTGGTGGAACTCAAGAAAGATCTACAGCATGAAGGTATGGGGGATTGGGGGGCAAGGACCTAAATTCTGGAGACAGTTTTATTTTTCCCAGTCCAGGTATCTTTGCCCCAGTCTTTGCCTCTCTTCTCTGGTGTACCATATGTTATTCTTAAAGTTGCTGATACATTGTATAATTGCTTATTAGATACTGGAGCTTCTGGTTCAGGTTTACTAAGAAAGTCAGATTTTAACTGTGTGGCTATTAGGACTTTGAATGTTGTTATGGTCTCTGGTAAGCTCCAAAATATTCCCAAATTGTTCCTTGTGTGGTAACTGTTGGTCCTCCAATAATGGAACATTATTTTCTACTTATGCCTAAATCTTCTAAGAATTTGTTATTCTGAGATCCTTTATGTAAACCAAGACCCACTATTTAATGTTCCATCATATTATGTCTTTCTGAGTACTTCTTCTTGTTTCTTATTTGGTTCAAAATTCCCAAGAAATCCCTGAGGATGGTCTGGGTATTCCCTTTGACATTACTGACTCTCTGTAGACTGCCTCATCCTCATATGTAGGGTTGTTAAAATCTGCTATTCCTATCACCATTAGAACCAAAAGAGGCTCACTACCATCTGTTCCCTGATATCCCTTGTTAAGGAAATCTATGAAAGGTAGTTCACCCATTACTGACTCTGTTAGAAACCAAGGTATTATTATTCCATGTAAATCCCTATGTTGCTTGTTAAAAAAAAAAAAAAAACTAAGCCAAGCCCTGATGGTAAACTTATTTATCATTTTTGCGCAGGATGTCTGTGCTCTTAATGCTCATATTATACCTAGACATCCAGTGGTTCTAAACCCAGCCACCATCGTCTCTTCCATTCCTTGTGATGCTGACCTGTTTTACAGTGTTCGGTTTTCTTTAACAATGCTATTCATGTAGACACTCAGTACCTGTTTCACCTGGAAGAACACATAATGGACATAGACTCATTTGTCTCAATGGTGTGTAGAAAGTCCTACCTTATTTTCTCAAAGCCTACAAGATCTAGCTCCCATCACTTTCAAGGGCTTGTCTTTAATTCAATATGTTGATGATCTCCTGCTGGAAACACCCAATGTTGAGGTTTTTCAGGAGGACAGCTATCACCTTCTTTTTCAACTCCATCAAAGAGGCCACAAAGTCTCTAAATTAAAGGTCCTATAGTGCCTTCTTCAGGTAGAGTTTCTCAGTTTCATTTTATCTGTTGGTACCCTCTCTGTTTCCTTCAAATGCATACAGGCTCTTCAACAATTATCTATCCCTACAACCAAAAGGCAATTGTGTATTATTTTGGGAATGGACAGACATTGGTGACAGTGGATCCCATGATTTGGGCAGCAACACCTTTCCACCCTTGCAGATCTCAAAAAAGCCTTGTCAGCTTTACACTGGGGCTCCCAGATTACAGTAAGCCCTTCACTATCTTTGTACTTGAATGAAGCAGAGGATAGCTTCTGATGTCCTGACCCAAGCATTTGGCTCTGCTTTTCATTGAGTAACTTGTTATTCTGCTCAGCTTGATACTATAGCTGCTGGTGTTCCACCTTGTCTATGGGCTGTGGCTGCTACTGTTCTTTTGACAAGAAGGCTTGTGATCTGGTCCTGGGTAACCCTTGACAGTGAAGTGTCCCCATGAGGTTAAGGGCTTTTACTTTACCATCAAACTCAGGCTTTTTATGACCCGAGACTTTCCAAATATGAAGTGACCTTGCTGGGTAAAGAGAATGTTATTCTCAAGTGATGTACCATCCACAATCCTGCCACATTGTTCCCTGACAATTTTAGAGGAACAACATTGCATGATTGTTCTTCTGTCATGGACATGGTTGAATGAACCCTCAATAACATTGCCAATAGTTACCTTCAGAACTCAGACCACATATTCTATATCGACGGATCTTCCTTTGTTAGAGTTGGTATCCGACATACTGGAGCAGTAGTTTCATACCATGAAACTACTCACTACCATTCAATCTCAGTACTCATAGGATCCCATTATGTATTTGGGATCAGTCATGCTGTTGAAATGCTGTGGTTGCAATGAAGTCCTGTCTAGTAAGGTTATACTAACTTCATTAAAGATCTTCTATTGTCTCTTCAGTTGGTTAAAACTCTTTGTCTATTGTTCTGTTCAGGCTGATACTGCTGACCCTGTTTCATGGGGTAATAATTGAGCTGATGCTCCAGCAAAGTTAGTCACATTAGAAGGACATGCCTGTTTCACCTCTCTTTTTCTAACACTGATGATAATTTCCACCTTGTCTACAGCAACCTCGAGGTTAAAAAATGGAAATCATGATTTAAGACAAAACAGGTCTCTGGGATCTGGGTGACTGTAGAAGGTAAGCCACTCCTCCTCCAGATTTTCTATCACCAGTATGCATGTCTGTTCATAAAGGGAGGCATTATGACACTAGGAGAATAGTAGACACAATATGGTGGGTGTGGGTTGTCTCTGGGATCACCACAACTGCAGCTCATATTTATGCTGTCTGCCCCACTTATCAGGCATTTCACCAACTTGCCTCCTGAATGACTGCTTTGGTGGATGCTCTTTACTTATACTCCACTGGAACATTTGTAAATTAATTTTATATGCATGCCCAAAGCTGGATACTATAAAGTTTGTGTTGTTACTGTAAATCAACTCAATCATTGGGTTGAGACATTTCCTGGGCCTAAAACTACAATAAATTTTGTTGCTAAAATCCTTCATAAAGAGATTATGCCCAGGTACAGGCCATTAATGCATATAGATTCAGAGATGGAGTATCATTTCACTAATTCAATACCCTCAAATTTATTCTTACCTTGGGATTACTTTTAAGTTTCATACTCCTTATCACCCCCGAATTCAAATGAGGCTGAGTATATGAGCAAAAACTTAAAACTCTATTGGTAAATCATGCTCTGAAACTCATTCAAAGTGGCCTGATGTGCTTACCCTTGATTTATTTTATTTGCTAAGCAGACCATGTGAATGGGGGTGGGGGGGGGATGGAATTACACCTTTCTCCTTTTGAAATGCTGTTTTGTCACCCTCCCATAAAAGTGAAACCCTTCTTCCCTGGTCAATATATCACTGTTCACAGGAGATGTATCTGTTGCTTCTTATATACAGGAGACAAAATATATTGAAGGTACTTCACAAAGCAGTAATTGCAGTACAGACTGGACCCTTGAACTTTTTGCTACATGACTTCAAGCCTGGAAAAATATTTGCATCAGAATTTCTAGCAACTCAACCTGCCTGGGAAGGCCCATTCCAGGTACTGTTGACCAGCTCAATTGCAATCAAGATTGGAGGAAAAGACTCTTGGATACACTGTGCCCATATAAAAGTTGCTCCTAACCATTTCATGTAACAGCAGTGTATCTGGGAATGTTTTCGTCTTGCTTTATTTTAATGCTATCAACTAGTGTTTCTCTTTTCCCAGTTAAAAATTCAAACAGTAATCTTGGAAATGAAAAATTATCAGTTATGAGAAAATGGATACTTTTTACTCTGACATTTGCTTTATGACTCACAATCATACTGTCATGTGTTGTTGCTCTTTCCACTTGATTCCACTCCTCCTAGGAGAATTAAAAAAGTCTTAATTCTATTAGTAAGCTTCATAATGAAGTAGAACACGCTTTATATCATCTTAAAGCAATTGAACTTCATGGATGCTGGGTATGCCACCATATTCATCAAGGTGAAACTGATCCTTGAATGACTTTCCTTGTTACTCCAAATGATTCTCTGTCAGACAAGACAACTCTGAAGGAGATAATTGGACCCTTTCAACCTTTTATATTGGCTTTGTGTCATTTATATTGTCCCAATAGAGCTATGAATGATACTAAACCAAGGCCAAGCACTTTGTCGGACCTTTATCAGGATTATATAACTACAAAACTTAATGGAGCTATAGCTCTTCAAATAACTAGGATGATCTCATTACCAATAGATACTCCTCTTCCAAATTTTACTTTCTGTATTGTCAGAAACAGAACCACCAGTAATTCATAAAACTTTGGACCTGTTTAGGGGTGCACACAATATCTTTCTTTCTCCCACTTACCTGTGACAAAGCTGTTGTTTACAACAAAGCATAGGGAATAGATTTCAGATCTAAATATATTAGTTTTGCAACTCTTTCTTATAATTGTTCCAGTTTTATCGGTTATGACAAAAATTTTGGAATGACCCTCCCCACAAATTTCATGTAGAGGGTTGGGATTTTGGGTCTGTTTTTCTATTTGTGGGGGCGAAGCTTATACCACACTTCCCCTAGATTTGTTTGGGACATGTGGGGTCAGTTATTTATTCCTGTCAGTATCAATTGTCAATCATTCTATAGGACTAGTGGAGAAACATTTAGAAATTTAAGAGCATAGTATCAAAAGCAAGAAAGTAAGAATGTTACATCAGTGACTCTGTAAAAGAACATAGTCCAGGAATAAAGACCCTCTGATCCCTAATTCCATACATTGGGATTGCCATTTTAGATCAGGCAGCTAGAAATCTCTTCCTTGAGATTGAGAAGCTGGCCCAAGCCACAAATGAATCCATCTCCTCCCTCTGAATTGAAGTGATTTGTTAGTGCAAATGATCTTACAAAACCATATGGTCTTAGACCTTCTTACACCTTCATAAGGAGAGGTCTGTGCTATAATCAATCAGTTTTCTTGTTCCTATATAATCAATCAGGATATGGTAAACAAGTTTCCACAAAATCTAACAGATTATAGCAGAAACCTAACTGCCTGGGGAAAAAAGATGCAGATATCCCATGGTGGGACCCCTCTTGGTGGTTTTCTTGGCTATTCTCTTTGTTACAAGGAGGAGGAATATTGACTATCATAGGCAAAAGGGATCTTACTAGCCTGGATTTGATCATTGTCTTTTGGGTTTTTGTTAGATGTTATATCACTAGTTGTACTAAAGTCTGCTCAAAATTGATTCCTAATAATCTGATCACAGTTCAAAATATTGATTCTGAATATACAATGAACCTTATGCAGTTGTCATTCAATAAGTGATCCATGGGGAACAGGTTCCCCAAGGATCAAAGGGGAGAATTAAAAGAATCAAATCAATTCCATATTGTGAACAGGATCTATTTTGCGACTTAAAGTTCTATATTCCTGTAAAAGCTTTGTTCATATGATTTCAGGGAAATACTGCAAAATGTTCTGTACAACTTGCAGTTAGTACCCTTTGATTTTGTCAAACTCTGGCCAGTCAGAAAGCAGAAATGCCCTTGTTGTTCAAGATTATGTAACCTGATTTGTTCTTTATATTGACAATAGGAAAGTTTTGTTATCTATTGTTTGATATCCTTGTACCTACTGAGGAGCCTTGAATCCAATATGTTATGCAACTACATGCCTTGTTAATAATTCCATTTGCTCAGATATTATTTTTTCAGTCTTTATCAATTTCTCTCACAAGTCATTTCTTTTAACTTTGTATGTGTCTTTCTGCTTCAAGGGTGTCTTTTTTAAGCAATACGGTGTTGAATTCTGGTTTCTAACCTGTTCTGCTATCTCCTTCCATTTTATGGGTGAGCTCATTTCATTCAAATTCAAAGTTATGATTACTAGCTGTGCTTTTCCCTTCATCCCATTTTCTTCTTCTCTATTTCTTTTTATCCTATTCTTTCTTCAAAAGTCTAGTTTGCTTCTAACCACTGCTTCCCTTAATATGTTCTCTTTTTTATCACCCCCCTTGTCTTATTCCAGTTTCTCCTGTTTTCCTATTGTGTGACTTACATTTCTATATACAACTGAGCATGTATATTTATTCTTCCCTCCTTGAACCAATTGTGATAAGAATGAGATTTAAGCATTGCCAACCACCCCATCCCCAGTTTCTCTTCCATTGTAAAAACTCTTCCTTGTGTGCCTCTTTAATGTTTTACCAGTCTAGCTCTCCCTTCCCCTCCTTCTCCCAATGCATCGCTCTTTCTAACCCTTTCATTTTTTTCAGAGATCATTCCAACACAATCCAATTATATCCATGCTTTCTGTTTATGTAAATTCCTTCTAAACACCCTAGTAATAAAGTTCTTGGGACTTCATGTGTATTATCTTCCCATATAGGAATGTAAGCTTTGTTAAGTTTAATTTTATTGAAACTCTTGTGGTTACTCTTTTATGTCTACTTTTCATTCTTCTCTTGTGTTTGAATGTCAAATTTTCTGTTCTGCTCTGGTCTTTTTAAAACCAGAAATGCTTGAAAGTCCTCTATTTCATTTAATGTTCATTTTTCCTCAGAAGGATTATGTTCAGTGTTACTGAGTAGGTTATTCTTGGTTGTAATCCTAAATCCTTTGTCTTCTGGAGTATTAGATTCTTAGATCTATGCTCTTGTAATGTGGAAGTTGCTAAATCTTGTGTGATCCTGACTATAACTCCACAGTATTTGAGTTGTTTCTTTCTGGCTACTTGAAGTATTTTCTCTTTGACCCAAGTGGCAACAATATTCCTGGGAGTTTTAATTTTCTTTCAAGAGGTCATTAGTGGATTTTCCAATGTCTATTTTACCTTCTTCATATAAGAAGGGAAATTTGGGGCATTTTTCCTGTGTAGTTTCTTGAAATATGATGTCTAGGCCTTTTCTTTGATCATGGATTTCATGTAGTCCAATAATTCTTAAATCATTTCTCTCTGATCTATTTTTCAGGTCAGTTGATTTTTTGATGAGATATTTCACATTTTCTTCTATTTTTTCATTCTTATGACTTTGTTTTATTGTTTCTTGATGTCTCATAGAGTCATTATCTTTCACTTGCCCAATTCTAATTTTTAAGGAATTATTTTCTTCAGTGAGATTTTGTATCTCTCTTTCCATTTGGCCATTTCTGTTTTTTTAAGTAGTTCTTTTCTTTAGTGAATTTTTATGCCTCTTTTACCAAGTTGTTTCTCTTTTCATAATTTTCTTGCATCACTCTTTCTTTTCCCAGTTTTTCTTCCACTGCTCTTATCTCTTTAACTCTTCCAGAAATACTTGTTGGGCTTGCATCCAATTAGCACCTTTCTTTGAGTTTTTTTGTAGCTGTTTTTATATTGTTGTGTTCTTTTGAATTTCTATCTTGGTCTTCCCTGCCATTGTAGTAGCTTTTTATGATCAAATTATTTTTTTAGTTGTTTGTTCATTTTTTGAATCTATTTTTGATGTTGAGCTTTATGTTAATATTGTTCTCTGCTCACTTAGGGGTGGGGAGGCACTGTCCCAATCTTCAGGGGGTTTTGGGGTTTTTTTTTTTTTTTGGTGCTGCTGTTTTCAGAGCTTGTTCTTGAGATTTGCAAGTTTTTGATGTGTCCAAGTTGGTGCAATTTTGGGAGAGGTATGGTCATTGCTCTCCTAGTCTGCACCTTGGTCTTTACACAGGACAGGCCCCAATACCCTGTAGCTACAAGCACTAGTGCTCCTTTTTGCCTTGGAACTATGACTAGGGCTCCTACTCCCTTGTAACTGACCCTCAGTGTTCCTCTCTGCCCTGGAATTATGACTCCAAACTGTATATAGGCAATAGAGTTGCCAGTCAGTGCCTCCTGTACCCAATGTCAACAAAAGGTCCATTTACCCTCTTTCTGACCATGTGTCCAACCCCCTTGGCATTTCCAAACAAAATAGAAAAAAAAAGATTGCATATGAAACTACAGATCTATTATGTGCAACTTGCTATTCCTCTTCTTCTTACCCTGATCTCCTCCTCTTATTTGTTACCCTTTGCTCTTCAGGGTTTTTATTAGTTTCTTTTTCTCTCATGCTTCTTTCTCTCTTTCTCTCCCCCCTTTTCCACTTTCAGTTAATCAAGTAGATTCCTCCTTGTTCACCTCCCTTTCAACTAGTCCTATTCATTAATTTTAAAAATTTCATTTATTTTTAAAAATGATTTCTCTCACTATCTTCATTTTCCATCCTCTCTTTCTGTCTCCTTTAGATGCTCATTCCCTGATTCATGACCTCTGTAATTATCTGTTCTCCCTATTTTCTCTGTAATCTTCATGCAGTCAAAGTTTCTAAAGTATCCATTCTAGGCTTTCCCCTCTAAGCATTTTCTGCAACTGCCTTGTAGAGTTTGACCCCATGGTTTTCTTTTTTCCATTGTGCTTCAGTCGTAGAACAATGTCAATTACTGCAGGCATCAGTTTGCTCTAAAGCACTTTTGATTACAGAAATGCAAATTAAGAGGTACCCTCTCACACCTATCAGATTGGGTAACATGATAGAAAAAGAAAATGACAAATGCAGGAGGGCATGTGGAAAAATTGGGACATAATTCCACTGTTGGTAAAGTTACAAACTGGTTTAGCCCTTCTGCAGAACAATTTGGAACAATGACCAAAGAGCTATAAAATTTTGTATAGACTTCGACCCAGCAATATCACTACAAGGTCTACATCATGAAGACACAATGGAAAAAGGAAAAAGACCTATATGTACCAAACTATTTACGGTAGCTCTCTTTGTAGGGGCAAAGAATTGGAAATTAAGGGGATGCCCATCAATTGAGGAATGGCTGAACAAGTTATGGCATGTGATTTTGCTGGAACATTGTACTGTAAGAAATTACTAGCAGGAAGGTTTCAGAAAAAAACAATGAAAGACTCATATGAACTGATACAAAGTGAAGTGAACAAAACCAGGGGAACATTGTAGAGAGTAAACAGTAACATTTTGAGCAATATAATAAATATCCAAGATGATAAGGAAGGACTCATGATGAAAAATACTATCCACTTCCAGAGAGAGAACTAAAAAACTCTGAGCACATATTGAAGTATAATTTTTTTCATTTTATTTTCCTTTTTTTGCAACATAGTTAATATGAAAATCTGTTTTGTATGATTTCACATGTGTAATTGATATGATATTGCTTACATTCTCATTGAGTGAGGAAGAGTTAGGGAGGGAGAGAATTTGGATCAAAAATTTTAGCAAATATTTTTTTAAAAAATAGTGTATACAAAGGAAATAGTTTACCTAAAAGTGAAACAAGGGGCAGCTAAGTGGTGCAGTGGATGGAGCACTGGCCCTGGAGTCAGGAGGACCTGAGTTCAAATCCAGCCTCAGACACATAACACTTACTAGCTGTGTGACCCTGGGCAAGTCACTTAACCACATTGCCTAGACCAAAAACAAAAAGTGAAACAAACATTTTCTAATACTTATTAGAATAACTTCATATGGAAAGAAAAATGATTTTCAGGATTTCCATTTTGGTATTTCACTGAGCATTTGAGTTGGTTCTTTTTTTGTTTTTTAGTTTTTTTTAGTTGCATGCCATAGTAATTGATTAGCTCTTTCTCTTTTTTATTGCTGTAAGCATTTAGAGATAGAAATTTCCCCTAAGTAGTTCTTTGCCTGTATCCCACAAATTTTGGTATGTTGTCCCATTATCGTCATTATCTTTAATGACCTCATTGTTTCTATGATTTGTCCTTTGACCCACTCATTCTTTAGAATTAGATCATATTAGTTTCTAATTAATTTTTTGTTCTTTGTTTTTATTTTTTTAAATTAATTTATTTTGATTTATCAACAATCACTTCCATATGCTTTTGAGTTTAAAATTTTTCTCCTCCTTCCTCCCTACTACCTCCCCAAGATGGCGCACAACCTGATATAGGCCATACAAATACATTCCTATTAAACATATTTTCACATTAGTGATGTTGTAAGTAAGAATTAGAACCAATAGGAGGAACCACCAGAAAGAGGAAACAAAACTCAGCAGAAGGAAAAAAAAATTCTTCGATCTGCATTCAAACTCCATAGTTCTTTCTTTGGATGTGGATAGCATTTTCCATTCTAATTAATTTTTAATCTATGCTTTTAAGGCTCTTTAATGAATACAATTTTTATTGCATTATGGTTTTGAAAGTATACATTTAATATTTCAGCTTTTTTTGCATTTGTTTTATGCCCTACTACATGGTCAGTTTTTGCAAAGTTGCCATAAACAGTTGAGGAAAAATGTATACTGCTTCCTATTCCCATTAATTTTCTCCAGATGTCTATCATATCTAACTCTTCTAAATTCTATTCATCTCCTTAACATCTCTGTTATTTATTTTATACTTAGATTTATCGAGTTCTGAGAGGGGAAGATATTGTCTATTTCCTCCTTAATTCATTTAATTTTTCATTCAAGATTTTGGTTATGCCATTTGGTGCATATATGTTTCACATGAACATTACTTCATTGTCTATTGTACCTTTTATAAAGATGTAGTTTTCCCAATTATCTCTTTCAATTGGGTATTTTTTGCTTTTGCTTTGTCTGAGATCCTAATTGGTACTCCTGCCTTTTTTACTTTAGCTGAAGCATAATACATTCTGTTCCAGCCCCTTATTTAAATTGCATATGTCTTTCTGTTTCAAATATGTTCTTTGTATACAAAATGTTAGATTCTGGTTTCTGACCCATTTTGCTATCCACTTCCTGTTCATCCCATTCATATGAACAGTTATGATTACTGTTTTTCCCTTCATTGTATTTTCATTATTTTATACTTCTATTCCTGTCTCTCTTTTTTGTACACTGCCTATATATATAATTTCTCTTTAAATCAGTTCAGAGGAGAGTGAGGTTCAAGTATTGCCCTGCTCCACCTTCTCCTCTGCTGTAAAAGTTCTTTCTTGCACACCTTTTATGTGAGAAAATTTCCTCCATTCTGTTCCTTTCCCCTTCTCCCATGCATACCTCTTTCCCATCTCTCCATTTATTTTTTGAGATCATTCCAGTGTAATTGACTAAGCACCCATGCCCTCTGTCCATGTAGACTCCTTCAAATAGTCCAAAAAACGGCAGTTCTTAGAAGCTACATGTATTTTCATCCCATACACAAAAGTAAATATTTTAAGTCCCTTATTTCTTTTTCATATTTACCTTTTTATACTTCTCTTGAGTCTTGTGTTTCTTATCTTTTCCAAGAATGCTTGAAAGTTCACTATTTTATTAAATTTCCATTTTCCCTGAAAGGTTTATGTTTGGTTTTGCAGGTTATTCTTGGTTATAATCTTAGCTTCTTTGCCATCCAGTTTACCTTATTCTAAGCCCTCTTCTCCTTCAGTCTGATAGCTACTAAATTTTGCATGATCTTGATGATAGCACCAGAGTATTTGAATGGTTTCCTTCTGGCTGCTTGAAGTATTTTCTATTTTGCCCTATGGTTCTAAGATATCAAGGAAATTTTCCTTCAAATTTTCTTGAAATATGATGTATGCATTCTTTTTTTTATCATGGCTTTCAGGTAGTTCAATAATTCTTAAATTATCTCTCCTTGATCTATTTTCCAAGTCAATTATTTTTCTTATGAGATATTTCACATTTTCTTCTATTTTTTCTTTCTTTTGACTTTGTTTTATTGCTTCTTGATGTCTCATAGAGTCAGTAGATTTCATTCTTCTGTTCTTCTAATTTTTAAGGAATTATTTTCCTCTGTGATCTTTTGGGTGCCTTTTTTTTTCCATCTGGTCTATTCTGCTTCTTAAAAGAGTTATTTTCTTCAGTAATATTTTGGTCCTCTTCTACCATTTGGCCAATTCTGGTTTTTAAGCTGTAATTTTTTGTGACTTTTTAGCAAGCTATCAATTTTCTTTGCATAATTGTCTTTTGTCAAAATCATTTCTTTCCAAATTTTTCCTCTACCACTCTGATTTTTCAAATCACTTTTTCATTCATTCTTTAGCTCTCTTTAGCTCTTTCATGAATTCTTTTGAGGTTCATGTCCAATCTGCTTTCTTTTAATTTGATGTTTTGCTTATAGATGTTTTCATGTCATTGTCATCTTCTAAGATTGTGTTTTGATCTTCCCTATCATCATAGTAGCTTTTTTTAATGGACAGGTTCTTTTTCTGCTAATTTTTCAGCCTATTTTTTTACTTTGAATTTTATGTTAAAGTTGGGTTCTGCTCTCCTGAGAGTGGAGGCAGTGTTCCAAAATTTATGTTTATTGGTGAGCTGTTTTCCAACCTAGTTCTGGGGGTTTATAAGTTTTTGGTGTTTCCAAGGTGGTGTGATCAAGAGAGAGGTATAGTCATTGCTCTCCTGGTCTGTGCTCTTGTTCTTATTTAGGAAGAGCCCCTGATGTCTTGCTGCTGCAAGCACTATTGTTTCTCAGTGCCCTCGCTCAAAAATTATTTGGGGCTGAAAAAAATGTTTCACTCTGACCTTTTGTTAATTGTGACACACCATAATTCAATTTGAAGTGTTATTTTCGAAGTTGTTTAGAGGGAAATTTTGGGAGAGCTGGGCCGAGTACTTCTTCAATTCTTCCATCTTGATTCTGCCAGCCAGCATATTTTCATTTAATGTTATTTTATTTTGCTTCTCTTTTTCTAGATTGTCCTTCATACTAGTATATTTGTGTTCCAAATCTACTCTCTCTTTTGTTTCTTTTGTTAGGCTTGCCATTGCAGATTTCAGTTTTTCTATTTCTTTGTTTTTTATTATTTTTTGTTGTGAAGATCATAAATTTTGCTCTCATAATTCTCATTTCCCTTTTAAACCACTCAGGAACAACATGTTCTGGTTCTATGTTCTCCTCAAATTATATACACTGTCTTATCAAGTATTGGATCTTCTTCCTTTATTTTGTAGTATTTATTGATAGATGCCTGAACTCATTTACTAGATCTAGAAGACATATTTCCTTCTGTTATTACTATTTTTTGGGTTGACTTATCTGCTTATATTTGAGGTTTTTGAATTTTGTCTTTTTGAAATCATTGGTAACTTCAGTCTTTTTTTCATGTTTTTTCCCACTGATCACTTTCTAACTCCTTCCCCTCTGTTTGTGATTTCCTTGGGAGGTATTGGTATTTCAGCCTCTTCCATGCAAGGCAATTCACAATTCACAAGCCCAGGTTTCTGCCCCCAAATAACTTTCAGGTGGTCAGAACTGGTACCAGCTGGATGCTGAGCTCTTTCTCTTAGGCTTAGTGCAGTGTTGCACAGTCCTTCCCCACCCCAGTACACACACACACACACACACACACACACACACACACACACACACACACCATGTCTTGTCTTAGTGTCCAGTCCCACTCCCTTTTTGCTTAGTTCTTTGGACTAGCACTGGCACTTTAGAGTTTTATAGCACTGGTGATACAGAGTTATTGCTCTCAGTAGACTTTTGTTTTTGAGGGGTTGCAGCCACCTATCTGTCATGGCCAGGGTACAAATTTCCATATCTCAAGATTAAGATCTCTATGACATTGGAAAAAAAGAAGGGGAGATTGGGTTATAGGGGCTCTGTTTCATTGTAAGCATGAGTCATGTCCTTGAGTCTGCTAGTGTAGACTTTCTACTGATAGTGTAGGAGATGGGGAGGGGAAGGGTGTTAAGTGATCTCAGGGTCAGTGAGCATTAATTTATGTCAGTTTTTTTCATGTTTTATTTTTTACCTTGTTTTAGATTCTTTGTATCCTAGATCATAGACTCATCTAGGACCAGTCACTTAAGCAACAGGTAAAGTTCTTTATCTTTGGTTCATAGTTTCTGTTTTAGAGAGGTTTTTTGTTATCGTTTAGTTTTGTTTTGTTTTTGTAGCAGGTTGTCTCCATATGCTTAGGAAAAATAGAAAAGCTGCAGGGTGAGGAAAGGAACCAAATGTCCTCCTCCCTCTTCCTCCTTTAAGGCCATGTAGCTTGAGGGACAGAAACAGTGGAATGGATTATACTTGTTTAATTTTATACTATAATATGTTATGATTTTATTCATGTATGTAGTCTCTCCAATGACACAGAATAAAACCTGCCTGTGCCTCGTCCACCTCCCCACACCCATGTGCCTCCTGTTCATGATCTACATCTTCTTCAGGGAGTCTATGGAATGTGCCAGCAGTCTTCTAGATCTCACATTAATTTTAGACACTGGCTTCCAATGGTAAACACTAGCTTCCATTGCCTATATGTCTCACTATCATCTTATTACAGGCCCATCTTTTTTTTTTTCTGATGACCTCTCCAATTAAATCCTTTCTGCTCCTTCTGAATGGTTATCAACTTTTGTAGCCTGATCACACACAACAGATGCCCCTCCATTGACCTTTGGGTGACACTCAATTTATTTTGTGATTTTAAAATTTTCTATGAAGAGTAAGATCACTTTATATATGAATCTCACTTATAAACCAATGAAAGATTAAGGACTTCTTCAATGTCATAAGAAAAACAAATCAGTCAAACAAATGCCCCCAGGCTTACACCCTAGAATGAGTAAAAAAAGAGATCTAGAAGGGGCCACTAGGTGGCACAGTGGATAGAGTACTGACCCTGAAGTCAGGAGGACCTGAGTTCAAATCCAGCCTGAGATCAAACACTTGACACTTACTAGCTGTGTGACCCTGGCAAATCACTTAACCCCAATTGCCTAAAAATAAAAAAAAAACTAAAAAAAAGAAAGATATCTAGAATAAAACTCTTGATTTCTATCCTTCCTCTGCTGCTCAGAACTGTTGCCTCTTTAGATTAATATTTCTGTGTCTGGCAATAGATCCCACAGGTAAGGATAACCTTTTTGCAGTATAGCAATTAATAGAGAAAAATTTCAGAATCATAGACTCTCAGAGGTGAAAAAGAACCTGGAGGCCAT
Source organism: Vombatus ursinus (assembly GCF_900497805.2). Classification (NCBI taxonomy): domain Eukaryota; kingdom Metazoa; phylum Chordata; class Mammalia; order Diprotodontia; family Vombatidae; genus Vombatus; species Vombatus ursinus. Next base: position 2,507,438 of record NW_020949351.1, on the reverse strand, counting down.
CTAGTTACCTGTATCTACACAACCCTCCCCACCTCATTCCACACACCTGTTCATCCACCCTTTTTTGAAGAACTCTAGGGAGGATAGTCTATTTCAATTTGGATTAGCTCTAATTGTAATTTCTTGAGCCCTCCTTATCTTGCCTGTACCATGCACTAGCTGTGCAACCTTCTAAAGTTGCAAACAAGATGCTGACCTGCACTGGTATAAGAAATTTCCTTATCTGAAAGTTTTCTGTATCAATAAAATCACAGTTTCTGAAATTAATTCTGTGCAAGTCTAATCTCAAACATGGGATTACTTATGAGACAATGCCAAGTTTGATTCTGTCTAAGACATTTATCTTCTTGTCTAAAAGGCTGGATTCTAAGAAACTTAGACAATCAAAATCTTGCCTTCTCTACAAAGACATCTAGGCATCAGGAATATTGCCCATACACTTCCCTCTCAGGTGACATCAGCACATATTTGCATGTGCTTTTGCAGAACCATCATCCAATTTGCTATGATCTCTCTGTTTAGAACAATCTACTCAGTTTCTGTACTTCTGATTTATGCTCAGAAAGCTGTGGAACTCCCATGTACTTCTCTCTCAAAGGTATCAGTAACTTCCTGTAGGAGAAGGATACTTTGCATATGTATCCTCCCTCCCTTTCCCCTACCTCCTCTACCTCTTCTGTCTACACAGTGAAAAAAGAAAAGATTAAAAAAAACAGGATGAGAGCAGTCTTCTAGCTCTCTTTTGAGGTCTATAACAGAGGAGAAGCTCTTTCAACAGAGCCCATTCTGCCCGTAATCTTGGCAAATCATGTAATCTTGGGGACAGCCTTGGTCTCTGAATCCAAATCAATAGCTCTCTTCTGGACACTCAACAAGGTTCCAATGGTCATGCTCTCACTGTCTATAGTGACAGAGTATCTCTATCTTGAGATTCTAGAAACAAAGGTTCACTACTCTGCAAGCTCATCAAGTTCAATGGGACTGTCCCCTATTCCCTTTTATATAAAAATTACAAAGAATTATTGACCCTCTGGAACTAATCTTATACTTATTATGTAGCTTCCCATTCTGGGAAATATTATGAAATGTCAGCCCACATTATGAAACTTGTTTCAAATCATACTCGAAAATTTGCTTCAACAACGTCCTCTGGTCACAATTCTCAGAGGTTGTAAAAAGGTTTTAGTTAAAAGATTACTTCATATTTCTTCCTTAAACTTATTATATTTCCTGTTTAATGGCAAGTCTTCCTCTATTCCTCCACATTAATGCTTGCATGCTATTTCTCATTCCAGTTACCCTCGGTCATTCTTATGGAAGACAAATTGCCCAGGTGGTACACGAAAATGAAATGGGATATTACATCTCTCCCAAACAGCCGCATCCATTAAGATGAAAAAATACTGGTTTTACTCTTGGAGATTACTTTGCCCCTTAAACATGATTATTGTTATTACTGAGATTTAGGCCTTAGGCCATAGGGGAAAACATCTGTCAACAAGTACTCAAAGTTTATGATTCTATGTTCTTCCTCCATTATGGTGAATACCTTGGCAAGCTCCTCTAGGAACAAAATATCAGAAAGTACAGATTCTATTAGAAAGACAAATTTCTTGAAACTACATATATAGACTCAACAAAATAATCAGAGAATGAAGAAAAAGGAAAATATAATTTTAACCAAGCTCCAGTTTAGGTTTTATTCTGAAAGTTGTTTGAATATATTAATGGATAAAGGAAAAAAAGAACATTTGAATTAATTAGAGGAGTAGTTTCAGAATAAGGTTTATATTTATTATCTACTATCATTGATGATCTAAATTTGTCAATCATTTAATAAACACTTCTTAAGCAATTACTGTATGTTAGGCATGGTGTTAAGCACTAGGGAAACAAAGAAAGATAAAACTGGGTCCTTGCCTCCAAAGAGTTCATATTCTTTTTTTTTTTTTTTTTTTGGTTAGGCAATGGGGTTAAGTAACTTGCCCAGGGTCACACAGCTAGTAAGTGTTATGTGTCTGAGGCCGGATTTGAACTCAGACCCTCCTGACTCCAAGGCTGGAGCTCTATCCACTGCGCCACCTAGCTGCCCCTAGAGTTCTCATTCTAAGAGGGAAAATAACACACAAATGACTGTATATGCAAGATATATAAAGTGTAAATAGAAGGCGGTCAAAGAGGAAAGATACTTGCAGGGGTGGAGATTTGGAACAAAACATTAAAGGCCTCCTGTGGAAGATGAGATCTGAAATAAATCCAAGGAAGCTCGGAGACAGAGGGATGATGGAAGAAGATTCTAATCCTGAGGGATGGTCAACAAAAAAAGTACAAGTGGGGAGGTGTACTGTCTGTATGAGGAACAAGAAGATGAATGTGGCTGGACCTTGGAGAGAATGGAGAAGAATCAAGTGGAAGAAAACTGTGGTGTGGTGCTGTAAATTCTTAGTTTCTTGATATAAGAGATATAAGAGATCAATCTAATGTAAATGTTGTATCTTCCCTCAGGGCCTAGACAGTTCTCCTTGCTTTGGTGGACCTTAATACATGTTTACTATACTCTCTTACAAAAAGGTATATTTTAAGGAGCAGGGAACTTTGGAAGTAAAATTTGTTCAGAAAGTCACAATATGTGTCAATGACTAAAATGAATGAGCCCACAGAGTGCTATTTCAGAAAGAATGTGGGCTTCAGAATCAAAATATGTGTTTTCTAACCTCTGTTCTATAACTTACTAGATAGGTTACTTTTGTGACATTTTGAACTTCTCCATGCCTCATTTTCTTCAACTATGAAACCAGGTGATTGGACTAGTTGATCTCTAAGTTCTCTTCTAGCTCTGACATCTGTGATTCTCTCTCTGTCTCTCTGTCTCTCTCTCTCTTTGGGGGGGGGTACTCAATAGCTTTTTGGAATTGCTGGTAGGAAAAACAACAGCAGCAACAACAATGTAACAGTCTCCCTGTGTAGATGAGAACATCCTCTTGGATTTGATGTAGGCTTTTGCCCAAATAGTAACTACCAATGTTTCTCTTCAATTACAACTTTAATATTAAGGACCAGGACCCAGACTAAGCAAAAATGAGAGGTTTGCCTTCAGTGATACCCATCATGAAGTTTTGCCATCCACATACTAGATGTCCAATGCCTCCTTGCTACTTACCAACCATTGCAATTACATTGCCCAGAGACACTCTGTTACTTCTCTTTTCTAATGTTTGACCTAACCAGGAAGTGCCCTGTACTCAAATGCTTTTTGTCTTTTTTTCTAACATAAATTGGCCTTCTTAGACACCATTCCTTGAAGGTCCACAATTAGCTAGCACATTCTAAGGTGACATTGGCTGATAATAGCATAACATACATTGTTTCAGTAATTTTTGTGTTTTAACAGGTGACTTCTGGAGGCACTCAGTCCTGAAGACATTCAAGAATACCTGACACCCCAAAGAATAGATTTTAAGTAGTGGAATGTCAGGTACAGAGGTAGAGAGGCACATTCACAGTATCTATGTGGGGAAAGTTCTTACAAGTGCCCCTTAAGTTACAACACCTAATTCTTCTTTATTTATGCGGAAAAAAAGCACCATACGTTTCAACAAGAAGAAAATACCAGACCCAGACTAGCTTTGTAGGGTGGTCAGAGAAGGTGATGAGATCTGGCCCTCCATCAGGACACAACATATGATGCTGCATCTACACAACCTTTTTATTATTGCAGTACAGAGCTTTGAGGCCTTAAAGGAAGAGAGTTATTCGGCATATTTGATTATACTACCTCAAATGATACTTCTTCTAGGGTATAGACTAAGTCTAAAAAAATAAATAGTGGAGATCCCTGATAAGAGACATATCCAGAGTGCATAATTTCATAAGGTAAAATAAAAAAGGGCACTGTTAATATTATTTATTAACAGAGTAACAAACAATAAAAGAAATATGTAAATGGTTATACTGTATCAGCTGCGAAAATGATCACAGCCAAAGTCACCCTTAACCATAATTCTAACCACTAACTTCTGCTCAGTTCTGGTAGCAGTCTCACAACTTACTACTCTTAGGATTAGAAGGCCTCTTCTTTTTAAAAAAAAATATTTATTTTTTATTTATGGAATAAAACAATTATTTCCAAAACACAATAAAATGATTGCTCATGAAACTGTCAATCTATTATACACAACTTGCTATTCCTTTTAAATATATAATAAAGTTATCGTGTAAATTTCTTTTTTTTCTTTTTTCTTCCCTCTCCCCCTCCCTGGAGATGGCTAGCCTTAGATGCAAATATGTATATATATACAGATATATATATATATATATACAGATATATATATGTAAAACCGTTTGATACATACTTATATTTATCAGTTCTTTCTCTGGATACAGATAGTGTTTTCCTTCCTATGTCCCTTGTAGTTGATTTGGGTATTTATAATAATCAAGATATCTTAGTCCAAGTTGTTCTTAAAACAATATTGCTGCTACTGTATACAAAGCCCTCTAGTTCTGCTCATTCTGCTCTTCATTGTTTCTTGCAAGTCTATCTGTGTTTTTCTCTTCTTAAGAATTCTCTTCATATTTCTTCACAACATATAGTTTAACTCTGTTCTCTTAGGAAATAAGTTCTCTTAATCCTTCTTTTCTTTCATCCCTTCAGTCATTACAGTTAACACTCCTTCGAGAATGATAAACTCATATTCCTCAGGGAATGATAGTTATATTGTCAACCTCTGTGCTTTTTGTTTTTTATGTTTTTGTATGGCCTAAGTTTTGTATTTTAAAGTAGTTAAATTTTATATACTTCTCTTTCTACCTCTTCTCCCCTCTTCTTTATAAGTGTGAGTACTTAAGGTTCAAGTACCAATCCAGATAACTATCTCTGTGATGGTTCCTCTTCCTTTTTTCTTACCTCCTTCTGCCTGTATCTGATACTACATATGATGTTTGTAAATATTTAATAATGAGATACTCAAAGTTACTGCATGAGGTAAGCTAAATGAACTAGATATTCCACAATTTTTTTTAAAAAGTGCTCTTTTAAAGCCATTTTTAATGACTCATATGACATATTTCCTGTTTTCTGAACTCTGGATCTGGATTCATGCTTAATTTTAAATAATGCCATGGAGGTAAAAAACTTAAAAAATACTCTCCTCAAAGGGAAAAGTATGAGGGCCATATATCTGTTAGCCAGGTTTTCTGTTCTCTCCACATACCTTTGAATGCAGAATCCAAATTACCTTCAAGAGGCATCTTTCCTGCAGGGTCTAATTAGGCCATGAGAACCTGGGACCTAAAGAAGATAGCAGAACACGATGCTGTATCCGCTATCCATTCCATATTAAAAACTCTAGGTCCAAGTTAAAGGTGAAAAATGTCTAACTTGTTCCAAATAGAGCTCATTTTGTACTTCCAGATCTTCCCTGGAATTTATACTTCAGAATGGGGCATGCAGCAATTGGAGGGGGGTTTCTTTTTCACTGGCGTATTTTCCACTACTCTCTCAGCACTGTCACAACAGGGTACTCTACAGAGAATTCATGCATTGGAAAGCCTTCATTTTTCAAAGTAGAGGGCAAAGAGTCCAGCTTCCTCATGAAAGCTTCAACCTTTTAATTCAGACAAAGCAAAGTTAAATTTATTTTGTTGGCGAATTTCTACTGGTCTGTGAGGCATGAAGTTCAGCAGTTCAGGCAAACTGTAATTAACTGTCAAATAAGATTCTAGGGGGAAGCAGAGAATTGTAAGTGGGGTCAACTTAAGGAAGGTTTAGACTCTGATGAAGTTTTCCGACTAGAATGGCCTATCATTGACATATTCTTCACAGTTAATAGTTCAAGGCATAAACAACAACAGGCTAAGGTAGTTCTGAGAAGCTCAGCTTGAACTCTCATCAGTATGGCACTGCTCTCCCCAGTTATCATTTGGCTCCCCCCTTATTAACTGAGTGCATTTAGTTCACCTTACTGCTGACAGGTTTTTTCACCAGAACTACTCCACAAAAACAGACCAGGGCCCTACATATTCTAAGAAGAGGGGGAGAGCGCCAAGAACTTGACTGCCCTTCATTGTGTTAACCCATAAGCCATATGTTTTTGCAGCAAAAGACAATTTTTCCTGATGCCTTCACTTGACTGGCAGAATGTCCCTGCTCTCTTGCATGAACTGCTGAACCTTCTTGGTATTTGTGGCTCCTGAAAGTCTCTATAAGATGAGTGGATAAATGCTAGGATCTATTTTATAGACTTTCTGGCCACAAATCTGAGCATAACCATGACAGCTACCCTTGGCCCCTTGGCCTAAGAAACAAAAATATTTCTGTGGCAGTATGAAATTTTTTTGTTGTAGAAATACAAAGAACAGACACATCTCCTGACATTAACAGCCACAGTGTATAAGGTGACAGCTTGTAAAAAAATAATTTGCCTGCCTGACACCATGAATCTCACTGGAAATCTTGAAGTTATGTATGTACAAGAGGGAAATGAGTTAGAAAATTCCCTGATCCTTCTTTGTAGGATGGAAATAAAGTGAACATCACATGGAAAAACATGAACCGGAGGTTTGAAAAAAGAAGGGACTCCAAGTCCATTTAGTTCAACCTCATTTTACATATGAGGAAACTGAGGATCAAGGAATTAAGCCAAAGATTACATGAAGAGTAAACATTGAATGTATGATTTGAAACTGTGACCTCTTCAGAGTCAGAGCATCACTTTAGTGTGAGCAGGAGAACCCATTCTATCAAAAATAAAAACAAAATATCAGGATTAAGTTCTTATAACAGCTCAATTGTGACAGAGCATTGATCACATCAAGTTATGCCCAGATTTGGCATGACTGAAAGATGAGTCCTTGTCTCATTTTTAGCTTCCACTGGCCTTGGTTACCAAAGACTACTCTTTAGCCCCATGAGCATTGATGCTGCATTGGAACTGAAAGGGATGTCAGTATGCCAAGTCATACTCTAGAACTTATGAACTCACAAGATCTTAACCTAGAATAGAAAAGAACAAATTTAAAGGCTAAGGACTGAAATCATTTTGCCAGGATATATGGCCTCAGAGGAGGAGAAGGCCCCAAGACCTTTCCTCTTTCACTAAATGAGTGAGAGTCACCAAGTTCCCCAAGAGTGAATGACTCAAAAAGGAAAGAGGCTGGTGCTGACAGGCTTTTTTGAATACCTCTGTAGCCAATCAAATAGCCTCCTCTTCATGATCTGCCTAGTCAACCAAAACTAGATGCAGAATGTTTTCATGTGCTCAACAGTCTCTCTAAGGTATTTCCTATACATCATTAAAGTTCTCCAGGACACAAGCTCCCTTATTCTCCAGGTGAGGAAGTTGCTTCTTGTATTTGGTGGTCCTTTGTACTTGAAGAATGATATCACGATGTTGGGGTCAAGGTACAGTTTGTTTGACTCTGGCTGATCAGTCCAAAATGAGCTAAGAAGGCACTACTACAGGTTAGGCACAAATAGTCCACATGAACATTTGGAGTAGAGGTGTCTCTAGATTTGTGCACCTCACATTTCTTTTGAGCTATGCAATTCTGCTTTGCTCCTAGAGCACAGCACCTTTTTTTCTGCAGGGATGCCATCCTGGGTGATCCTGTGCCAGTATCTCCCATGTCTCATAATTGATATTAAAGTTCTTCAGAGAGTACTTGAGATTGTCCTTGTATTGCTTCTTCTGACCTCCATGTCAGCACTGCCTTGTGTGAATTCTCTGTTAAATAGTCTTTTAGGTAAATGTATGTTTGGCATTTGGACTAGATGTCCAGATCATCAGAGTTGTCCTCTCTGCAGTAGACTTTGAATACTTGGTAGTTCAGCTTCAGAAAGGACCTCAGTTTCTGGTACCTTATTTTTCCAGGTAATCTTCAGAATCTTCCTAAGTTCCAACAATGCATAGGTTGATGGTGTCTGCACGTTTGTCAGACCCTGGTTACATATTCAGTGAGGGAGGTAGGAAATTATCCAGATCAGTTTCTTAATTTTACACCTGAGGAAATTGAGACTCAGAAAGTAAAATAACTTGATAGAACTCACATAGGTAGTAATGAAGAAATGAATGACAAATATTTATTAAATGCCAACTATGTGTCAAATACTATGTTAAGCTCTGGGAATAAAAATGCAAAATCAAAGCAGTCCCTGGTCTCACTGACCTTAAGGTCTAATGGAGAAAACAGTATAAGGGACTATGGCCATGGAAGGGAGTTCGAGTCTGGGAAATTACAAAGATTTGCATCCCATTCCCAAAGACTGTGGTAATATTAATTTGATTAAAATGCTTAGAGAAGAGATGTATGGGTGGAAAGAGTGAGGGATAAAATTGTAAGACATAAGGGCAGAAAATGACCATGGTGAAAATGAGGCTTCATGATCTTGAGGAAATGCTGAACTTAGTGGCTTATCCCTTCTTTTGCATAGCTCTTCTTGGAGCAGCAGCAGCAACAGGAGTGAAGGCTGGAAGATGTCTGGAGTAGAGATAGGGCTACATGGCACCAGGGGCTAGGGGCTGTAGGTAACCTGGGGCTTCTGCCTCTGATTACAGGGTCTATTTCACTGTACCAGACTGCCTTTCTATGGCATGTGGCTTGGTATAGTTTCTTTCTCTTCACTCTGCATCTGCTGCTCTGCCTGGTTTCAACTCCACAGAAAAAGATGCCTGGTACCCACTGATGTTCTGCCTCCCACTCCCCACTCCTTGCTTCCCTATCTCTTTTTGTATGTTGTCTCCTCCTTTAGATTGTAAGCTCCTTGAAGTCAGGGACTGTCTTTTTTTATTAATTGAATCCCCAGTGTTTAGCAGAGTGTCTGGTCTGTAGTAGGAGCTCAATAAATGTTTTTATTGGATTTTATTGAATTAGATGCCTGTCAAGCTTCTACATTTTTATCTTCCTTTATTTGTCTGAGTTAAATCCCCAGAAAAATCAATGATAAAGAAATCTGAAAAGAAGTAGAAAAGCCTCCATCTAGGCCAGAGCTGAACAGAAGGACAGACAGAGGCCATGGGTAATGGTTAGAGAGGAACACATGAGAAAGACCATGATGAGTACACAGATAAACTCAGAATTCATGGAGGAAATAGGCAAGATGGCAGCATAAGTGAGCCTAAAGATAGTGCTCTAAGCTGAGGTATCTCTAGCTAGTACTAGGTGTTGAATAACTGGATACCTAAGGGAAGATTCTGGCCCTAGAACCCGGGTTGTTATTTGTCCTTCATTTTTGAAGAGGACCATGACATCAGGAAGGTGATAACATGACTTGCAAGTGAATTGCATTTTTGTGAGGCAGGGCTGTGAAAAGTCACCAGCCTTACTTTCTCCTCCAGAGCCATTTGGGTCCAGTGGCCAGATATAGATCAAGACAACTGGAGATGGCCCAGGATGCAGTGGGAGATCTTAGCCTTTTTAAGTTGAGATATTTCCCAGGTCTTAGTTTGACTGAGGCCTGGATAGAACCAACCTACAGTGGTCAAGTAGTCAAGAAGATAGGACACAGACATGCTCCTCTAGGAGCACAGCAAACCACAGTAGAGCATAGGGTCAATTAACAACATGGATACCCCTTGATAAGTAGGCTATAAAAGAGGCATGAAACCAATTTAATCTGCAACATCTGACTGGGACTTATTACTCTCATAGCAGAGGTCAAAATCAACTCTAGATTCTTCAAAGAAAAGGAGAATGAAGTCACCCACCAGACTATCAAAGATAAAGAAGGAAAATGTCAATGGCTGCAAAAAGATGGCAATATTGATATATCATTGGTGATGCTTTTAGGTGTTCTAATCATTTGGGAAAGCAATGTGGATCTATACATCACTATCAGGTGCTGTAAATAAAGAGGAAAAGGGCCTATATGTGAAAAAAATACTTATAGCAACTCTTTTTGTAGTATCAAAGAATTAGAAATAAAATGTCTATCAATTGAATAAATTATTGTATATTCAGGGTAGCTAGGTGGCACAGTGAATACAGCACCAAGTCTGGAGTCAGGAAGACCTGAGTTCCAATCCAACCTCAGACACTTATTACTTTGTGACTCTGGGCAAGTCACTCAAACCTATATGCCTCAGTTTCTTCATCTATAAGATGAGATGGAGAAGGAAATGGCAAACCACTGCAGTATCTTTGCCAAGAAATTCCCATATGGAGTCACAAAGAGCCAGACATTACTGAAACGAATGAACAACAACAATAACATTCTATATGAATTGATAGAATATTATTACACCATAAATAATGAAAGGGGCATATTTATAAAAACCTAGGAAGAATATACTTAGAGTAAGTGAGCAGAATCAAAACTGTTTATATGATTATAACATTGCAAAGGAAAACAATCTTGAAAAACTTAAGAACTCTGATCAATATAATGACCAATCATGAAACCAGAAGATTAATAAATAAGCAGGCCTCCTTCTTTTTCTTGAGAAGTGATCAACTAAAGGTACATAATGAGATATTTTCAGACATGACAGTTATAATGCAAATGTTCTTTGGCTATATATTTTTTAATTTCTTTTTTATTGTTAATTTATTTTTAGTTTTCAGAATTTTTCACCCCCTCCCTCCCTCCTCCCTCCCCAAAACAGTGTGCAATTTGATATAGGCTCCACATATGCATTCCTATTAAACAAATTTTCACATTAGCCATGTTGTAAGGAAGAATTAGAACTAATAGCAGGAACCACAAGAAAGAGGAAATAAAACAAAACAGAAGAGCAAAAAAGAGCAAATGCTTCAATCTGCATTCAAACTCCATAGGTCTTTCTTTGGATGTGGACAGCATTTTCCATCATGAGACTTTTTGAGATGTCTTAGATCCTTGCAGAGAAGTTAAGCCTATTAATATTAGTCATCGCACAACGTGGCTGTTACTGTGTACAACGTTCTCCTGGTTCTACTCACGTCATTCAGCATCAATTCATACAAGTCTTTCCAGGTTTTTCTGAAGTCTGCCTGCTCATCATTTCTTATAGCACAATAGTATTCCATTACATTCATATACTCCAACTTGTTCAGCCATTCCCCAATTGATGGGCATCCCCTCAATTTCCAATTCTTTGCCACCACAGAAAGAGCTGCTATAAATATTTTTGTACATGTGGGTCCTTTTCCCATTTTTATGATCTCTTTGGGATACAGTGCTAGAAGTGCTATTGCTGGGTCAAAGGGTATGCACATTTTTATAGCCCTTTGGGCACACTTCCAAATTGTTCTCCAAAATGGTTGGATCGGTTCACCACTCCACTAACAATGCATTAGTGTTCCAATTTTCCACATCTTCTCCAATATTTATCATTTGACTGTTTTGTCATGTTGGCCATTCTGATAGGTGTGATATGGTCCCTCTGAGTTGTTTTGATTTGCATTTCTCTCGTCAATAGTGATTTAGAGCCTTTTTTCATATGACTATAGATGGCTTTAATTTCTTCCTCTGAAAACTGCCTGTTCATATCCTTTGCCCATTTATCAACTGGGGAATTACTTGTATTCTTATAAATTTGACTTAGTTCTCTATATATTTTAGAAATGAGGCCCTTATCGGGGGCAATGGTTATAAAAATTCTTTCCCAGTTCTCTGCTTCCCTCCTAATCTTGGTTGCATTGACTTTGTTTGTGCAAAAACTTTTCAATTTGATATAATCAAAATTATCCATTTCCCATTTCATAGTGTTCTCTACCTCCAGTTTGGTCATAAATTCTTCTATTTTCCATAAATCTGACAGGTGAACTATTCCTTGCTCTCCCAGTTTGCTTATGGTATCAGCCTTTATATCTAAATCATGAACTTAATTTGACCTTATTTTGTTATATGGTGTAAGATTTTGGTGTATGCCTAGTTTTTGCCATACTCTTTTCCAGTTTTCCCAGCAGTTTTTGTCAAATAGTGAGTTCTCATCACAGAAGCTGGGGTCTTCGGGTTTATCAAATAGTAGATTACTATAGTCATTGACTACTGTGTCTTGCATACCTCACCTATTCCACTGATCCACCACTCTATTTCTTAGTCTTTGACTATATTTTTTTTGTTGCAAAACAGGATTTTTATTTGGAAGAAGAGATTTTTGTGGAAGGGGGTATTGAAAGTGCTGTCGCCCCTAAAAGAAAAGAGTATCAAGGAAGCATTTAAAAATACATAGAAGACAGCAGAAAGAAATTCTGGAGACAGAAAATCAGGTCAATTTTGACTACCATATTAAATTATTATATTATATGTAAACATATATGTAATTAAATATATGTGGATATACACATACATAATGTACGTATACATATCCATATGAACATACATGTATACCTATACACACATATACAAATATATAATAAAATTTTAAATTTTAAACACTAAATGTAAATTGTATAAATATATTAAAAATGAACTATATGTAATAGATTCATGGTGTCATGAGTGTTCAGTTGTTTTTAGTCATGTCTGACTCTTTGTGAACCCATTTGGGGATTTCTTGACAAAGATACTGGAGTGGTTTGCCATTCCTTTCTCCAGCTGATGGAGAAAATTTTACAGATTTTACAGGTTTTACAGATGAGGAAACTGAGGCAAACAGGGTTAAATGACTTGCCCAGGGTCACACATCCAGTAAGTTTCTGAGGCCAGATTTGAACTCAGAAAAATGAATCTTCCTGACTCTAGGCCTGACACTCTATCCACTGCACCACTTAGCTGCCCAATATGTCATTTATTATCCTGATTTTTATGGCTTACTTTGTACATGGAAATGCTCATGTTCATTAATGTTTTTCTAATTCATAAAAAAATCCAAATGTCAATTAAAATGATAATTTTAAAAATAAGCAGAACTAGGATATAAACTCTATGTGGTGAAGCCTTTTTAGCTCCCACTATCTTTTTATTTTTATTTTTTTAGGGATAAGGTTATATTACAAAACAATCTACCCACTCCCACTTGGTTCTAGTTAGTACAGATCAGGGGGTCACAGATTAAGGGAATGGCCTGATATTAACAAGAAATTTTGTAAAATTTCTGTAAGCTTTGTAAGACTGCATATTGTCCTCTATATGAGGAGCCTATTTATTCATGTTGACCCCATAAACATGGACTAAAACAAATAAGATAGCTTTCTAGTCAATACATAGGTTCAAATATTCCTCTTTCCAAACTGATCGCCTAGCTAACAGAGCTTAATGTATAGATAGGATGCGGCCTCACCCCTGATTAGACAGAAGGGTGGCCTTTCATCCTAGTGGGAAGATGCATAACTAGGAGTATGTGTCTTAATTTGGACCCAAGTGGTCAGTAAGGCTTTAGCTGGGTCTTCTGGTTTGATTTTCCCTACCCTATTTTTTTCTAGCCGGTATTAAAAGCAATGATTTCCTGCCATTGCTCCAATCTTTCCTATTTCTGCCTTCCAGTTGGTCATGAGGAAACAACAGCCTGATGGGGTCCTGTTTCTAACTCTCTGACTTAGAGGTCTTTCCTCTTCTGAAAGATGACACAATGGCCAACTTCTTTGTTGTCAGAAATGAAGATTTCCATTGAGCAGAAGATCAGAAGTCTGTTTCTTCCTTTTTCTCTCTGGCCAATGAATCAAGCAATTAACAAGTATTTATACTAAGTACCTACTATGTGACAGTCATCCTAGGCTTTGTGTATAAAATTCCCCCCAAAATGTCCCTGTCCTCAGGCATATTATTGTGGGAGACAATATATACATCTCTCTCTCTATGTGTGTGTATATATAGTTGTATGCATGTATATATACACACACTCATACATACATATATGCAGATATATGCACAAGTATACACATACAGATGTGTAAAAATAGATAGACTATATTTTGGATCACCTGCAGATCTAAGCTATATACATATATGCATATTCAAAATACATAAAAAAACATAAATAAAGACAATTTGGGGAGGCACTAATAGCAGAGGGGATCAGGAAAGGCCTCATGTAGAAGGCAACATTTGAATTGACTTTTGAAGGAAACTAGTGATTCTAAGAGGCAGAGGAGAGGAGGGAGTGTCTGCTAGGCATGGAAATTCTATGTGCCCTCACATCATGGAAGGTCCTATTTGGACTAGGATATAGGCATTGATGGTTCTCCAATGCATCCTTTTTCCAGGAATAATTGTGTGACTTATAATTGTAGGTTTATTGTTTATTATATAAGAAGACTTTGTTATAGATTTGCATAAATACTGAGTTGATTATTTACTACTAGATTTTCATATTTTTTATTAAGCCAAAAAGTTTCCCCAGTAGTCCATTTGCTGCTAGTTCCTATTATGTTTCTTTCTTGAGCAAAATTAACTGTGTCAGGAGCCAGCACTCAGAATGGTTTAGGGATTGGTCACAGAGTGTTCACAAGGCTACACCTCAACAATTACATAGTTAATTTTGCATCAAGCTCAATACGTGGTAGAATTAATTGGGGAATGTCTCTACCACTACTCTTCTGTGTCTCCAGGCTCCAAACAGGCTCATTAATAACAGGTGCTCTGATAATAGCAATCGTATTGCTTTTTTCCAGTCTACCGCATTGCCCAAATTTCTGAGAATTGTAGCCATTCTTTAATAATCCAAATAGGAAAAGTCTAGTTTTCTAGATTTTTTCTGGATTCTGTTGCCCCATAGACCCCTTGGCACCAATGCTGCTTGACTTTGCTGCCTGCTTTTCTTCCAAGTCAGTCCAGTCTTTGATCCTTAGCCCCAGAGAAGGACCACCTTTCCTCACTCAAGGATTTTCATGTGATGGCCTTTCCTGAGGGGGATATGATTATCTTGTTCATAAAGATATCATTAACAACTTGCCAAATATCTTGCTAAAATAAAGATACGCCAAAGCTAATATACAAGTAAGATTATACCCCAAAATCACCTCCTTATGTATCCCATAGAATGGTCACTCCTTTCACAGTTCTTTTATTAAAGTTTTTTCTTACTTATCCATAATCAGGTCCAGAATAGCAATAAGAATAAGCAGAAATTAATTATCTACTATGCTATTAGCAGAATGAAACCTTCATCATTTATATTCCCATAGTAGACTACAAACTTCATAAGAGTAGGGAACATGTCTTCTTTCAACTTTGAATCTTCCTTAGCCCCTAGCATAGTGCTAACCACACATTAGCATTTCAAAGACCTGTGATTTTCTTAATATGAGGGAACTGCTAGTATGAGAACTCCCTTTATCAATGCAAATAACAACTAATCTATAACTTAAATACATAACTATATATAGTTTTATATATAACTATATATTTATATATTTAACACATAACTTATAACTTATGCTTTCAAAGAGTTGCCCAAAGTCCAAAAGTTTAAATGGCTTGGCCATGCTCAACCATCAAATGTTAGAGGCATTATCCCTATTCAGGTCTTTCTGACTCCAGGTCTAGTACTTAGTATTCTTAGGCAGACTGCATCATTCTTCTCCTTAGAATGGTTGTTTAATAAATGTTTGTTAAATGAATGAATGAATGAATTGCATGATAGTTAATGTTTCCCCCATCCGAACTATGTCCTCCTCTGAGCTAGCTTCATTATCAGCTTCAGGAACTGTGCCAGGAATGCTCATGATTAGAAGCTTTTTCCCCTGTGGCTTTCTCTCTCAAGATTCCTCTCCCTGCAGGTCCCTCTTCTATTGGTAAGTGCCTCCTGGAACCACCATTTTGAAAAAGCCCTCAGCCCACCTACGCTTACTTCTTCACTTTTCTCTCCAATCTGTTTATTACTCTTTGGATCTTCTCCTCCCTATCCTTTTCAGTTCCCTTATATGTATTTTCTCCCTTTATTAAAATGTAAGCCACTTGAGGACAGGAGTCTTTCTTTTTGCATGTATTTGTATTCCAAACACTTAGCACAATATCTGGCACATAGTAAGTGCTTAATAAATTCATATTGACTTGACTTGCCATTCAATAAAGTGACAATTGTACTTCCCATTCTTCTTGTACCATCACCATCCCAGCACCTGAAACAAAGCCAGGTCATCAATAGTTCTAGAACCTCAAGCAGAAATGATTGTGATGCAGAAAGAGTGTTGCTGATAATAAGCAAAGATGGGGGTTAGAAGAGGCAGGGATGGAGGTTACCAACTGACTACTCAAAGCTTCAGTCTTTTAGCTGCTTTATCATATCAGAAGGCTAAATGAATGAAATGAACACCTTCATATTTACTTGAAACAGAGCTACTAAATTTGTATGTCAGACAAAGTTGTTACCTGGTGATTGTGAGTTCTTCCATTTCCTTGAAAATTAACAGGTTGAGTGAATGTGAGCAACTCTTTAACCATATCTAAACCCTCCCCATTTATCTTTCTCCCTCACCTTCCTCCATACCTGTATGAAGGAGATTGGATTGACAAGAAAGTAAATTAGACTTTCCCAGAAATTCTCTGTAAGGTAAAAACAGATGCAGAGAAAATAATGTTTATCTAATTTTTCCTGTTCAGCTACCTTCCAGGACAGCAAATCTCTTGACACCTAAAGGTTGAAATGCTTTGTTTTGCTTTTTTTTTAAAAACTATTCTCTTAGAGTGATTTAGGTCCCAGTGAAAAACTGTATTAACTCTTTAAAGTCATTTTGTAAATGGAAGCTACAAAGCACTAAGTTATGGGAAAACTTCCCAAATGCCCCCAGCTCATTCCCAGAGAGTAGTTTACACAGCAGGAGAACCTCACTTGATGTAGTCCTAGGTGATTGGGTGCCTATGGAACAGGACCTATGGTAACTCATTGTAAGCTAAAAGACTATCGATGTTGCTCTTTATACAAGTGGAAGTAGCTCAAACTCTTAGTAACTTGTACCTGTGTAACCTAGCATGGCAGTGAAGAATATGAAAAAAATACATTCTGTAGGCTGCTGCATATTTACATCTTTATGCAGTTCATAATAACTTTGTTTTCAGTAACCTTTACTATTATGTATGTATACTTCTCAATCCAATACTTAAAAGACCCTAAGGCTACCCAATAACACAGTGTAATGTTCTTCACTTCAGTCAATGAACTTTAACAGAAACCAATGCATTTTAACTGAATTTTTGTTTATCTCAAGGAGCACATTTTAATGAAATCAATACATTTTTGCTGAAAGCCACATGAATCCATTGGAAAGAATACATTGTTACAGAAACCAATATACAGTTTTATAATGTCTGTATGTTTTAGTGAAAGCATAGCAATACATTTTAACTGAAACCAATATATTTCTGCAAGGCTGAGACCAAAGAAGCCTTATTTCATAGTGAAACCAATTCATTCTTACAGAAACTAATACTGTATTCCATATTCCTGATCCAGCAGTGCCAATCTAAATGAAAGCTTTGTTTTATTTAACTGAAGAATTTAAATTCTTCCAGAATTGACAATTAAATAGGTATTTTTTGCATTTTAAATTTCTTTACTAAAGGAGCAGTATGAGAAAAGCTTTCTCTCCAAAAAATGAATGTAATTGTCTTAATTTCAATTTTTAGATTTGAATCATCTATCACAAATGTATAGATGTGCATTTTTATGTATGTGAATGGAATCTGTCCAACTGACAACGTAAATGACCTATTTGTCATTCTCTAAATGATGTACTTTTTTTGAAATGAGAGAGAGAAACATAATAGGCTTTAATTGCTGAAAATATCAAAAGCACTTCTAAGTCACAGAAAAGGAATAGATATAGATGAGAGAGAGAGACAGAGAGAGAGAGACACAGAGAGAAAAGGGAGGGAAGGAGGGTGGGGGAGAGAGAGAGATGAGAAGAGGAATGACCATTCTTTTAACAAATATAAATAGTATAAAAAATATAAATAGTAAAAGAAAATATAAATAGTCCTTGAGGACAGGGACTACCTTTTTTTCTTTTTCTTTTTTGTATCCCAAACACTACCCAAAATATTTTACACTCAGGAGGGCACTTGGTCATTTTTATTTTGAAAGACAAACAGAAAGTATCTTTAAGGAAAAAGCTAATAAAGGATCATGGCAGAAAAACAAAAATGACAATAATGAATTAACTATGAGATAATGACATTAATCTTTCAAAATTGATAGGCAGGCTATAGGGGAAAGTTTGTGCTTTCAATTATAACTACATTCAAGGAAGATGTGTGTGTATTTGAAAGTGTCTAGAGCAGATGTGACTTTAGGTAATTATCTGCTGAAATATGAATCCTATATACAACATCAGCAATAAGTGGTCATCCAACCTCAGTTTGAATGCCTCCAGTCATAGGAACTCACTACCTACCAAACTAATACATAATATTTAAAGGTAGCTTTATTTGTTAGGAAGTTTTTCCTCATGTTGAAATGAATCCTGCCTCCCTGTAGCTTCCGAATCACCTCATCATCCCAGTTACTGTCCTCTGGACATATTGTCAATGAAGTTTCTAAAATGTAGCATTCAAAATTAAACACAGTACTTCTGACAAGGTCAAATATTGGCAGAGTTCAGAGAAACTCTCAACTCTTGTCATTCTGAACACTATGCTTTTATAAAATCATCCATATATATATTATATATATATATATTAACCCAAGCTTAGTAACTTTCATTTGTTTCTATACATTTCTCTTATTACTTTCTTACAATCATTCTAATCCATCCAGATCATTTTGGATATCAATTAAGTTCAATTTCCAAGCAATGGTAAGATTTTTCTTAATGCTTCAACTCAAAGATGACAGTACAGTGATACATGAAGCTCCAGAATGCTTTTGAGTTTCCTCAATGAACTCCAAAGACATCTGAAAGATTGATCTAACTAAGCATGCGAGGTGGGGGAAAAAGTTGAAGGAAAACAAAAACATAAATTGTTTAGATTATGATGAGCAGTTGAATGGACTGTTAATTGATGTGTATATTTCGGGAGTAGACCTGTGATTTCACTGCTATAAGTAACTTCATTTGAGGAAATTCTCTCTGTCAATGTATTCTGGTACCTGCTGTATAATTTATAAAGTTTGAAAGTTTTGTAGAGCATTGAGGGATTAAATATATAATCCAGGGTCAATCAACCAATACGTCACAGGCAAGATTCGATCCCTGATCGCTCTGGTTCAGAAACTGACTCTCCATGCAATATGCGATGCTTGTCTTTCATGTGTATGCATATCTCACACACACACAGACACACATACTCATTGCTAGAAGCAAGCTCACCAAATCTTCATGTGAGTTAGTACCAGGAACAGCATATTGTACATGTTTTCAGGATTGAGTTCTTGTTGGCTAGACCGTTGTTACACTCATCCTACCATTTAAAAATCTTTCCTCTTTGGTAAATCATCCAAGCCTATCTTGAATATATTATTTATATTCCCAATCTAGAATAGTCCTCTGGGATTTGGAGTAAGGGAAGGGAGAGCACTTAGCATTGACCATTTACTTGTTTCCCCAGTGCTGTGGAAATAGAGTATTAAAGAAGTCAAGTAGCATTTATTAAGTACGTAGTCTGTGCCAGACCCTGTGCTAAACACCGGACACAAAATTACGAATACTCCTAATATAGGGAATTCAAAATCTAAAATTTTAGATAGAGAACCTCTCCAGTGGGTCTTTGAATATGCAAAGGGCACAATGTTTAGATCAGATGAATCCCTACAAATTTCACATATCAACTCTGAGCGAAATCTTCCAAACCCTTCTGAACCTGCAGGTTGGGTCCCCAGAGCACACTGTCATTCTTCTAAGGGTTCTGGAGATAACCCTGAAGGACTGGTCAGTTTGCTCTGGTACTATCATTCACAAGTCTCCATTGAGTGTTTCTCCCATAAATCTCAACAGTTAATATACCCTCGATATTATCTAATCAGTTGATTGTCACCCAAATGTTATTTTGACCCATCGATCTCTAAATGTCAATTAACCAATTTGCACCAATTCGATTTTTACAAAAAGGTTTGGAGACATCCAACAGGCTCACTGGTGGTATAATGAGAGCCTGCAGTTCAAGACTATATATATAGGTATATGTATATACGTGTGTGTGTGTGTGCGTGTGTGATTGTAGCAAGTATCTCTGGGTTCACTCTCTCAGAATAAGACTACCTTCATTTCACCCTAAGGGTTCTGTAATTACCACTGAGAGGTTTGGGATGTCTCTTCTTTGATGCTGTTGGTATAAGCTCAGTTTCTAGTCGTCTCCCCACCATTAGCTGCCAGTCACCAGAGTTTCAGTTAGGAAACTAGCATGTCATTTAGGAAAGAATTACACCATCACTCAACCAGTTAAAAGAACCCAGGACGGGGCCTTTGAAAACACCCATGGCTAAAGAGTAGGAGACAAATGAAGAATTCAGCAAAAAAAAACTATAAAAGAACAGTCAGGCAGGTTGGAGAAGAACCATAAGATAACAATGTCACAAGATCTAAAGGAGATAAAAGTGTCCAGGAGAAGAGTAGTAAAAGTGTCAATGTTAGACTGAAATCAACATATTTAACAGTGGTGACGTGTTTAGAAAATGGTATAAGATTTAGGATTTAAAGCTAAATGGGGTCTTAGAAAACAATCTCTTTATTTTACAAATGAGCAAACTGTGGCTAACAGAGATTTATTGGATATTAAATAAGAGAACTAGGGTATGAAGGAATGAGCCCCAGTGCTCTGGCATTTTCAAAAACCTACATGCTGGGAAAGGGATATAGCAGTCAAGTCTCCAGTGAGAGGGATAACAGATGGATAGCTGAAGTGCTGCACTGGAAATTAATTATATAATAAAAGAATTAGAGGAATGCCTCTACCATGCCATGGTACACTCTGTGATGCATTTATGAAAAGTCAGGGACAAAACCCATGTGGGATGAGAAGGTATAGACAGACTACAGTTTGCAATGATGGAGAAATTACTTCACAGATGAGATGCTTTAAAGCATCAAAGGTTCTAAACTTTTACCAAGAATTGATGTCAGGTTTAGCATCCTAAAGTTTATAGTATTCACCTTCTTCCCCTTTTTCAAAAACTGGGAAAATGCTTGCTTATCTTCAGTCCTGCAACATATCTCCTACTCTCAGCAATCTCTCAACAGTTGCTAACAATAATCCAACAATCACAATTGGTTATCTCATATATTACACACACACACACACACACACACACACACTCATAATCTTAACAGAGATAAAACATGCATCCATATTTAACAAGATAACATTTTAAAATTCAAACACTGTAGTGCACCAAAAGTGACTTGTTATCTCTCAAGATATCATCTAATAGAAAGAGTGACCTTGTTGCATAATTTTTTCAAGAAGGAATAAGGGGGACAGTTTGTTTGCTCAGACATATTCCTTTGCCTTTTTAGTTTTTGCCACTAACTAAATGTGTGATATAATGAATAAAATGTGAGAAAGAATTATGCTACAGTCGATGTAATAAAGCCAAAGTAAAAAATTCAACTTTCAGGAAAATATACATGCTAATTAAAGTAACAAGCATTAAAAAAAAGATTTTTAATACAATATTCCTAATAAAATCAACCAGGATTTTCTCAGACTACAATAACTCCCTCAGACTCAAAGCTTGTTGGTTAGTTATCTTCTATGATTAGCAAAAGAAACTGAACAAAATACCAACATGTAAAAAGACCCATGCTGACACTGAAAACAGAAACAAAACTCATTGCAGCATAGCTGATTTCTTTTCATTAAATAAATGCAGCCCAAGACTTTCTCTTTTAAATACGTTTTTCAACTCCAAGGAAGATAGAATCATAAATTTACAGCAAAATGATCATTTGAAGATAATCTGAACCAGTCCTTTTGTTTTATAGACAAAGAGCCCCCCTCAAAGATTAAGTAACTTATCCAAGATTGCATGAGTTATCTGAAGCAGAAACAGAATTTGAACTCAGGTCCATTGACTCCAAATCAGACTACAATAAAAATTATCTTCAGTTCAATCTGACTGAAACATTGAGGATTTTCTGAATGCAAGGCATTGTTCTGCATTCAAAAGATAATATAGAGGTAAGTAGGACACTAGTTACTGTCCAGAATGAGCTGGCAGTCAAGACATATGCTCAAATATATACAATAGAAATATAATAAGTGCCTAAGAGAACAGAAAACTAAGAGAATTCAGAGGAAGGAAAGACCACTTCTAATTTGGGGGACATTAAGGAGGAGGAAACTGAGGAGGAAGTGAGTCAGGGAAGGCTTCTTGGAGGAGGAAGCATTTGAGCCAACTCTTGATGGGTGGTAGGATTTTACATGTGGACATGAGGGAGTGGGGGAACAAGGAAAGTGTTTCAAGTATCACAACTAAAATCCACTATATGCTTCTCCTTATCAAGTGGTGCCTCTATTTCTATAAGAAGGGTTTCAGGTTTTCAACTCACAACTGGCCTCTTTTCTACTGGGTTTTGTCACATACCATTGATGACCAGATTGGGAGAAAAGCTGTTAGAGAAGGGCCTAAAAGTGATCCCACAAATATAGGCAATTTAGACTTTTCTTTGGTTTCTTATAATGAGGGGGAAAAAACTGCAGGTGAGAATGTTTTCTATCATTCTTCCTTGGGCTTCCCCTCCTTGTTACTTTATAATTTGATTTTCCAGGACTATAGTCCATTCCTTTCCTGCTTGTCCTCACCCTCCATTCTGCCATGGTACTCTAGCCCATGATGACTATGCTGACAATTGCCTTTACTGCCTGCCTGTGTGATATTTTCAAGGGTCTTTCCTCAATTTGGTAGAAAGATTATTTGCCGCTCTTATTTCTTTAAATTTCATTTTAGAATTCACTCTTGACATTCACATTTTACTGTCAGTAATAAATGCAGATAGAGTCCATATTTAGATTCATCTACAGCTCTCTTGCTATTTAAGAGATTTTCATTTAAAAAGAAATTAAAACTTGGGCTTTTGAATCTAAGCTTGGTTTAATGTACTCAACCCTCTCTACTCCCTTTTTAATGTTTAATGTTTAATAATAGAACAAGTTGAATGGATTAAGTATGCCTAACAGAACTAAGGTTAAAGATTCCAGTTTTATTCTTGATCTCTGCTGGATTATAAAATATCTTAAATGTATTGAAGCTGATGAATTGGAGATGGTGAATTTCTGTTTTTTTTTTAATAAAAAAAAAGATTGTGAGAAAGACTTGTGTCTTAACAATCCTTTATATTATAGGTCCATAAGAGAGTTGCATGTCATATCTAGGATGCCAGAAGACAATAAATCAACATTTTCCTTGTACTAAAGAATTGATTCAGTACTTGGCATTTTTTCTGACTTATCCAAGACATTTTAATTTTGTGCAAGAAAATAATGTAACCATAACACATAAACAATCATGCTGTAGCTATATCCTTTGGCTAACCTGAGAATGGCTGACTGATTTGAAGACTCACAATTGGATTGGATGCACACATGCATTCATATGTATGTATACAAACATATATGTACACATGTATGTACATACTTTAATATAAGTGTGTATATAAATGCAAGATATATAAAAACAAATGCAAGATAATTTTGTGGGGAGGCACTAGTGGCTGGAGAAGGGGACTATAAATGACTTCATATATGAGGACACACTTGTGATTTGAAGAAAACTAGGGATACTAAGAGGTAAAACTGCACACAATACTTTATATTTGACATCTATTTAGTTAAGGGATATTTATACTGAATTTATTAGAAAATTTAAAATTTGTCTTTGGTCATCATCATTGTCACTATAATTAGCAGAAACACCAACCATTCACTGACTGGTCAGCACTACATTAAGTGCCCTTCTGTGCCTTCAATCAAACTGAGTCATTGGGCCCTACTAACTATACCTTCATCAAGACATTTGGGGGATATAGTACAATGCTGAGAGATGGAGGTACAAAGAAGGAGATTGATGAAGACAGAGTTAGCAGGGCCCAGTGACTCAGATGTGATTGAAGTCACTTACATACAAACACGTATGTATATACATACATACATACACCCAAGATGTGTGTGTGTTATTTATCTTGATAGGATATCAGCTCTTGACATAAGGGACTATATCATTGCTATCCTTATATCCTCACTGCCTCGCACATTGCCTGCACAGAAGAGATGTTTAATAAGGGCTAGGTAATTGATTTGTTAAGAGTGAAGCCATTATGTTATACAAACAAATACGTAGAGGCTCCAGTTTCTTGGCATGCTGGAGTACTGATAGAATTCAAATTCAGTAATCTTTTATTAAAATTAGAGCACTGTGCAAGACTGTTGGAGAAGGTTAAAAGGTTAATGAAGACATAGCTCCTACCTTCTAGAGGAAGGCCTAAACATAAGGGAGCCATAATAAAGGCCCCAAAGGGCTCATCTGCAAGTAGATCCCTAGAAGCAGTGAGAAGGACTAGAGAAGTGGCCACATGAAACAATATGAAGCTAAAATGAAACTAACAGAGAATCCTATTCTTTTCCTCCCTTAAGAAGAATAGTCCTCTCCTGGTTAACCACAGGCTATGCTACATAGAATCAAACAACATAACTTGATAATGGGGGCTAGGAGTGACAAATAAGCTTTACCCAGGATAAAACAAAACATGCACAGATCAGCAGGTTCAAAGCACAGTCAACCAAATATCTCTCAAGGTAATCTATCTAGATTTCATGGTGAATCCTTTGTGTTCCTCAAGACAATAGATAACTACCTATGATGATCCTTTATCCAGCTAACTAAGTTGTATACATAGAAAAGAAACAACTATTTGCAAGGTTAAGATGGAGCAAAAAGAAATGTTGGGACAAATGACAATAAATGATACTTAAAGAGGTTTTTCAGGTTTGTGGAGCCCTATACACACAACTCAGGTGATGCTGTCAGTCTTCCAACAATCTTATGAGGTAGGTACTACAGAGTATTTTTTTCCAGTTTTTCATATGTAGAAATTGAAGCTCAGAGTAGTTGTATCTATTAAGTGGCAAAGGCAATATTAAAACCCTGGTCTTTTCTGATTCCAGGCCCAGCACTCTTTCCACAATACCACAAGCAAATATTTGTAATCCATCCCTACCAAAGGAAGCAAAGGATGCTAATAATATCCATAACCATATCATCTATCTATAACTTTGTATCTATATCTACATCTTGATCTATAACTCTGTATGTGTAGTAATATTTGTGGCTTATTTTTTAAAATATGTTAAGCTAAAAAGTAGAGACAAGGCTGGTTAATTTGGAAGTGCAGGATGGTTACCTTGGAGAGAGAGCTTCCAAGGTTATGTGGTTAATATATCTAAAGAGAGTTTTGCAGATGGCTTGTTTTTATCTTAAAGAATTTATCTTAAACAACTGATTCTCTGCTTGATTCTCTCTCTCTCCCTTTCTCTGCCTCTGTCTCTCTCTCTCTCTCTTTGTCTCTCTCTCCCCCCCCTCTTTTTTATCTTTCCTAACTGCTTTTTTTTCTTTTCCTTGAGCCTCCCCACATGACAACTTATACTTTGTAAGGACTAAGGATCTAGACCCTAGAAGTCACTAGTTCTGTTTGTGTAACTGAGTTTCAAAACATCCCCTACTCAATAAAGCCTTAAGAAATGAGGTTTACTATTCTATCCACTCTTTCTGGAAATACTTTCATAGTAAGCTGGTAACCACATCCATTGCCCTTTTTGAGTCTTTGCATATGTGCATGATTTCTCATCATAGGACATAGCTCCATCCATCTCATTTCATTGGATGCCTCTTTGCTTATAATGCATGTACCTAATTAGAAATTATTAAAGATAAGTTCTTCATGCAAAGTAGGTATCTGATTGAGTTAACTCTTACTTTGGTGACAACAACTTAAGCATTTGTCTTTAAGCGTATGTTTCCATTAACAAATATATAATACAATTCAATTAAACAAGCATTTATATAATTCCTACTATACTCTAGGCCCTGTGCTGGGTAATGTAGATGGAAAAGCAACAAAAAAGTCCCTTCCCTCAAGGATCTTATTTTCTAATGGGGGAAAATAACATGTACACAAATAAGTAAATACAAAAAATATATAACATATAGTTTAATTCATTGTCTTATTTTATCAGATTGCTGATTTGATCCATAAAAGGAGCTCCAAATAAAAAACTTCCTCTTTCAAGGTACACCAGCACTTTACCACAAAATGATGTCTTAAAGAGTTGCCTGGGGACACTCAGAAGATAAGTGATTTACCCAGGATCACTCAGCCAGTAAGTCACTGAGGCAGAGCTAAAACACAAGTTTTCCTGAGTCTAGGCCATCTGTCTCTCTGCTACTCCACACCATCTCTTACAGTGTAATTCTGTAGGTTTAAGCCATTTTTAGTCTTGTTTTCAAAAAAGGAACAGTGTGAATGTGAGTTGTTGAAAACTTTCACCAAAAAATACTATTGCTAAAGTTAAATGAGACTCTCATGTGTAGGAGAAAAACATGTGTGGAGAGCAATGCTTGCTAATAAAACGAAGCCCTCAGAGGTGGCCAGCAGAAGGATCCTCTACCATTGGAGAGGAAACATGGCTCATTCAAAACATGAAAAAACTGAGATTGACATTACTTGAAATAGGAGAATGTTAGAAATTAGAAAATGTCTTTATAAGAAAAATCAAATGTCATTAGAGAAGGGAAAAAGAAAAGCTTTGCTTCCTATAGATGCTATACTGCCTCAATTTAGTTCCTTCAGTTTATCATTAAGGTTACAGGCAAAGGTATAAATGATCAATTCTGGTTTCTCTATTCAAACTAATGCAAATAAACGCTGAACAAATAAGGTTATATTTTAACAACTAGCAAAATGCCAACAAGGCAGGCAGAAGTAGTTTTGTAATCACCAAGCTGTTAATCTGAGTATAGAGAACATTTTCTCTTTGTTCCCAAAATAAATAAATAAATCTTTTGCTGTTGTTATTTTGCTGATAATAAAAGTAATAATACCACACATTTATAAAGAAAGCTCTTTAGTGATGAAATCTTGGGAGCTATTGTTCAATAAATTTGCATCCCTTTACAAAAAAAAATACTTGACAGAAATCTTGAAAAGACCACTATTGTGACAGAAACAAAGGGAAGTAAAACATTCAAAAATCAAACCAAGGCATTATCTTCAGCTCTGTTACTCACTTCCAACATGCTATTAGGCAAATCCTGTGCCCAGAAGCAATGTCATGTTGTGGTTTAAAGGCTGATTAGGAATCATAAGTGAAAGGTCTGAATCTTGTTTGAATCTTGCATGGTCACATGGATAATTTATTTAAACTCTCAAACCTCAGTTTACTAATTGGTAAAGCTGGGATATGAATATTTGTCCTACCTACCTTATAGGACTGTTATGAAGAAAGCAATTTGCTGACCTTAAAATATTGCACTGTATACATGAATTAATGTCAATTGTACATCTCCAAGGGAAAAAAAAAAACCAGAACATATAACCTTTTGATTTCAGAGAGATACAAGAAAGGCCCTCAAGCTTCATGAGAAAATCAGAAGGGAGGCAGAGTCATCATTACAAGGGGGTTTCTCTCCACTTTTACGCAAAGTTTTGCTGAAAAAACAGTTTAAAACTCTATTCCAATTGCTCAAAAGTCCAGGGTGTCCTTGGGGGTTATTGAGCAGAGATTAAACAATAGTCTATCCAAACACAAGCCTTTTAGTTGTATAATGTTCAGATGCAGTGAGACCTGTTAACTCTCTCAAATATTACTATCAATATCTAGATGTATTTAAATGCATAAAAATGACTAGAGGTCACCTATTAGCTCTATTTACCTTAGAGTTGTAAGCAAGTTAGAAGTCCTTTGGCATATTTTAATCACAATATTTTTTTACAAAATAATGGAACATGGATTCATACACAGTGTGGTCCATTTTAAATTCAGGTTAACTCAACATTTATTAAACACCTATATGCTGAACAATATTCTAGACACAGTCTTACACTCTGTGAATATAAAGAACATAAACTATAGTAGAACAATGATAAGTTCATAAAAGAGATAAAATGTATTATGTCAGGACATTTTTGATGATAGAGATCAGAAATTCATAGAAAAAATAACTTTTCAGTTGTACCATGGGATAGGAGAAAATTTGGGGATCAATTTGCATATGTTGTACTAATTTTATATATTATATATATACATATGTATTGCATATCTATATACAAATTTCTGAGACTATAGGTTGTACAACAAATGTCGATCTCTATTGGTAGGGTTTTCCTTAAGGGGAGCTTCCAGTCTGATTATTAAAATCACAGGTCCATTCGAATACATACATAAACATCCTTACATACATGTGTACATGTACATACATATATATTTTTTCCTTCTGGGCTCAGCTCAGGTGCCCACTTCTACATGAAGGTTTTCCTGAGATCCCTCTTCCCACTCCTCAGTCTACTTCTGCCTTTTCTGAAAAATTTCTTTTCATTTATTTTGTAGATAAAAAGTTCTTCTGTAGGACATGTGGAGTGTGCTGGAGCCAGGTCTAATTGAGCCAATTGTTACACTTTCAGCATGAGGATTTATATCTTTGAAATTGGCAAACACTACAAATCACTTCTCGATTTATTATTTTGTTGATTTTCTAAATTTAAGAAAGTGTTGGAGATAATGTTTAAATTGCAGATTAAACTGAAAAGTATGTATGCATTCTTTTTGGGGGGGGGCAGGAAAGTGGGTTGTTAAGCATTTACTATCACTTCTCTGCCTGTCGTTATCTTCTTTCTGTCTCCCCACTACAGCCCTCCGTACTTTAAGCTCCTTAAGACCAAGGACTGTTTTTATCTTTGTTTCTGGATCCCCATGTCTAGCACGTGCTTGGGACATAAAAGACTCTTGTTGATACCATGTGCCAGGCCCTGTTAGGCCCTGAGGACACAAAAGCAAAAGAAAAACAATTCCTACTGCTGCAGGTGAAATTTAACAAAAAGTTAAATTGAGGCACATTTCCCTGAGCAAAATAACATTTATGAACAGGTGCATGCTGCCTTTCAATAAAGGGGTCAATGGATTGCTTCCATTTATGCCAAAGGCCCAAGTGGAAGGAGAGCTCTCCTTTTAAAGGTTTTGGGGAGTACAGAACAAAAAGCAGAACAGGATAAATGACATCATGGGATTGAGGACAACATAATTGGTTACAGAGCTGAGGCAACGAAAACAATATGATTGGTTGGAAGTCTGGTAATGGGGGCTAACAACAACCCCCTCCTTCTCTCCTGAGACTGAGAAGTGCTCATTATTTGAGTGAAGCTGCAAGGTTTAGAGATAATAGACCTGACCTTTTGGACAGCAAACCAGACATCCTTGATGGTGTAAAGATACTAGACCTGACTCTCTTGTGTTCACATGCATCCCCCCCTAAGGTCACTAAATTCCTTGGCGCAAGAATAGATCAGGGATTAGCAGGACAGCTGTATTTTTAAACTTAACCCATTATAGGCCAACTGAATTCTGAACCAAATTCTGAACCAAGAGACAGAGGGCCATGACTTAAGCAGTTACAGGACAAAATCAGTTAATTTTAAATAGGATCAATAAATAAGTGATACAGGAAAATAATATTGACCATTTCACTGCTCTTGAGGAATTTATAATCTAGCTGTCAAGACAATATGCACATCTAGAAGTCAATCTAGAAGTCAAGGAATTCACAAAATTAAGATCATTTTGGAGGAAAGTCAATGAAAGTCAAGAGAAGGGCCAGGCAGTAGCCTTTCTGGGATCCTAATAATTCCATTGATCCCAGAACCCAGATTCTCCCTTGGTCTGCTTCTGTTACCAGCTATCATCTTCTGCAGGAATGGTCCTTATAGAACCAAAGCACTGCAAAGCTTTCATTGCTTACTGTCTTATTCCAAGTAAAGGGAGTTCTCCTGTCCACATGGTCTTAACTTCTGTCTCCCTGTCTACCTGGTGACTCCAATCTAGAAGGTTATGCTTCTCCTGCAATGAACCCTCAGATATCCTCCCTTTGTTTAAGAGGTGTTTAATCAACTTTTCAGAGTGCATGCATACATATATATACATGTATATATCAATTAATCATAAGCAAACATTTATTAAGCACCTCCTTTGTACCATGTAATTGCATGGCACTAGAGATACAAAGAAAAATGAGACAGTCTCTGCCTGCAAGGAGATTACATTCTATTGAATAAATATAGCATTTTCACAGACAAGTAAATACAGGATATTTATAAAAATTAATATACATCTCTGCATTCAGAGAAAGAATTGATAAATAGAAGTATGCATAGAATGATTATACATATATAATGTGTGTGTGTATACACACACACACACGCACACACACACACACACACACACACACACACACATATATATATACACACATTTTTGTGTCTAATGGTATTCACTTCTAGGGTAGAAGGGGAAGAAAATAGGAAAGAAAAAGAAATTTACGTGATAACTTTATTATATATTTAAAAAGAACAGCAAGTTGTACATAATCAATTTGTAGTTTTCTGTACAAAAGGGGAAAAAAAAGAATGCACAGTGATTTGGGGAACAAAGCACCAAGAACTGGGAGAATTAGGAAAGATCTCTTTAAGGAGGTGGCACTTCACTTGAAGTTGATCCTTAGAAGGAGCTTGGGGTTCCAAGAGTGAAAGAAAGCACTTCTGATATGGGGAGAGCTTCTGCAAAGGCAGAGAGGCTGAAGATGGAATGCCACATACAGGGAATAAAAAGTAGGCTAGTTTGGCTGGAGTTTAGAACATAAGAGAATTAGAACATAAGAGTCTGGAGCTTAGAGTATATTGTAATACATATATATATATATATGTATGTATGTTATTGGTGCTCTTTTCAAATTAACTTGTATTTACTGATCTCTGTATATGCTATGTCTTTCAGTCTCCTTGGGGCTTCTACAAGGGTTATTTTTATTTTTTTTTCTTTTCAGAAACCTAGCATAATGACTTGCATATGGTAAACACATAGTAAGTTTCTTGCAATGGAGTGAATGTATGCATATACTTATATACAAATACATATCAATTTTGACTATACATATATATATGTATAGACATTCACACATTTAAATCTTCTATTCCTAACTCCATAAATCCACTTTAAAAATTCCTTCCTCTGTAATAATGTCAGTAGTGAAAGAATTTCTCTATATTGCACATGAGTTGTTAAAATTGTCTTCTCACTAATCATTCTTGATGATACAATCTATCTGAGCAATAGCTTCTTTTGCTCAAAGTAATAACTATAAATATATATGCATATTTTTATATCACTATAAATAACTTTGCTTTCTTAAAAAAAAAGTGTATTTGACAAAAACCTTGGACTCAACTCACTTTTAAAGCATTTTAATAGATCTGTAAGTTCTCCCCAAAGGTATGGACAGCAAATAAGTAAAGGAAAATCATTCAATTAAGTTCAATTCAATTCAGTAAACATGGATTAACTTCACACTTTGTACCCCAAATTATGTTAGATCCTGGTGATATAAAAACAAAAATGAAACATTCCTTGCCCCCACCACCCCAGGAACTACACATCTATTGGTTGGTGTTAAGGTCTAAAATTAACAATAATTTCATTTGAAATCTGCTGTTTGAGTCAGATGCTTCAAGTCTCTACATTTGTAAGATCAAGGTGACAGATGGCAGGCTCATATTTTAATATTAAAGAAACTCAATTTGTTAAATTTTATAAAAAACATTGCTTAAACATTCTGATATATGTCAATGGAAACATTTGCAATATTAAATATTCGGTAGCTTCTGATCTATCTGTTTCAAAGACTTGGCCATGTTCTCTATAAACAAAAATCCCCTATATGAAATGCACTTGTCGATTTATGATTTTCCATTATGTCATCTGTGAAAATGTCCTCAGAAGAATTTTGCTTGCTGACTAAGTCTGGTGACAACCAAATCAGTGGCTTCATTTTGTTCTTGGCATTTCTGTTGGAAAATGCAAACTTTGCATGTCACATTCTTATTATGCTGAGTTTTATTGATCTAATCTATCTAAGGTTATTTAAAGTCATCCCTCATGTTTTGAAGAATATCAACAATGGCTTGCAGCCCAAGGTTGCATTGAAGTTGAAAGTACTACTTGTTTCTGACTGCCTTTAGTAACTCAGGGGCAGCTCTACAGGCATCAGAACATTTTGTTTCAGCAAACTCCAGACAAGGACATTCTTCTAATGACCATTCACAGCAATGAGGTAGTATGAGGTCAGTCTGCTTGAATTCAGCATCATACCAAAGAACCATAGGTTTAGAACTGGAAGGGACCTCAGAGGTCATCTACTCTAAGCCCGTCATTGACTCCTTTTGCAGGACCACCGTTTTATGAAACATTCCAGTCATTCTTCATTTCACTCATTCCTGGACTCTTTTTTTGGTGTCTTTTCCACCTTCTCCACTTCTAAGATCCTTGAGAATAAAGACTGCCTAATCCACTTGTATTTGTATCTCTAAGGCTTAGTCGCTGGCACATAGTAAGTGCTTAATAAATCTATCTATCTATCTATCTATCTATCTATCTATCTATCTATCCATTTATCTATTTCTTTGATAACATATTTATACATACATCTTTATCTATCTAGCTTATTTATCTGTTTCCTATCATCTATCTATTCCTATGTCTTTATCTTATAGAATTTTTATAATTGTAGACCCTTAGAGTTTGAAGGTACTTCACTGCTCATCTCCTCCATTCCTCACCTGAAGAGTGCATCCAAACAACAACATAGTCTAGAAATGATCAACCAATCTCAAAATGAAGACTTTCATTAAAGAGGAATTTGGTATCTATTGGGGCTGCCCATGCCAGTTTTGGGTAGCTTGTCAAGAAGGTTTTCCTGAAATTGAGCTCACATTAGGTTTCAAGGGAGAAAGTCTGCTATAATCTCTAACTCTATTTTTTTAATATTATGCCATTCCACAAGTTGTAAATTTTATGACACAGGATAACTCTGTCATGATTCATTTTGGCAAATGAGTGGCCCAAGGCCCTAGAGAAGGCTAACCCTGGCAAGTCCTAACAAGTAAGAAAGTCTTTAAGTACATAGCCAATAATGAAGAATATACCTAGTGCCTAAAGTCCAGCTTCAATGAATATGGAGAAGCTTATCACCAGAGAACTGGCCACCAAGTAATTGATTTGACCTCCAAGCCCAAATTTATAAATCCATCCGCTAAAACATGAGAAGTTTTGTTTTGTTTCATTTTTTAATCTATGTCAGTGAACCAAGCCATGGAATTTTTTTTATTAATTTATTTATTTTTAATTTTCAACATTCACTTCCATAAGATTTTGAGTTTTAAATTTTCTCCCCCTCCTTTCTCATCTCCCTCCCCAAGATGGCATGCAATCTGACATAGGCTCTACATACACATTCCTATTTAACATATTTTCACATTTGTCATATTTTAAAGAAGAATTAGAATCAATAGGTGGAACCAAAGGAAATAAGAAACAAAACAAAATAGAAGAAAAAAAAGAAGAGCAAATAGTATGCTTCGATCTGTTTTCAGAATTGATAGTTTTTTCTCTGGATGTGGATAGCATTTTCCATTATGAAACTTTTGAAGATGTCTTAGATCCTTGCATTGCTGAGAAGAGCTAAGTCTATCAAAGTTAATCATTACACAATGTGGTTGTTAGTGTATACAACATTCTCCTGGTTCTGCTTACTTCACTCATCATCAGTCCATACAAGTCTTTCCAGGTTTTTTCTGAAGTCTGCATGCTCATCATTTCTTATAGCACAATAGTATTCCATTACATTCATATACCACAACTTGTTCAGCCATTCCCCAATTGACAGGCATCCCCTCAATTTCCAATTCTTTGCCACTACAGAAAGAGCTACTATAAATATTTTTGTACATGTGGATAAGCCATGGAATTTTTAATGATTCATGTACTGAAATAAAAACAAAAGAGATAATTGGGTTTACTTTTGAGTATTTGGTAGAGAGTGTATAGACTTATGATTTCAGTGCCTTATGGAACTGCCAAAAAGCACATGCTGTGTGGTTTTTTTTAAGTGGTTATTAAGTTTGACATCATACTAACAAAATGTTCTTATTTGTTTTCCCTTCTGAGGCTTTTTGTGTTTTCTCATATTATATACATACATATATATATATATACATATACAGAGAGAGAGTTATATATTATGTTAATGCTTTTTTCTTTTAACATTGTTATCACTTACCACTAATTGCTTGTCCCCACATAGAAACCCTATCTTTTAACACATAAATTTTTGTTGTTGTTTAATTATTTTTTCTCATGTCCAACCCTTCATGACCCCATTTGGGATTTTTTTGGCAAAGATACTGGAGTGGTTTGCCATTTCCTTTTCCTGCTCATTTTACAGATGAGAAAACTGAGGCAAGTAGGGTTTAGTAACTTTCCCAGGGGCACACAGCTAGTAACTATCTGAGGCCAGATTTGAATTCAAGAAGATGAGTCTTCCTGATTCTGAGCCTCGTGCTCTATCCATTGTGTCACCTAGCTGCCCCTTTATGACATAAATACAGTTAAGCAAATCAAATTAGCCACTGGCCATATCTATACCTCTATCTCCTCTATTCCAAGAGGCAGGAGGTAAATTTCATCATTTGTTTTCAGAAGCTATGATTAGTCACTACATTAATCAGAATGCTAAAGTTTTCCAAAGTTGTTTTTTCTTCAAACAATTGGCGTTATCATGTAAATTTTTCTCCTGGTCCTAATCATTGTCCTCTGCACAAATTCATTTCAATCTTCCCAATTCTTTCTGAATTTTTCATGTTCATCATTTTTATGGAAAATCATAATTTCATTACATTTATATAATATAATTTGTTCAATCATCACATATTTGTTGGGAAACGATTTTATTTCCTGTACTTTGCTAAAACAGAAGGTGTTTCTCTAAATATATTTGTAAATATTATTCTTTTCCCTGTGTCTTTGTCTTCTTTGGAATATTTGCCTAGTGAAACCCCCTTCTACTAAAATAGATCAGCAACCATTACAACTTAAAACCAGCAACCATTGCAACTTAAAACCTTTAAAAGATCCCTGAGATTCAAGGGAATTAAGAAACATTCACTGGGGTTCACACATCTGGTATACTAGAAGGAAAACTTGAAAGCAGGTCTTCTTGATTTTAAGGGTGGTTCTCTAGTGATTGTACCACACTGCCTCTCATTTTCACATAACCTAAAATATTGAGCAATATTTTTAAAGAAAATAAGAAGAAATTGCTAAGTTTATGGCAGAATAAACATGGAGTACAGGTTTATTGGTATATGGTTAGATTCTCTCAATATGTGGAGCCATTAG
Source organism: Vombatus ursinus (assembly GCF_900497805.2). Taxonomy (NCBI): domain Eukaryota; kingdom Metazoa; phylum Chordata; class Mammalia; order Diprotodontia; family Vombatidae; genus Vombatus; species Vombatus ursinus. Next base: position 2,472,154 of record NW_020949351.1, on the reverse strand, counting down.
ATTTTACCAAGCATTTTCACACCTATCTTCTTATTCAGCTAGCATGAAAATCTTATGGATTAGATAGAGCATATACCATATTTCTATATTGTAGCAAAAGCCATGGGAAGCTCACCCCACCTCCTTCTCCTGCCCTTACCCTAACTGACTACCACTCAGTTCTGACCAAGCCTCAGATGGCCCCACGGAACAGGAATTTCAGAGAGCTCTCCTCCCCACCAAACTTTTTGCTAATGATTCTTTCTCATTTTCCCTTCTTGGCTAGAAGTTAACCCTCAAACCCCATTCCTATGGAAAGGAATCCAGGCTGCCAGTTTTATTCCAATCCTAAGTCCAGTCTTTACTTCACAATAGTTGTAGACCAAACCCCTCTAACCTCGACCTTATCCCAGGAGAGACATGAATGCTCATACTAATTGGATAAGAAAGGAGTTACTAACTACAATCCTTCCAATAAAATGGAGGACCACTAAACCTTACAACCTGCCACACCACTGTACCACAAGGACCACTGGGCTTTAATGTTTGCCCTCTCAGAACTCTACAGATTCCTGGGCCTAGCCATTTGCCTTATACTTATATCCTATGGACCTCCAGCTTTTCCTTCTATTCTACAGCTATATCCTAATAGATGTGTTTATTCTCCCTAACTAATGTTTGAATACCTTGAGAATAGAAACTATCAAATTTTTCTATTTTGGTCCTCAGAGCTTAGCATAATGCTTGGAACAGTAGGCACTTAGAAATGATTTTCTAATCATTCATTGATTTTTTTTTTAGTTGAGAAAATTGAGGCTTTGAGGCAAGAAGTGGATTGTTCATATTACATAGTAGAAAGTAGGAGGAAGGCCCAAACCCAGCTCTCATAACTGTTAGCAGAGTGAGTTCTGTTTTGCTTTATTTGACCTAATTCACAATGATACTTCCTATAAAACTTAAATTTCTTAGTCTTTCATGAGGACTTCTATGAACCGGCTATAAGCACTTGTACAAGGAAGCAGGAGCAGTTTTCTTGTCCTTGAATATCCTTGCTGTACTCCTGCATGTATGCACCTTCCTTTCCCTGTGAAAGAGGAGAGATAATTAGGCTTGCTATTAATTAAAACAACAGACTTCACACAGGAAATACTATGCATCAACATGCATTTGTTAAATATATACATTGTGCATAGTACTATGCTCAGTGGAAAAGTCAAAGTTTAAGTGGAAAATTGTATCTTCCCTTATGTGATATTTAAATTAAGTTTTAAAATCCCAGTAGGAATTCAATAGTAACAAGGGAGTAGAAGGTCACTCCAGGCATTGGAAACCAAGTAAGAAAAGCTCAGAGGTAAAAGAGTCCCCAGGGTTTTTGTTGACCAGATAATAGCCAATGTGACTGGAACACTCATGTGAATTACACTCATGGAAAGAAGTAATATCAGTGGAATCTAAAAAGGTATAATGGTATCAGACTGAAAGAGTCTTAAATTAGGCAAAAAAGATTGAATTAGTCTCAAATGACAACAGTAACTAATGAAGATTTTTTGAGCAGAAGTTAGTCAAGGCACAATTTTTACATAGGGAAGATTAGTCTAGCAAAAGCCTGGAGGAGAGAGTACAGAAATAAAGAGTGGAGTTGAGTGGTCTTTCAGGAAGCTATTGTCCAGACAGATCCTAACCAAAGCTCTGCTAAAATCATTGATGCTATAACTCAGGTTGCCTTGGGTGGGGGAGGTGTGAGGTGATTAGAGCAGGGAGGAGTTGTCCTCTGTAACTTCCCTTCAAACTTCAAACAATCTTCTTTCAAGTTATGAATGGTCATATGTACTGAGGAAGGAGTCTTACTTAGCATCTAATGCTACACATTCATCACTTTCCTGACTTAATTGCAGATCTTCCCTTTCCATGGTAGGAAAAAGAGCTAGATGGCCATCCCAACCCTCTGCCATTAAGATCATACAATTTAGAGAATGATATGATTAAAAATAATGGCTCATGGGTAACTGGAAAATGAGTTTCCATCTTCTGGTTTTCTTGCTAGATCATATGAACTGATCCTTTAATCACTGAGATTAAGTCAGAGTCTATTTCTTAATTCCTTCTCCCTGAAATATATTTGAGTCAGGTCCAAGAAAAATAAAAATATAAAATTTGAGGGAAATGTAGGTGGACAAGGAAGCAGCCAAATTGGAGGGAAAACCAATAACAGCCTCAGGCGATGATCCTATAGGCCACAACAGGCAGTGCTAGCAATTCTGTGGTGACTCTGCACAGGAGCTATCTGGGAGGAGGGTCTTTGGAAATCTCTTCTAACTTTTTCCATCTGTCTCTCAGTGACTCAGGGGCATTATGACTAGGGACCACAGCACTGGTAGTATACTGCTCCTGTCTTGCCAGTGGAATGTTGCTGAAGCACTAGGCTTTGTGTATATGTGTTGGGAGAGGGGGGTTGGGGCCTGAAGAGTCATCCTGTTTTCTGTCTTTTTTCCCTTCTGATGTCATGGCTCTCTGATGATGGCACTGCACATGCCTTCTCATTTGAAACTGAGATGTGATCATGAGCAGACATCTTTTAGGTAGAGAATGATCAACAGGACCACATGGATGCTGCTGAAATCAGGATTTATTTTTCATGTGAATGTCTTTAGCAATTAAGAATGAAGGGAATAATACATAGAAAGTATACTGTGTATGTGTTATCTTCTCTCCTGTCCTATAGGCATACTAAAGGACAAGAAGAGAACAGTGGTATTTTCCTATAAACCTGCTTCAGGCTAATGAATAAAAGGAAAAGCTGAGGAACAGAGTCAAAACTAACAACTCTGATACTCCAGGCAAGGCCAAGAAACTGTACATTTATTTTTTGACATGGCCAATAAGGGGATTTGTTTTGCTTAACTATGGAATATCTGTTAGAAGGGTTTTGCTTTAGTTTTCTTTTCCAATTGGTGGTGGGATGGGTGGAAGGCATATAAAAAATTCCTGTTAATTAAAAAAGAATTAAACTATAAAAGGGAAGGTAATAAGCATTTATATAGCACTTACTATATGTCAGGCACTATGCTAAGTGCTTTTTATGAATGGTACCAACCAATATTATTTCATTTTGTCCTCACACCAACCTTTGGATGTAGATCATATTATTATCACCATTTTAAAGTTGAAGAAACTGAGTCAAATTGAAGTTAAAGACTTGTTCAGGGTCACAAGCCTGGGATTTCTTAAGCTAAATTTATATTTCCTTCAGCAGTTAAGACAGCTATCAGTTCATAATATTGTTTGGAATGTAATGTAATATAGGGAAAATGGGTTTCTGTGTATCTGTTGACATGTAGTATTTCAAGTATAAGGCCTGCTGATTTAAAGAGTTGGAAATCTGTTTTCTTTTGATAGAGCAAAGGTTTTAACACTAGCATGAAAGTATAGCCAAGATACCTGAAGGATATAGAGAAACAGTACCCAACTACAAGCATAAATGCTTAAATATTGCATTTGGATTCATTCATTGTTCTCTGGAGCTCTTTCTTGTAGCGGGGGCTTTAACCAATGTCATAGAAGGTTCAGATAATGTTCTAGTTCGTATTTTTCTGGCATAATCACTCCAATTTATAATATTCACATGTGAAGTTCTTTCCATAAACATAAAATCAGTAAGGAAGGACATCTGTCTGTTGCTTAAGATTAGAATGGCACGAGCACACAACTGAGCATAAACTAGACATTACCTCCTCCACTCAGGTATAAGTCTAAATCAATTCAGGGATAGGAGTAGAGGATACCTATCTAGGGTGGGTATATTCCCCGGTACAAAGGAGAAAATTAGATAATTTCATAACAGAACAAGGTATGGTAGGAGACTTGGGTCCTAATTCTGGTTTTACTACTAACTAGTTGCATGGACTTGAACAATCTCCTTAACTTCTCTGACCATCAACTTCTTCAAATATAAAATTGAGACAGTGTTGCAAAATGGTTAGAGTGCTGGCCTTGAAGCCAAGAACACCTGGGTTCAAGTTTCACCTCAGACCAATACTGACTGTGCCACCTTGGGCAAATCACTTAACCTCTAGGTTAAGAACTAGGCAACTCACTTAAGACTAGATTACATGTTGGATCCAAGATGACAGAATAAAGGCAAAGACTCACCTGACCTCTCCCAAATTCACCTAAGAACAGCTTAAGATGACACTTCAAAACAAACTCTGGAGTGGCAGAGCCAACAAAGGGATAAGGTGAAACAATTTGCCAGCACAAGACAACTTAGAAGGTCATCAGGAAACAGTTTGTTACACTGGGGTGAGAGTAAAGCACAGTTCAATGCAAGCTGTGCCATGCGAATCAGCAAGCTAGCAGCAGGTCTTGGGAACAACTGAATTGGCAGTGGTGGCTTTCAGAGCTGTCAGCTCAAAGACGGTAAGGTGGTTGGACAACTGGTCAGAAGGAGATTACAAAGAGCTCTTTACTGTCACTAGGTGTAGGACTCAGTTGCATTGCCTATAGATAGTTCTGGGTCAAAGTCCCAGGGCCAGGAAGAGCACTCACACACTAGAATGTGCAGGTGCAAAGGAGTGGGGCTCCTAGTCACAGTTCCAGGGTGGAAAAGAATGCTTGTGGTATCACACAGACCAGAGAACAGGTGAGGAGAACAGGGACCACACCTCTCCTTAGATCAATACCACTTTGGAAGAACTAAAAACTTATAGAACCTCAGAACTAGCTCTGAAAACAGCAACACAAAAAATCCTAAAGTTTGGGACAGTGCCCCATCCATCACCAGAGCAGAGCCTAACTTTAACATAAATTAAAAGTCAAGAAATATGCTGGAAAATTGAGGAAACAATTTAAAACAATTTTTAAACAATTTTAAAAGCACCTGACCATAAAATGTTACAGTGTTGACTGGAAATACATGAACTGATGCAAAGTGACATGAGTAGAACCGGGAGAACTTCGTACATAGTAACGTCACTATTGTATGATGGTCAACTGTGGATGACTTAGCTATTCTCAGCAATATAGGATATAAGACAATTCCAAAGACTTATGATGAACAATTCTATCCACCTCCGGAGAAAGAACTGTTGGAATTTGAAAGTAGATCAGAACATACTTTTAAAATTTTTATTTCTTTTACTTTTTTGGGGGGGGTGGGGTTCACTTTCTTCCACGACAGTACTAATATAGAAATATATTTTGCTTGACTGCACATGTATAACCTATATAAAATTGTCTGCCTTCTCAATGAGGAGCAAGGAGGAGAAAGAGGCAATTTAGAACTCAACATTTAAAAAATTAATGTTAAATTGTTTTTACATATAATTAGAAAAAATAACATATTTGCCAATTAAAAAAAAGACTATATAGGTTATAGATAAAGTGCCAACCTTCATTAGTAAAGAGAGCTTTCTCACCTTGAAGTTTCCTCTGCAAATGAAATAATAGATCAAGTCCTTAACTTTATTCCTACAAATTGAAAGGGTAGATTAGATATTATCTAAGTTCTTTCCAACTCTAAAATTAATAGACAATCATGTTCTCAGATCAGGTAATAATGATGTGGAATATTGGGGAAACTATAACATAGAGACAAATATGACAGAAGCCTTATATGCATCTCATGGGGAGAGTACATTGAAATTCATTTTAAAATATTTATAGATGAATATATTTTAATGCCAGGAAATTATGATGTGCATGGCACATGTATATTTATGTTATGTTATGTAGAATGTGTGCAGAATATCTTTTTACATCATTATAGTTTTCCCGGGTATTTTTCTTTCTTCCCCTCCCCCAAAGATATACCATATATTAAATAGTATTTTAAGACAAAAAAAGAGAGAGGAAAAATTCAGAATAACTGATCAATATAGAGGAAAAATCTGAAAATATGTTCAATATAAACCATGTGAGGACCACCCCCACATTTGCAAAGGGGTGGCTTGGGAACATCTCATATATCTTCTTTTTTTGTAAATTAGATAAAACAAATAAAAATTTAAAAAGTAATTTTCCAACATTAAATTTTGGTTTATATGTTTGTATTCTTTTATTTACATTGTTATACTCGTGTATATTGTTTTCTTCACTATGTTTGACTTTGAATCAGTTCATGTAGATATCTCCATGCTTCTTTGTGTTCACTACATTCACCATTCCATACAGTACAATAATATTCCATCATATGCATATGCCACAATTTATTTAGCCATTCCCCCATTAATGGGCATCAATTTTGTTTTATTTATTTATTGCTATCACAAAAAGAGCTGCCACATATATTTTGGTCTATATGGGAATTTTGTTCTTGTCAATGACCTTCTTGAGTTATAAACTCAGTAACAGAATCTGTGTCAAAGAGTATAAACAATATGATAATTTTATTCGCATAATTCCAAATTGCTTTCCAAAATGGTTGTAGCATTTCTCAACTCCACCAACAGTGCACCAGTGTGTCTATCATCTCACAACCTAGAGAGAGCAATTTTCATACTTCTTGTACTAGGGTGAAATAGTTCATACATGCTCTGAGGAGTAGACACAGGAACTCAAAAGGGTCTTTTCTACTTACTTCTACTAGGTCACATTCAGATAAACTTACTTGGATTTTGGCTTCCATGGCTATTTCAGACTACTAACCAACTCACACAGAGGAAATATTTTATACTTTGAAGAAGAAAGTGATTCATATTGGGAAAGAATTCTCTCTCTGCAACTGAAGCAGTTTTGTGGCAGAAAGAGCTGTGTATTATGGAATTTTTGTCCTCCTCTACTTCCCTGACCCTTGGAAGATGGGTCACAAAGCCTTCACTGTGTCCATATGTGTTTGGCTGCCATGCATACCAATAATTGGGCTTAGTCATATGCATTTTAAGTAATTTATACTTTTTAGGCATGCAATGATTTTAATCTAAAATTGCTGTTTTTAAAATATAATGACTGAAATGATTCCCATGGAATTAGAAGATTAAAATATGTCTAAGTTTCACTGTTACAAAACAGATTCCCCTTCCCCTTCCCCCATGCCTGAAGAAGTAGAAGTTGTCTAACATATCCAAAGCACTTCATATTTTAAAAGTACTTCAGTGAAATTTTCATGGTTGCACATTAAAATGGAATTCAGCAAAGGAGAGAATGTTAAGATTTTAGTCGAATTCCTAGTGCAGAATAATCAAGGAACTCAAGGGTCATTTTATCACTTACATGTAACTTGCTTCTTTAGCAAGTACTATAATGGGAGGGAAATTTCAGGAATTAAATTACTTCAAGTATTCTATCTGATAGAGCATAATTTGATGCATAAGTGGAAAAAATGAATTCAATATAGACGGAATTCTTTGTTGCTTCAACCACCTTGAACTCTGTCTCTTATCCTGTCTCATTCTCTATCACTAACAGGAGTTTTCTACTACAAGACATCATTAACATACTAATAGGTGGCAGGAAAAAAAAGCATGCCTAACCTACTTCCAAGCCTGTGGAAGCTATAGAAAGAATACATCAGCAAAGCACTCTATGATATTAATAGCAATCAACAGATTACCTTCTATGCCACCAGAGACACCTTGTTATTTATGAATAGCTTGATATTACAGATTTTAGAGGTCAGGCAATCCTCCCCCCTGCCAGTGAAGAATTGCCCTTACAATAAATAGTCTCTGATTGCATCTGCAAAGTACTGAGACCTAGAGATTTGAGCCCCATTTCTGAGTGACCTTGAGTAGACAAATAAGTAAACCTCTATCCCATCAAGTGACAGTAAAAAGAACCACCTACTCTACTAGAGTATTCTGCTAACTCCCTAACTAATGGTCCTGTTGTGACATAAATAAGTGTAAAGTATCATCTTGTATTTCTGGTTTCACATTTTCAAAACAAATTGAGAATGTGAGCGTCACAGGCAAGACGTAACCAGCAGTTATGTCTGGGAGATAGTTGTATACCACCTGTTGCTGAAAAATCTCAATGTATTATATATTGTGAGGGGAATAAAAAGTAAGCATTATAGGACTGGGCACAACAAGACCAAAAGAAAGACAAATGATGTTTGAGTCAAGTTTACAACTAGTTGTTCAAATTGGGGACAAATGGGGGGAAGGGAAGGATGTCCTCTCCAATTTGCAATAGGAAATGGTTATAGCAGCAGTTTGTTAGCATTAAGTTTACAAATCAATAGTGCCAGACTACTGCAAAACCACTGAAAGAAAAAATTTAAATAAGAATTCACTCACTCACTCTGAATTTTAGGTGCTGAATGGTAAAACGGAGATAACATTGATTGGGGAGTCAGGAGAGAGTGGGGTTCAAATTCAACTTCTAGCATGTATTATCTCTGTGACCCAGAGAAAGCCACTTACCCTGTCTGAGTCTTAGTTTCATCATTTGTAAAACTGGGATAATAATGCTTCTAATATCTACTTCATAAGGTTCTTGTGAGGTTCAAATATGATAATAGAGAAAATATATACCCCACTCCTTCCACCCCCCCACTACACACACACATACACACACACATATACACACACATACACATATATAAATGTATGTATATGTGTGTACATATGTGTGTGTGCATGGATGTGTATGTGTGTGTGTATAACTGGACTTGTAATTTTATCAGTGTAGGGATATCACCATGAAAAATGTGTCTTACCAACTCAAATCAACACCTTCTCTGTACTTTAATAGTCTAAGAAATTTACTTGGAGCACTATTTGGTTAAGTGACTTTTCCAGAGTTACATGGCTAGTATGTCAGAGGCATACCTCTCACATTATACCTCTGAGACCAGTTCTCTATCCATTATACTACATGGTTGTTCTTCATTTCATTATATTTATAAGGGAAAACATTTTTGGAAATTTTGGAAAACTTCTTAAACATGATACTAGAGAGATAAACCACAAAACTCCCGGAAAAGGTGACACCTAGAGAGGAAAGAAGACCTCCTGGCTGGACTGACCAGGCTGATGATGCCTGCAGACAGAAAGGTAAGGAGATTGAAGAAAGCTTTTTAGTGAAACAATGGGGTGAGAGAGAAATGCAGGATTCCAGTGTGGATTGGAAAGGCTAGTTAAGCAGCCAATTAGGAAAGCCTTGGAAGTAAAGACAAAAAAAGATATAAAGCATGTGAAAGCTGTAGAGCTACAGGGCAGTAGGAACACATGTGCTGATGTAGATAATTGACACAGGTCACAGAAACTCAATAAGGAGCTAAGTGGTTTTAAACAGGAGAAAGACAAAGATTTACTGAAAGCAGAAAGACACTGGCCAAGTTAGTGGATAGGAAATGCCAATTGAATAACATTCTGACTTGAAGATTAATGATGATGATGATGATGATGATAACAACTACGATGATGTTACAAGTTTACACAGTGCTTAGTTTGTAAAGCATAGGCAAAAGTTTCTACTGGGACAACTCTTACTTCCTGGGAACTTAAGGTCTTAAAGAAAACTTAACCTAGGCCTGTTCTGGAGAGATGGGGGTGAGAAGAGAAAGAGGCAGAAAGGGAGCAGTGATAAATTAAGGTAGACTGGCAAGAATAACAGTTCCTGTAAGAGATGGACTCTCAAGAAGAGCCCTGGGGACTTGAAAGAAGAATAGTAGGAAGTGGAAAGAAAAACTGGTTTTGTGCTTTACACCTGTGCCATGCTAAATAATTGAAATAAGATGGAATTTAGATTGATTAAACCCCTGACCACTTGTGCTAAGTTTAGTTTTACACTTGAATGGATGAGATGTGCATAAAAGAAAGAGCCAAGACAGGTAACTGTGAGTCATTTATGGTTCAGTGCCATCAAAAAATCTGGGATCACATGGACTTAAATCTGATCCTAAGGACTAACCTCAAAGGGTCATTTTCTCTTTTTGGTTTATTACTCTACCATGGAGGATAATTTTGGGGAAATATCTAAAATAAAGTTTATTACTTATGCATAAGTTTCTTTATATGTGGGTAATAGTACCCACATAGGTTCTCTAAGTACCATATGTGTTTTGGGTGTGAGACAACTGTTTTTTTCACTTATCACAGGAAAGGCATAAAATATAAAGGATTCACAAGATTCCAGGAACAAATATTGAAATATAGACTCAAATACATGATTAGAATGATTAGACTCTTCCAAAAGGTAAAGACACTTTGTGGAACTGCTGAACAAATACCTTCATCCACCTCAGACTTTGACTATCTAAATAACTCATAGCAAAAATTTTCACAGATCAGTTTTAGAGAAAAAGATGGGTCCAATTTCACTGATTTTCCATTTACATTCACCTAACATTCTTAGTCAATGGGAACCAATCAGGAATTCCCTGCATCCTCTTAGCAATGCTTGAACACATGTCCTTCCATAGGAGATGACTTTCTGACAAAGGTACATGCCTTGTGATTTCATCAACATGATTGGGGGAACATAAAATTGATCGTGGGGTTCCCTGATTACCCCTGCCTTACATGAGGTCATATAGAAGAGAATAATAAGATCCTATAGGAACAGTGTCAGGAGCCTTAGAGCTTAAAATAAGCTGAAGATGAATGCAAAGGATAAAGGAAAAAAAGCATTTTGTAGCTATGTCAGAGACAAGAGGAAGCTCAAGAGAATTATAGGACTACTGCTCAGAATGAGTGGGATGATAACAGATGATGGTGGGAAGAATGAATTATTTTTCTCTCATTTTGTTTTCATGAAAGTAATCTCCTATGGGGGAAAAACATAATGATGGTTAACAATGAGTGAAGCCAAAGACAAGTGAGGAGCTAGTAGGAAAGCACTTAACGAACCCTCAATTAGTTCAATTTACCAAGCCTGGTAAGGCATAGGTTGAACTGGATGACCTTCAAGGTCCCCTGTGATTCTTAGATTCTGCATGGGGTCTCCAATATCAGAGAGATTGGTCAAGGCGGTAAAAGGTAAATTCAGTAGAGGAAAGAAATTATGTAAGGTCATAGTCTCAGGGATCTAGCCTTTACATAGTGAACATTTTTTTTTTTAACTTCTAGGCAGTGGCAAGGGAAAATTAATTAAAGGGTGACCAAGAATTTGATTATGGTGGTTTTATTTTTGGATTTTTGAGAGCTGCCTCTGCATTATCTTTAATGAAAGGGATTGGGGACAGGGTACAAATTAACAATGGAAACTGGATCAAAGAGTGGGTCATATTTAAATCAAGGGGCAGCTAGTCAGGAAGACTTGAGTTCAAATTCAACCTCAGACACTTACTAGCTGTGTGATCCTGTGCAAGTCACTTAACCTCTGTTTGCCTTAATCTACTGGAGAAGGAAACGGCAAACCCCTCCAGTAGCTTTGCCAAGAAAACCCTAAGGACAACATTGGCGTGCTTGGTTCCCAAGGATCGCAAAGAGTTGGACATGACTGAACAACAACTTTTTAACTCGCTAAAGAAAAACAACTTTAAACAAATTTAGTGCATTGTTGTTTTTTGGGGTTTTTTTTGGCAATTGGAGTTAAGTGACTTGCCCAGGGTCACACAGCTAGTAAGTGTCTGGTCTGAGGTCAGATTTGAGTTCAGGTCCTCCTGACTTCAGGGCCAGTGCTCTATTCACTGCACCACCTACCTACCCATATTTAGTGCATTGTTTCTGGGCAAGGGGATGTTGATAATTGTTTGTCATCATAAAATCAAAGCATTTTCTTGGACAAACTATCCCTAGCAAGTTTATATTCCTGTGTCTTTAGTATAATATAATATTTCTTTCAGAACATTCTATGCTTACATTTTTTTTCTTAACTTAGACTTTCTCTACTACTAACTAGTCATTGAGATATAGCATTGGATGGGAATTTAGTGATTATCTAATCTAATACATATTTAACAGATAAGGAAAATAGGGCCCAGAAAGTTAGGTGATTTTTTAAAGAACACAGAGGTTGCAGAGAAAATATTCCAATTACTAATGTTCTCTTACAATAGAATGTCTTCTAATACTATACTGTTCTGTTTGGTGATATCTTCTGTGTTTGCATGCATTTGTAAGGAATTATTAAAATCCAGAAATACAAGCAGAAACTGGAAGCATCACAATTAAAGGACCCTAGGTTAGGAATCCTGTGGAGAGGAAAAATTGTCTGGGCAATTTCTTTGAGAAAAACAAAACAAAACAAAACAAAAAAACTACAGCATTTTGCTACAAACTGAGTTTCATGAGTAAAGAGCGAACAAATCTGGAAATTGCACAGAATCATGGGAGGCATATAAAAAGATATTGCACCCCTTTGACCAGCAGAAAAAAATTACTATTAGTACTATTGCTGCTGCTATTACTACTAATGAGAGCAGGGACTTTTTGTGCACATGTTTTTGCCTTTCTATCTTCAATGAACTTGGCACTCTGCCTGGCACCCACTAAGTGCTTAATAAATGTCTCTTAATTGATGGATTATTCTTAATAAGAGTTCGAGTAGATATAGTGCTTTAAAGGTACAAAGAAATTTACTTACATTATTTCATTCTACAGAACAAATAAATTAACTATTTAGTTGCTAAGATTTGTTTAAAAAAACTTTATGTAGTAAGTAGCTATTTTTTTTCTTGATAAATAAGCATTCTAAGCAAACAAACCAAAAAAGGCAATCTCTCAAATGAGAAATGGTAGGTCTTAAGGAGGACTGAGAGAAGTAAAAATGTAAGGTTGGGGTTTTTTTTGTTTGTTTTGTTTCATTTTTTAAAACCAAGGGAAAAACACTTTGGGGACAATCTAGGTTCTGCAGTAAACCAAGGAGGCTATGAAATTGAAGATGACTTCAAAAGAGCAAAGAAAATTAACCCATTTTAAAATTGGCATTTAGCAGAAGTAATGAAGGAGGTAAATTTGAATAATGAGGAAGTAATTAAAACCTTGCAAAAAATGACTATTTACAAGGAAAGGGAACAGTGCTAAGAAAATTTGAACACATACTGATCAGTAGGACTCCGTGACAAATACCCTAGGCCATGAAAGGAATTTGTCAAAGAATTTAATTAACTTACAATGATTTTTGAAAGTCCTTGGAAAAGACTGGATGCAAAGAAATATGGTATCTATCTTTAGAAAAGGTTAAGAAGCACAAGTCTAGAAATTGCCAGATGGTAACTTTTCAATCAATTAGCCAAAATGTCAATCATTAGTGAAAATAAAATGGAAAATTCAGAAAGGAAATTTACAAAGATCAAAAAGTTCATGTCATTAGGAAAGTAAATAGGCTCAAATGAGATAATGTATGTAAGTCATCTTGCAGATTTTGAAAAGTCATATGTCAGTTGTTATTGTCTTTGTTTTTATTATTAATAATAAGTATCATGAGTTTACAAAAGAACAGAGCACAAAATAAATTTTGACAGTTGTTTTCTCAAATTTGTTACAATGGTAGCTATAAGAAAATAAAATTGTTGGTCAAACATGTACATAATAGACATGAGATCTCAAACCTTCATTTGCGAACTTTTTTTCTTAATTGACTTATTTAAATGTTCTACAATGTGAATTTAAACTTGAGACACCAAAGGTAGGTAATAAACTTGTTTTTGTTGAATTGAGTTGAATTGAAGTGAATTAGTCTGGAGTGAAAGGAATGCTAATAACTACAGTCACAGTAAGTGTCTAACAGAACATGCCAATACTTGACCAGAGATTTAATTTTAATTTTTGCTATATTAATGGTTCAGCTTAACGCAGTTTAATTCAATTCAACAAATGCTTATCAAAAGCAAATAAAAAATAGTCCCTGCCCTCAGTGAGTTCCATTCTAGTGGAAAAAATAAATCAAGAATGATATTTGGATATATCACAGACACATAAATTGCTAAGTGTTTTGATTATCAATAGCCCTTTTATTACTAATATAGGTAAAAGTAGTAAGAAAATAGCATTTAGTGTAATGGAATTACAAATCCTAAAGCAAAAAAAAGGGGGAAATGGAGCTTCAAATAGTAAAAATGAAGACAGATACCTGGAGAAGGGGAATTTTTAATGAGATATCTAGTGGGTGGTATCACTTACCATCTGACATACAGCTCACCTGTCTCAGTGATTAGGTACACCCCTAGCTAGGAGGAAAGGCAATCCCTACCTGGGGCATAGAAGGCAGGATCCTAGTCATGAGGAAGGCAAATGCATTATAAACTGAAAAGCCAGGCTAGATTGGTACCTGGTTATCTGTAGAATTAAAAGCAGCAGGCTGCAGGTACCAAGGCTTTGAAGAAAGCTTTCCAGGACATGGATTCAGAGATGACTAATCTTCTGTATTAAGTCAAGTATCTGAATGACAGGGTATGCCTAAGAGTTTACTGGTTGTTCCACACAAACTGATTTCCTAAAGCATCAGTATTTTCCATTGTGATTGCCTGAATTTCCACACTACTAGCTAGCTGTCATTGATATGGTTGTTCACAGAGTCCTAAATTAGGGCTTTGGGCTGGTACAGATGGACATAAAATGTTTTTCATTCCTTTGCAACACTAAACAAAAGAAACAATAACAGTAACAAAAATAATTTCTTTTCTCCATATTAAATTTCCCATGTCTCATCTATCCTCATATGGCACAGAATCAGGAACCTCGTGATTACTCTCTCCTTGATGTCTCAACTTCACTTTGTAAGTAACTTTTATGAACCTAAATCTAAGAATTTATATAAATGTATATTAAATTTAATCTAATTAAAATTGACTCAATTTTTCTAGCCCATCAAGGATATTTTTACTCCCTCACTCCACCATCTAGTATGTTAGCTATACCTCCCACAGTAAGTAGCTTTTTTCTTTTAATTTAACCATTGTGTTGCAGTTATTTCTAAAAATATATTACATGGCATCCTGAGTTGAGGAATTGTACCCTGAATAAAATTTAATATTTTCTTGATGACTCAAGTTGCTTATCCTTTATGAGTCTCTTCTTTCTTACCTGTAGAAAGAGAGTTTTAGATAGAAGGATCTTGAAGGTTTCTTTCTATGCTAAGATTCCACAGTTCTGTGATTACTATGAACATGAATTATTTCACTGTGGCGGCATTGAGGTGTGTAGGACTAGCTATTCTACACTGAATTCAGTTAGTCTTTTATAGCTCTTCGGTCTCACCCTTCATTGCTAGCTATCATTTTTTCCTGCTGTCAATATACTTATTGTTAATATTATGGGTGCCTTAATTCAAATCTGTTGACACAATATCCAAATCTCACGAAGATAACATGTCCCAGGAGTTGGCATGTAATGAACAGGTAGGAGAGAGTCAACGTATTCCCCTCCCCCCAAAATGGGGAGGTCAGCATCATGCAAACACAATGTTCCTTTTCAGAGATGAAAGGAGTAATTGATCAGCAAGTCCAAGAATCAAAACTTTGAAAGAAATCTAAAATTCAAGGGACTGGGGGAGGGGGAGTGGTCTGAGTGGGAATCAGTAAATTCAAAAGTAAGTAGTTTCTTCTCAAGAATTCAAGATATAATTCCATTTCTCCTTCCCTATTTCTATTGATTTTACTTGTATCCTTCTAATGACTCAGTTTCCTACCTTTGTAATAATTTTTGCCTCTTATACATCTTTCTTCCTTCCCCATATACACATAACTGCCAAATCTTGTCAATTCTATCTCCATAACATCTATCATACTGGTGCCTTCTCTCTTTCACCTTTCACCCTAATTCTAGTCACACTATTATCTAATCTAGCCTCTACAGAAGTTGCCAAATTGATATTCCTAAAAGACTGATCTGGGCCCCTCCCCCATTGATATCAACTACTACTCAAAAAATCCCAGTGGTTCCCTTATGCCTTTCAGATGAAATACAAAATCTTTATCCTGGCATTTAACATGCTCCACAAGCTTACTCTGACATACCTTTTAGACTTATTTAATATTCCTTCCACTCATATGCTCTTCATTCTAGTCAAATTGCCTGATAGCTGTTTTTTCTACATGATAGTTCACCTCCCAGCTGATGCTGTTGTACAAATCTTACTTCTGCACCAGTTTCTAGATGTATTTCCTCCTCACCTCTGTCTGGCATATCTAACATAACCCAGGTGCTCTCTCCTACATGAATCCTTAACATTAACTACCTCATTATCCATTATTAGGACTCTTTTCCTATTGAAATTACTTTACATTACTTTGTAGGTACCTTGTATAAATTTTCTTGTATACCTATTGTATCCTATAGGGGTTGATTTGTCTTTATATCATCAGTGGAATGCTTTGCACGTGTTACATAACAAAGACTTTTCACTGAATCAAATTGAGGACATGGAAGGAGGCATGGGAAACCTATATTGGTGTCAATTTTCTTTATGTAGATAACCCTGGCATCTTGGACAAATTGTCCTTTCAGCTATTCCTGAATACTCTATCCCTAATACTCTGCCCATACTTATACATATTCAGATGTGAATATAGACACAAATAGCGATCTTGTTGAATCAATAACTTATTTTACATTACAAATCAACTGGCTTGGTAAGAATAGGCATCCTGGGCTCTGGCAGAATAAAATGTGTGGGCGTTGTGACAGTTTTTTTTTTTCATCACTTTTTCGACTGTGATTTTCATTTATAAATTCAGCACTACATTAGATATGGTGAAACTTACTTGAAGTCTAACTGCCAAGTAAGTGATTTGTTACTATACTCTTTGAAGGAGAAAAGATTAATTTGTTAACAGTCAAGGAGCTATTACTGGGTTCTTTTTAGAAAGGGAAAATCCAAAAAAAAAATGCTGGAATGCATAATACAGGGAAATAAATGGTGAAATCTCCACCACATGGAATGTTTAAAACTAGACTTAATGCATTCAGCACTGAGCAATTTACCCTCCATTAAAAAGAGGCAAAGAATTAGGTCACCTCTCTTAGGTCTTCTTTCTTCATTTTCTAAGATTTTCTCTGATGCAAAGATGACTCATTGCCATTGAAAAGCTCAATACAAGTGTCTTTTGTGTCTCATATGAGGTTTCCAGAAAATGGATCAATGAAGTTAGACTTTCAATAGACCAATGGGTATACAGGAAAAAGTGAGAAGTCAAAAATAGGTCAGAAAAAAAGATCTATATGTCTCAGCCTCTCTGGTATTTGAAGTTCTAGAAACATTTCCTTCTGAAAGTTCTCTTTGTCTCTTTTCTTTCTCTTTTCAACTTTTGGAGTTGATGGAAAAAATAGGAGGATTATATGAATTTCTATAGCTTTGCTCAGATCCAAGGACAATATTCAACACTCATAAGATGGGACAGAATTTCAAATGTGCCACACATACATATGTATTTACGTGTGTGTGGTTATATCATCATTTGTCTGCCATTTTCACCACTTCATGACTTAGTTACTTGGATACAAAACCCATAACAAATATTCTGAGACAAATTCAACATCTTCTTAAATAAGCTGGGTGATTTCTGAACCAGGACACACCAGCAGATTTGTTAAGGGACATGATAAATGGAGTCCTTAAATCTTTGGTAGAAAAGTTAACTTGAAGATTGGACATAAGGAAATTCTGAAATATCTGTATCTCTAATGATTAGCTAGTGTGTGAGTGCAGATTAGAAAAGTGATCTTTGCATCTCTGAACTCTTTTAAAATTAGCTTGGCTTCTTAATTGCTACATGGGAATATAGTACTTTACTATTCTCTCTCTACGACATTCTCTTCAAGGACAACATTTTTTCTTAATATAAACAGTAAATCACAATTAAATTCAAGTCAACAAACATTATTTGTCTACTATGTGCAAGGCACTGTTAAGCAGTGATGATACAAGGAAAGATGGAAAGATGGAAAGGAAGGAAGGAAAGAAGAAAGGAAGAAGGGAGGGAAGGAAGGAAGGAGGGAGTAAGGAATAGAGGCAAGGAAGGAAGTAGGAAGGGAGCAGAGAGGGAGGAATGGAAAGCTAGAAGGAAGAAAGAAGGGAAGAAAGGATGGAAGGAAGAAGGGAAGGAGAGAAGGAATGAGGAAAGGAAGGAAGAGAGAAAGAAAGGAAGGAAGGAAGGAAAGATCTCAGTCCTCTTGAAAGGTCTTACTATCTACTAGAAAAGTGAAGTTGTGTGTGTATAAACACACACATGTGAGCACACACGTTAAATATGTAAATGAGTAAAAATATAAAAAAGCAATTCAAAGCTATTTCAAGAGGGCCAGAGCTAATAACTGAGATTCAGTTAAATATTAAAAAAAAATTTTGATGGGCAGGCAGCCTGCTCAAGCTTGACCTCTTCTCACAGATAAGGGTATTACATAATCAGAAATAATTAAATGATTTTTAAACAGTGTGCAAATGCTCAGTAAAATTATGGTATATAGTTGCTAAAATTATTTTAGCAACTCCTTTGTACATCTCCCTCTAGTATTTTCTCATTTTGTGAATTCAAAAGTGTTTCTTCTTACACTAGGCACCAACTGCCTTTGTCCTCTAATATGTAAGATATAACAAGCTTCAAAGGGCAAAAATCATTTGGGTTACTCAATCTGCAGTGCTAGAAGAACTGAGAAGCTTCTCTGCCTTGTACATGACATAGCAGGTCCTGAATAAGAACAAAGGAAGTCTGGAAGGTTATGTCATCAAGTGGCAGAGAAACTCTCTGCATCTTTTGTTGAAGCATAAATAAATGATAACTATATAAACTTCTTGTGACTGTAAACTATTTCTTTTCCTTAAATTCAAACAGATCATTACAATAATAATTTATTTAATATATAATACTTTTTGGGGGGGGATGTTAATCACAACCATGAGAGCCAATGGTAATACTTTTTTCCTGTCTTATTCAATTTTTTTCTCAATTAAATATAAAAATGTTTAAACATTAAAAAAAATTTGAGTAACAAATTCTCTCCCTTCCTCACACTCCTCTCTCTCATTGAGAAGGCAAGAAATTTGACATAAGTTATACATGTGTGGTCATGCAAAACAAATGCCCATATTAGTCATGTTGTGAAAGAAAACACAGACCAAACAAAGTTTGTTTTTAAAAAGTAGGCCTCTGTCTTTATTGACTCCATCAGTTTTCTCTGGAGATAAAGAACATTTTTTTTCATAAGTTCTTAGAAATTATCTTGGATCATTGTGTTTCTAAGAATAGCTAAGTCATCTATAGCTGATCATCATACAATATTGCTGTTATTGTGTACACTGTTCTCCTGGTTCTGTTCACTTCTCTTTGCATTGGTTCATGTAAGTCTTTCCATGTTTTTCTGAAAGCATCCTGTTCAACATTTCTTATAGCAGAATGATATTCCATCACATTCATCTACCACAACTTGGTCAGCCATTCCTTGATTGATAGATTTCCCATCAATTTCCAATTCTTTGCCACCATTAAAAGAGCTATTATAAATATTTTTGTACATTTAGGTCCTTTTCCTTTTTGTCTTTTATCTTTTTGGGATACAGACTTAGTAGTAGTATTGCTGGGTCATAGGGTATGCATAGTTTCATAGTCCTTTGGGCATAGTTCCAGATTGCTTTCAAAATGATTGAATCAGTTCACAACTCTACCAACAGTGCATTAGTGTCTCAATTTTCACACATTCCCTCCAATATTTGACATTTCCCTTTTCTGCCATATAAGCCAATCTGATAAGTGTGGAGTAGTACCTCAGAGTTATTTTAATTTGTATTTCTCTAATCAATAGTGATTTAGAGCAATTTTTTCATATGACTATAGACAGATTTGATTACTTTGTCTGAAAACTGCCTGTTCATATTTTTGACCATTTATCAGTTGGGGAAATGGCTCTAATTTTTATCAATTTCACTCAGTTCTCTATATATTTGAGAAATGAGGTCTTTATCATAAAGAGTTGATGCAAATTTTTTTTTGTGGTTATGATTGATAACTGTGAATTCCCCTATCCTATTTTCCACCTGTTTCCTCTCTCTTACTCTGTCCATCCTCAAAAGTGTTTTGCTTCTGATTACTGCCTGCCAAGGTCTTCCCTCTTTTCTGTCATATCCGCCCCTTCTCTTAACCCTTTCCTCTCTTATTTTCCTGTAGGGTAAGGAAGATTTCTATACCCGACTGAGTTATTTCCTCTTTGAGCTAATTCTTATGAGAGCAAGGTTCAAGTGCTTCTACCTACCTCCCACATCTTCTCATCCATTATCAGAGCTATTTTGTGCTTCTTTTATATGAGATAATTTATCCCATTCTGCCTCTCCCTTCCCCCTTCTCCCAGTGCATTCCTCTTTCTCACCCCTTCATTTATTTTTTTTATATTATCCCATCATATCCAACTCACACCTGTGTCCTCTGTCTATGTATATACCTTCTAACTGTCCTAGTAATGAGAAAGTTCTTAGGAGCTATAAGTATCATTTTCCCATGTAGGAATGTAAACAGTTTACCTTATTGAATTCCTTATAATTTCCTGTTTACCTTTTTCTGTTTCTCTCCAGTTCTGTATTTGAAAGTCAAATTTTCTATTCAGCTCTGGTCTTTTCTTTGAGAATGTTTGCAAGTCCTCTATTTCATTGAATATCCATTTTGTCCCCTGAAGGATTATACTCATTTTTGCTGGATAGGTGATTCTTTATTATAATCCTAGCTCCTTTGGCCTCTGGAATGACATATTCCAAGCCCTCCAATCCTGTAATGTAGAATCTGCTAAACCTTTTATTATCCTGCCTGTGGCTCCACAATATTTGAATTGTTTCTTTTTGACTGCTTGCAATATTTTCTCCTTAACCTAGGAACTCTGGAATTTGACTATAATATTCCTGGGTATTTTTTTATTTTGGGATCTTTTTCAGGAAGTGATAAGTGAATATTTTCAATTTCTATTTTACCTCTGATTCTAGAATTCCAGGGCAGTTTTCCTTGATAATTTCTTGAAAGGTGATGCTTAGGCTTTTTTTTATTATGACTTTCAGGTAATCTAGTGATTCTTAAATTATCTCTCCTCAATCTATTTTCAAGGTCAGTTGTTTTTCCAATGAGATATTTCATGTTTTCTTCTATCTTTTTCATTTTTTTATTTCGTTTTATTGCTTCTTGATGTTTCATGAAGTTATTACCTTCCACTTGCCCAATTCTAATTTTTAAAGAATTATTTTCTTCATTGAGCTTTTGTACCTCCATTTCCATCTGGCCAATTCTACTTTTTAAGTTTTTTTATTCAATGGGTTTCTGTACGTCTTTTCCCATATGGCCAATCATACTTTTTAAGGAGTTCTCTTCAGCGGACTTTTGTGCCTCTTTTACCATTTGGCCACTTCTGTTTTTAAAGGTCTTATTTTCTCCAGTATTTTTTGTGCCTCTTTTACCAAGCTATTGATTCTCTTTTCATAATTTTCTTACATCACTCTCATTTCTTTTTCTGATTTTCTTCTACCTCTCTTATTTGAGTTTTAAAACCCTTTTTGATGTATTCCGAAAATTTTTGTTAGGCTTGTTTTCAATTCACATCCTTCTTTGAGGCTTTGCTTGAAGCTACTTGATTTCATTGTGTTTTGAGTTTGTGTCTTGATCTCCTCTGTTACCATAGTAACTTTTTAATGTTCAGATTCTGTTTTTGTTGTTTGCTTATTTTCACATCTTATTTCTTGACTTTTCATTTTATGTTAGAGTTGGGCTACACTCCTGTGGTTGAGAGAGAATTGCCCCAAATTTTAGATTTTTCATGCTCTTGTTCTCAGAGCTAGTTCTTAGGGTCTACAAGTTTTTGGTATTTCCAAGGTGATATGATCTAAAGGGAAGTGTGGTCACTACTTTTTTGGCTTATGCTCTGGCCTTTACGCAGGAAAGTACCTTGTCCCTCTGTAGCTATCAGTACTGCTGGTCCTGTTCACCCTTGAACTGTGTCCAAATCCCTTCCACCCAGAACTTCTTATGGGCATTGCAACGGGGTCCTGAACACAGCATCAGTAAAAAGTCCCCTATAATCTCTTTCTAACCAACTATGTGACCTCCTTGCCACCTGCGGACTGAGAGCTCCTGAAGCTATTGCTACCACTTATGCTGCCTTCGAGCCCTGCTGCTAGAAGACTTTTCCTGCCAACTTCTTATGTTGTCTTGGCTGCAATGTTGTTTCATCTCAACCTTTTGTTGGTTTTGCCACTCCAGAATTCAATTTAAGGCAATATTTTAAAATTGTTTGGGGGGAAATTTGAGAGAGTTCTGGTGAGTTGCTGCCTCTGCTCCCCATCTAACTTGGCATTACTTTTTATTTATGTGGAATGAACTGAAATTGATTGATAGAATCAAGATTACCCAAATCTGTGGCTGAGTTATGATTAAATAGGCAGGTGGGCTTTAAAGGTGCTGCTTTAACCAAAATTGTAAGATTAATCAAAATTGGTCAAAAAAGTTGAAGCATCCCACATACCTTTTCAGATCTGTGCCTTATCCCAAACACTATTTCCTATTTTTGCATGGATGCTTTTAGCTAGATGTCAATTAATCTCATTTAAAATGAGCCTAGAACAGTGACTGGTACATAGTGAGTAGGGACTTAAATTCATGTTGATTGGTTAATTGGTTAATTTACTGAAGAGAGCCAGAGTAGTGTCATGGAAAAGCATTGCAGTAAGAGTTAAAAGACCAAAATGCTGGCTCCTTTTCTGCCTCAACTATCTGTGATGCTGGACAGATCACTATACTCCTCCAGAGCCTGGTATTCTCGTCTGTAATAGAAGAGACTTAAATTTCCTGATCTCTAAGGTAGTTTGAAGCTCTAAATCCCATGACCGGATGACTCTCCTGGGATATTTGAATTTTAATAGGAAGCTTTTAAAGCCTGAGAAACCTTGAAGACACATGGAAAAAAAAAATTTTAAGGGAGGATATGCGATTAAGATTGTTGATCTGAACATACACACACACACACACACACACACACACACACACACACTGTATCAAAACTGTTTCTTCTTGGATTTTCTCTAGTTTTCATTTAGCTTATCAAAGCAACTATATTTGTCCAAGAATAAGCCGGGTCTCTGCTCAGGTATGCCATAATTCCTTCTCAGTGAATTTATGGCTAAGGTTCTTATAATTTGAGAAAAGAAGAGTTGGTGTTACATTTTAAGCCAGTAAGTTCTCATATTATTCAATGTCTATCTACTAAATACATACACAGCCAAATGGCATGATATGTCTCTCTTCTCATATTTGATGTACCCTTTGTTAAATTATCATTCCACAAAATTAAAATCAACTATTAATAGGATTTCTTCCCTTTCTTTGTTCCATTTAATTTTCCTCATGTTCTTCTTTGCAGATTATAGGGTATTTGCTGAATAGAAATGAATTTTTTACATAGTATAATTTTTATTCTAGACATAGTTTAAATTCATACATACAGAAACTAAAAGCATCCTTAGAGTAACATCAATGACAATTCCATTTCTATCGCAATAATAAATCAAAACCAAGTACTAAGATTTACACTTTATGAACATGTCTATTGACAACTACTTTTTAAGGAATTTTTTTCAAGTCTCTGTTCTCAGTCAAGATAGTAGAAAGGAGGAATTGAAGAAGAAAAAAGGATCTTTTTTTTATTTTTAAAGTAGATATGAATTTAAAATTAAGTTTTACATGAAGTGTCCTTTATTTTAAAAAATGAAGTAAAATGAGTGGGTTTGAAGATTCCAATAAAGTTTTATTGCTGAGTGTTAATGGCACATTGCCAAGTTTACCTTCTAAATTAAAAGAAAAAAATAGTGAGGGAGGAATATTAGCTGAATTCTGAAAGATCCAGACCAGTTTAATTCAAAATATCCTTCTTCAAAAAGAAGTTATAATTTGTCTAGGACAAATCAAAGAAAATGGCTTATCTGTTAACATTATACAGCCTAACAGTGACACCAAGTGGTGTTATAGTTCATTGAGTTTTTTTTTCTTTCCTATCAGAAGATAAGGTTAACATTGGAATTCAAGAAACAGAGAAAGCAGAATTATCACTGCCAATTATAGCTTATTATCTTGCTGTAAATTGTACAGAGATTTAAAAAATAGAATTAAAATAATTTTATCTGTAATAGGGATTCTAACCCCAGATGGGATCCAAAGTCAATTATTAAATAACATCATGAAAAACTATAAAGAGTACCTGTGTATGTATCTATCGCATTTGTCACCTGGCTGCACGACTTCAGAATTTCTCTGATTTTTCCATTATACCTCCCCCCTTCAACTTCCTTTTGTGTGCAGTCTTGCCTATTAGATTGTAAAATAGAACACTTCTCACAACCATTCATTGTAACAAAGTACAATAGTTAAGCACAACCAATCACTAACAGTGACCCTACCAGCATAAACAACATTCCATACTTAGAATTATCCAAACTTCGCTGGAAAGGAGGGAGGTTCAATTCCTCACCTCTTCTCCTGGACAAAATTGATTATTACAAGTCACTTAGCATTTAGTTTCACGTTGGCCTCTTTTTCAATTATATTATTTTGGTCACTAGAAAAGTAGTGTGGCATAATGGATAGCAGGCTGACCTTAAAGTCAGGAAGACCTGGGTTCAAGTCCTATCTCTGTCATATACTGGCTATGTGACCCTGGGCCAGTTGTTTGACCTCTAAGGATTCTAAGCAATTCTCTAAAATTATAAGTTTCAGAGAAGGTATTGACCTGAAATGCTAGAGTTTCCTTACCCAGGAGTTCTCTATAATAATAAAATCAGAGATTCAATCCCTATTAGAGTAATTGTGTATTTCATTTTCCTGGGTCTGTTTTTTACTCTCTAATAGTTCCTGAGTGTCTTTCCATGTTTCTCTGAATTTCTCATATTCATCATTTCTTTTTGCACAAAATGCTCCATTATATTAATATATTATGATTTGTCCAGCCATAATCCAATCAAGCAACATCCATTTTATTTCCAGGTTTTATTCTTTTTCTACCACAAAACATATTGTTATGGATATCTATTGTGTTTACAGGACCTTATTTCTATCTCTAACTTCTTTCACATATACACATAGCAGTGAAATCTATGGAAGTTCATTCTCTGCAGGGTAAAATGATATCCAAAATTTAGTGACTTTTCTTGAATAATTGCAAATTATGTCTCAGAATTGTTGAAAATTCACAGCCCCACTAAAAATGCAATGGTGTGACTTCATCCCCTTTAGCATTGACTATTTGTATTTTCAATCATCTTTACCAATTTGTAGGTCATAAAATCTTAATTATATTAATTTACATGTATTTTATTAATAGTTATCTGGAGCAGCATTTCATATGGTTATTGATAATTTGCAACTATCATTCTGAAAATTACTCATATTCATTGTTTATTTCTATCTCATTTGGAATGGGTTTTGTTCTTTTATATTTCTACTAACATATAGATGTCTTGAATACATAAATAAGTTCCATACAAAGGAACCTGAGAAAGGAGAGAACATTGGCAACTGGTCAGATGAGGAAAGTCTTCAAAGATGAGGTGATATATAGGATGGTCTTTGAAGGAAGGCAAAGGTTCTTAGAGGAGAAGAGGAAAGAATTCATTCCAGGAACGGTAGATAGCTAGTGTAGATGCAAAAGATATATGTTAGGTGAGGGGTAGAAAGAAGGTTGAGTTAGGAATACGGGTAGTATTCCTAATTTGTCTGGAAAGTAGAGGGTATAATATGAAATGCGGCTAGAAACAAAGGGTAGTGGAGGATTAAGAAGGTTCTTAAACACTAAGCTAAGGTATTTATTTTTATCTTTGATGCAATAAGAAGTCATTATAGAGTGTTGAGCAGAAAGGTTAAATTTTCACAATTGTGCCTGGAATGATCATTTTTACATTGGTATAAAGGGATGCATTGGAGAGGTGAAAGACTACTAATAATGAGAACAATTATGAGAATTTTTCCAATATACAAAAATAACAAAAATGCATAGGACCAAAAGCCAATCCCCAGTAAATGAGTGGTCAAAGGATATGAATGAAGAGTAGTCAAAAGAATTGCAAAATATTAATAAACTCGGTCATATGAAAGTATGTTCCAAATTATTAATAATGTGATAATGTAAAATAAAACAATCCTGAAATTTCACATCATACTCAGAAATTTGACAAGGATGCCAAAAGATGGGGAATAGTGAATTCCAGAAAAATCATGGAAAGATGGACACACTAACACATTATTGGTGGAGTTTTGAATTGGTCTGATAATTTTGAAAAGCTATTTGAAAATAATCTTAGAATTAGAAGAGATTCCAGAGACTGTCTGCTCCAACTCATCTGATTTAAGAGTTATCATTTTAGTCAACATTTATAATTCATTTAGAATTGAAACAGACCTTAGAGTTTGGGATCTGGTAAAACTGGATTGGTTTGGCTTCAGACCCCCTGGTTCATGTATGCTAAAGTTTAACTGACATGAAGACCAATGTTCACCCCCTCTCCCATTTCAATCTCATATAAGTTATAGAACAGTTAGAGTTTGATTTCTTGTGAGAATATATCCTCATTTCACTGGTCTACCACTGCCCCATGCCACTAATAAATTCCTATTAGTGCCAAGTCAGGACACTGTCCAAAACTCAACTTTGAATATTGAGAATCTGGGCGCTTATGACCAGAGTGCTTATCACATTGCATTTCCAAACTACTAACTGTATGGTGTCAGAGGAACTATAGGGGATATGCTATTCCTAGTTAGCATCCATTTGCCTTTTCCTTTCCTGATTTCCCTGTGTGGCAAGACAACAATTTGGGGATAACTTCCTTCTCTTTTGCTCTGCAGAAGTCATTTAGTTTACTCTCTCTCCACTTGACAGATGAAAAAACTCTGGTTAAGGGGAGTTTAAGTGATTTGCTCAAGGATACACAGGTAGTGTTTTGAAATCAGGTCTTTTGGCTCAAGATCAAGGGCACCACAGACAGATGATCATCTATCCTCTTTTGAAGACCTTTGTTGATAGGGTCAACTCTTATTGTTAAGGAAGATTGTCCTTATATTGAGTCACAATTCTCTTTCTTTTTAATTTCTTCTCGTTGGTCCTAGCTCTGCCCTTTAGGTCAAACAGAACAAGCTACAGGCAGAGCTCTCTTCTGTATGGATTTTATGAATTACTGCTTTGGGAATTAGAAAGTAAACTAGTGAGCAAAGACCATGAAGTATAACTATAGCATTATACATCAAAAGCTGAAAGGGACTTTAAAGGCTATGAAATCTACAACCCTCTGTTTATAGATAAAGAAATGCAGGCACATTGTGAACACATATTATCCCTGTAGTAGAATTTCTTGAACACAGGATTATGTTCACTTTGGTAGTTATATCCTTAGTGTCTAGCAAATAGGAGATGCTTAATACATAATAATAACAATAATAACTAGTATGTGTGTGCATGCATATATGTGTATATATATATGCACATGGTTATTTAAAGTATGTGTTGATGTTTAGTAATTTTCAGTCATGTCTGACTCTTCAGACCCATTTGGGGTTTTCTTGGCAAAGATCCTGGAGTGGTTTGCCATTTCCTTCTCCAGTTCATTTTATAGAGAAGGAAATTAAGGTAAATGGATTAAGTTTCTTTCCCAGGGTCACACAGCTAGAAAGTGTCAAAACTCAGGTCTTCCTGACTCTAGGCCTCACTCTCTGTGCACCGTACCACCAAGCTTCCGTGTGTGTGTGTGTGTGTGTGTGTATACATATACATATATGCATATGTATATATGCATATGTATTTGTATACTATACATATATACACCTACGTATACATGTATACATGGGTTATAGATATATATGCATGTATATATTTTATATGTGTGTATCACTTTAAAGTTTACAAAGCATTTTATAAATGGTCTCTCATTTGAGTCTTACAACAACCATCAGAGGTAGTTATTATTATCCCTATCTTACAGATCAGATAACTGAGTCAACAAGAGGTTAAGTGACTTACCCAGGGTCACACGGCTAGTAAGTGTCTGAATCTGAATTTAAACTCAGGTCTTCCTAACTTAGGGTCCAGCATTGTATCTACTTGTTTGCCTACCTGTCTAATAAATACTTGTTGTTTTCACCCATCTGTGATGGTTTAGAGTAATCCTGATAAAGACATGAAAATGCATTAGAGAGTCCATTTAAATACCTTCTAATCCTCCAATTTTATATGATCAGAGATATCAAAATTCATCCCTATATTCTTCTTCTTTTTCAATTTTCATAGAAATAGAAAATTTTCAAATCTCCCCAAATACTATACTTTGCCTGTATTGGCTGTATGACCCTTAATCTTTCTGATGACACTTAGTTTCCTCAACTGAAAAAAAAAATACACTTGGCAGAACATCATAATGTAGTGATGAGAAAAGCACTTGGTAAACCTCCAGGAACTATAGAAATATAAATGATTATTACCTTATGGTTTTATACTCTATTTATACTCATATTACTCTATGGTTTTATAGGAAACTAAGGGTAGTAAAAATCCCTGTTTAATGAATGTGTATTTTGGTTTTTGTTTTCCTATAAGCCTATGAATATATTGAAGATTTAGATCAGATGCCAATAGGAAAATATTGATTAGCTGTAAGGAAAATGGGGAATCAAAATTGCCATTTGATTATCCCTCAGCACTTACAGCTATCATTGGTGTCAATTTTGAGAAGCACGAAATTAGAGATTTGAGCCACAGAACATAATTACATTTTTTAAAAAAATTTCACTTATACAAACTGCTAAGATTATAGATAGAGAGCTGAGAGCAACTGTAGGGATCATCTTTTAAAATCCCCTCATTTTGAGGATACTGAGGTTGGGGAATGTTCAGTTAATTTGCCCAAGACCACATATATGGTAAGTGTTCAGGGTCAGGATTTAAACACAGATCCTCTAAGTCCAGATTCAAGATTTTTTCTACTATACAATAATTATATCTTCTAAAGTTGAGTAAAAAAAATTACAGCGATAAAGTAGAGGATGAGTGAAGTATGGCTAGCAAGACTTCCTTTGGGAATAGATCTCAGAGTTTTAGTGAAGTATAAACTTATTATGAATCAACAGTGTGCCATGGAAATCCCCCAAACTAATTCAATTTTAGGATATATTAATTGTAGCAATGCTATATTTTGCTCTGGCCAAATCACTTCTAAAGTATTATATTCCATTTGGCAGGTCACAGTTAAGGAAAAACACTGACAAAATGGAGCTCATCCAGGAGAGGAGTACTGGGCCTTGGAGGGTATTGGGTGAAAGAATTGGAGATAATTGGTCTAGAGAAATGAAGCCTAAGGACAATTGCGATGGCTATCCTCAAGTATATGAAGGGCTAACTGTGAAAGAGGGCTTCAATTTGTATCACTGAACCTTGAAGACAAAAATAGGAACAATGGATATTAATAACAAAGAGGCTAATTCACATTTGATATAAGAAAAAAAAACTTCCAACGATTAGAGATATCCAAAAGTGAAATAGATTTCTGCCTTGCGACTCAGACGAAGCAAATTTTTCCTCTTTCTTAAGGGCTATTGATTGTGCACAGTAATCTTCATCCAAGTATGAGTTTTAGAACATGACCTCAGAGGTCTCTTTTAGTTCCATGACTTTGTAATTTGTAGGAAAGTTTAAGTGGAGGATAAAGAATAGGAAAATGGGAGTGGATTGAAGATCACAGACTACAAGGTGGGGTATTCTAAATGGATGTTTGGTAGTATCATCACAACACTTTATCTCTTCATGAAGCCTTCCTCCTTTCCCCTAAAATACTATAATCACAGATCTGCCACTAAGCAGTTGGGTGAACCTATGCAAGTAACTTTAACTCTGGGCTTCCATTTCCTGATCTATAAAATATGGAGTATAGATCAGATGATATCAGTGGTTCCTTCCTGCTCTAAGCATCTATTCTTGCCAATGTCTATAACCATCTTTTCCAAACCAGTACAGTTTTATCTCTATCCTTCCTCATTATTGCTTTGATACCTTTTATAACTAATTATTATTTTGCCCAGTGCCCTGCTTCCTACTTTCATCCCATTGAGGCTCAACTCTCCTGGGCCAACCTTATGGGAATCTTGATATTATTTTTTATTCTTCCCAATATAGGAATTCTGACACTTTTTTTGAAGATAGAAGGGTGAAATGGGGTACAAGTAAACATTAGAACCCATAGGAGAAACAAGGGGTTTAAAAAAAAGATACTACTAGTCTAAGTAGATGACATCTCAATGTCCCTTACAGTTCAGTGATTTTATGACAGGCAGACTCTAGGGAGGTGTACACAGTATCTGACTATTAGAAATGGGTTTACTAATAGATAGCAGCACAGACTTATCTGAGCCATCATGCCCTGAGGCTCTTTTCTTTTTCTTCCTTTCTTATTTTTTCCCGTAAAATCCTGGTGCTCTAATTGAATGTTTCTCTTGCTATAAGAAAGGTAAGGAGATTACCTAGAGATTTTGCTTAACCCTTAAGTCAGCTATGACTGATATGCTTCCTTCAAAAAGAAGCTGCTTTGGGGAACTATTAGCAAAGGTTTTATCTTTGATGAAAGCAGCTTTAGAAGCCCCAGAAGAGAAAAGTAGTATGACTGAAATCACTAGAAAATGTAGAAACTACAAATAGCAAAATTTCAGCTGACAAGAACTCAAAGGTTAAAATGAAACTAATTGGAGACCAAGAAACATGCTTTCATTTTGCTTTCTTTCACTAAAAACTATCACAAAAATATATGAAATAAAATAAAAAGGGGATCAACTTATCAAGTCTAGTTGAACCATTATCAATTTATAAAGAAATTAATTTTAAAAATTTAAACAATGCTAAATGACTAAGAGAAGAACTGGAGACAGAAAGGATTATGATCACAAGTCCTCTAGGAAGAGGACAGAGATGTTTCCCTTTGCCTTCACATCAACAATACCTAGTAGAATGCTTTACACATGGTTGGAGATTAATGAAAGATTATTGAATGGAATGGATCAATGGATCATAGATTTAGACCTGGATATTAAAGTCCATCTAGTCTAATCTTTTCACTTTACAGAGGAGGAATGATTTTCCCAAGATCACAAGTGTCTCAAGTCATTTAACCCAGATCTTCTAAATCTAAACCCAGCATTCTTCCTCTATATTTCACTGCCTCCAGTCATTGAATAGAATGAAATTGAAATGGTCCACCCATAGATTTTAAAACTGGAAGGTAACCTTGACATCATTAAGTCCTGAACCATAACTAGGATTTTGGGATGAAAGGAGAAAGGCTGGGGTGGGGGAGGGGACAGCAAAGATTGGGACAAGTAGTGGTCAAGTCTTACTGGAATAGAAACTGAGCTAAGAGTCAAATGAAACTCATATGTTAAGACTTACAGACTAGTACAGCTGGAAGGAAACTTAGAGACCACTTTGTCCACTCTTTATTTCAAACACAGAGATTCAGAAGTTAAGGTCAATAAGAACGAGGGTCTAGATCTCCTAACCGCCTCCATCCAGCACTATTTCAGACGGATTTTTGCTAACTGACCTTCAGATAATAAAGCCTAGGTTCACTTTAGTTCACTAGGTTCACAGCTCAGAGGACCCTTTGACTGGGAAGAAGGACCCCTCAATCCTCATATATGCTAACTCCAAGATCAGCCATTCTAGAGAGGGCATCCCAGCTGCTGTCCACAGACGAAGAAGATTTCTGAACCTCTCATAGTCAAAAGTAGAGTGGGGTGAAGAAAGGTACAGAACATAGGTATTCTAGCTGTACCCAATTATTTTTTCTCAGGTGAAGGGTGTTCCCTCTATGAGAAAAATCATATATATTTGAAGTATTGAAATCTTAGAGTTCATTATATGAAATTATAAAAAGTAGACTTCTGAATTATGTTTTATGTGTTATTATTATGTATTGGGAGGTTGATCAGGAGACCCCTGATAAACTGATTCCCCCAATACCCTTAAAAAATCACAAAGAGTAGACCCTTATAAGAAATCATTCATTTCAATGATTATTCAAGAACACAATGGAACAAAATCAGTCACACTGATGTGAAAATGACAGTATGAGAAAAATAAAAATAAAACAAAGCAGAAAGACCAAGAATTGACAAACAACTATGATGAAATAGCTTAATTAGTTTTCAGGGGACAATCAAAGATCTTCAGAGGGATCTGGCAGCTAAAGAAATTTTTATTTATTCTCTTTAAATAAGAGAATAATTGTAAAGCAGTTAGCACAATGCTTGGCACATGGTAAGCACTAGATAAATGTAGCTGTTATTATTATTGATTTCTTTACAGTACAACATAGGTTTCTTGAAGTTAGAACAGTTTAATTTTTTTAAAGCAGCTGTTAATCTTTAAACTGCTGTAGGGGAAAATACTTATCATGAGTAAAGGCAATACAAAGACTGGATTATAGAAATTGAAAAAATATAGTTTTTATTAATGAGCTAACTTTTACATTCAAGAACATATCACAACTGTTATCAGAAATCCAGGTGACTGGGTAAGTTATGGGCATCTTCATTTGAATGTAAAGCACCCACCGAAAGAGATTTTTTTTAATCTAATTTTCACTGATCCTAGAAATATTCTTCTTATTAAAGGAATGAGAACTCTGATGAATATTTTAGATGTACAGAGAAACAGAATTGTTACAGAAACATTAAAATGTCTTATGAAGATGAAACAGTACAAGGCAGACTTTGTACCATGCCATATGTCATGAAATGTTAAGATATTAATTTATCCAAGAGATGATGATAAACAAATTCCTTCCAGTGGCTTGGAAATGGATTTAAACTCCACTTAAAACTTAAATCAAGGCAGTCTAAGAAAATTTAGCTGTTTTTCAATGCTACATTTAATAACCAGTATAATGTGTAGCTTCATGATGAAAAATTAAAGGCTATGTCAAAATCTGATAAATTCATAACTAGTCATGCAATAATACATATCAAAAGTTTTATAAAGATGTAAAAAAGTATACAACCTATTTTATAGTAATTAAATACAGTTATATTACTTTGTCCAGTATATTCACATCCCACTATAAAGTGTCATAAATTTGGAGAGGTAGTTTGGAGATGGTATGAATAAAGGACATTAAATGGCAAAAAAAAGCATTTGTACTTTACCAGATAAACAATAAGGAGCCATTAGAAGTTTTTGGGTAGGGGAGTAAATATGAATAATCTCAGAACATGAATATCACTTAGGCAGTTTTATGAATGAATGAGTGGGATGTGGATAAACTAGAATCATAGCATCTTATCAAGAGGTTAATGTAATAGTCCAGATGAGAGGTAACAAGGGTTTAGATTAGGGTGGTGGCTGTGTGAGTAGAGAAAAGCAGACAGATGTGAGATATTTTGGAGATATAATTAACAGGATTTGGAACTGGTTGAATAAATGGGGATGGATGAAGTGAGAAAGGAAATTAGGCAAAATAACTTTGAGGTGGTAAATCAGAAAGATGGTAGTGTCTTTGACAGAAATAGAGAAGTTAGGCAGTGAAGAGGGTTTGGGAGGAAAGATAATGGGTTATGTTTTGGACATAGCAATTTTGGAATGACTTGACTAATTATAAGCATTTAATTAATTAACACAAATAATACAAGAAAAATTATATATAGTTCACTTCTCCCAAAAATAAGTCAATGAGTGGCTGCTATAAAACTGAACCAGATTTTATGGGGTATAAATAATAAACACATAATGTGGCCTATCATCATCACCACCAAAAGTATGGTTGCCCTCTCTAAAAATCCACTAAAATTTACCTGGACATTGCCTACCAACTACACAAACCTTTTAGTTATATTCTTCACCATCAAATTGATGCCTTACATTTCAAACCATTATCAGTCATTAACATTTATCATGGATATTTTCTCAGAGTAGCAAGTCATTTTGTCAGCAAAGGCAGGATAAGGCATTTATATGCATTATTGGCAAAGTCTGATGTCATGTTAATGACCCTCAGATTCATGAAAACTTCCCTGTAACTCTTGTGATTTAGCTTATAACAAAATAAATTAAGTGCCATGAAGTAGGGGAACTGTCTGTTATTAAAATTATATAAAATGTAATATTTAAAAGTTCCCCTAATTTCACCTTTCTTGTCTTTTAATATTGATACTATAGGCAGTTATTTACAAGGCATAATCTGAGTTTTTCCCTTTGCTCACAAGGTCTCAAGATAAGAGAAAAATAAGTTCAAGAGTAAAGGTCAACTAAATTTAATGGGGAGTAAGAAATAAGAGAAGGATGGCTAATTGAGAAATTGCTCTGGGGAATAGCCTGGTAGCATGGTTTGCTGGATAGGACAATGGACTTGGGAATTTGGGCTCAAATTCTGCCTCAGATATTTATTTTTCTAGCTGTGTCACTCTGAGCAAATCACTTAACTCCTTTGTACTTTAGATTCCTGATCTGTTCAATGAGGAGGTTGGACTCAATGGTCTTTAAATTCCTATCCAACTCTAAATTTGGGATTTTATGACCCTTGATCACCAGAGGAAATTGTGATGGCATCAGATACCAGGGAGCATTGGGGTAAAAGGGGGAAATATGAGCTCCTAGACAAATTTTACTGGCTTAACTCTGCCTAGGGCTGACCTTGCTTATTCTTCTGACCTGTTAGTCAGATGACTAACAAACATTTATTAAGAACATAATTATGTGCCAGTCACTGTGCTAAGCACTGCGGATACAAAGAAAGAAAAAAAAATAGACCTAGCCCTCAAGAATTGTACATTCTATTGGGGGAGACAAAATACCTACATATATAGATAATACCTGTTATTTATCCTTCATTTTTAGAGAGGACCAATGACATCAAGGGGTAATGTCTTGACTTGCCTGGGAACTGGATTTAAGTGAGGCAGAGTTGCACAAAATTATTAGCCTCACTCTCTCTTCCAGATTCATCAAAGTTTAGAGGTAAGACAAACATCAAGACAACTGGTGATGATCTGGGATGCAGTGGATGACCTTGGCATCTTTGATATCTGATCAAGCTCTAAGCAATCCACGGTGCTTGCTTCAGCTCTCTTCATGGTTACTGGAAGAAATCAGTCTCATCTGTCCATTCCTCCAGGGGAAGCATTAACATGCTTGGGATAGACATCTCCCAACTCACAGACAGGTTTGCAGCCTGTTGGTTACCCTCAACCCGGTTTAGCCCATCTGTTGAAACAGTTTTGCTGGGGCGTGGCCACTGCACATCTTACAGCTTCTTAGACCCACAGGTGAGAGTTGGGTAACAGGTGGACACCAAAGGTGGATGATCATCCCTGAAAAGGGCTTGGCAAATCCTCATAACAGAGGTCCTAGTCCTCCCTGACTACCATACAGCTCATAGATACTACATACAGAGTAGATGAAGGTAATATGAAAAAAGAAATGATTAGTAGCCATGGAAATCAGGAAAGGTGTTCTGAAGAAGGTGGTATTTGAGCTGAGTCTTGAAAAAAAGTAGGGAAATAGAGGCAGAGATAAGCAGGGGAGAGGATTGCAGGCACAATGGACAGGTGATGTAAAGGCATAGAGAAGAGAGAGTCCCTTATTCAAGAAACTCCAAGTAGATCAGTATTACAGGATCTTAGAGCACAGGACAGGATATAAAATACAAGAAAACTAGAAAAGGAGGAAGGTGAAAAGGTTTAAGAGACATTGGGAAAAGATGATACAATCACTATATTGTAAAAATTGTAGGTCTAGAGCTTAGAAGGGAACATGAAGGCCATCTAGTTCAACCACCTCATTTTACAGATGACAAAAAGCTTCAGGTGGATCAAGGGATTTGCCTGATGTAGTTAACATTGGAAGTGGAATTTGAACTACAATCCAAGAAAAAAGTATTAATTTCAAAAGATTGTCTTCATTCCACAGGGCAGATGACTTCTACTCCTTTAAAAGTATGTAAACCAGTAACTCTTTTCTAATGTGAGGTGGTTAGCCCAGAATAGCACTGAAGCAATAGAATTGTGAAACTCATCTCCTATTCAGGTACTCTAGAGGGCGACATTGAACTAAAAACCCACAAAAGGCTCCACGATAGGCTTAATATTAGACGCCCCGTTTTCTTTCTATTTCTCCCTTCCTTCTTCTATTTACCATTTGGAGAACAGATACATTTCTTTTAGATGTACTGTAAAGTGAATATAAACCAAAACATAGGAGTTTTTGTTTCTATGGGCTGACATTTTTATTTTCCATTATGCAGTTAGAGTTTTTTATTTTCCTGTTAGTAGACTCTAACTGGAGCACCCAGACTGTTTATGTAACCACTTTTTCTCATAAGTGGATTTCAATTAAGTCACAAGACTGTTTTGTTTTTGCAGATAGAATGATTTAGGGATATAGTTTTAGGAAGTGTTCTCTCATGTCTGCTCTTTTCTATGGTATTTTCATAATGCCTCATTCTTTGCATTTGTAAATCATGAAATCTTTAAGAAAATTAACCTTTAGAAATTAAAAAAAGATAGAAACAAATATAACATTAGGGGAAATAACAAATGACAACTTCCCTTTAGTCTTGAGATCTATAATGGATTATGTTATTGATCAAATAAATCTTGCAAAACAAAATCTTTTTTAGTAATTCTAATAATAAACTCCCTGGGTGCCAGTACCAAAAATGGAACCTTCTTATACTAACATTCATATTCCAGTAAGTCAAGTGTGATTTGTAGCTTTTTTTTTCACTAAATTTCAGCCTTGCCTTCGATAGATAACATAAGATATTTTAATCTATCAAAAGAATTTTCACTCACAAATTAAATATTTAAGTGTTCATTCAATTCACTAGATGGCACCTTTCTCCTTTTGGTTTCAAAAAACCTTATAGATTCAGAAACTTTTAAATCTAGCTGGCTCCATAAGATCATGAGAAATTAGATGTGGAACTAGAAAGAGATATCTTTAATCTAGTTCTAGTTCAGACATCTCATGGATGAGGAAACCTTTAAGGTACAGAGTGATGAGAAGACTTATACTGAGGTCACAGTAAATTTTAGAGCCAGGATTTAAACCAATACTTTTTGGTGGTATCTGCCATGTACTGAGACTGGTGGGGTGTTTCTGAGAGGTCTGGCTATGGACAGTTATCTGTTTGCTCAGGCACCCATAGGGTTGGTGTCTACCTATTTGTCAGGGGCTATACCGAAGCACATGGGGTCTATTTGCTAGATGTTGCCTCATTCCCCTGGCTATGATGAGGCACATGGAGGAGTCCTGGTGTTGTCATTTGCCTGATCCACCACAGTAGGGCTCAGGTTCTCCTCCTGGTTTGCTGAGGTGGGGCTTGCTGCTGTCTTCCTGGGATGCTTCCTGTCCCGGACTATTTTCCCCTTTTACTAGAGTGAGATAGACCTTTCCTGCCAATCTTCTAAGTTTCTTGGGCTCAAAGATTACTTCACCCCATCCTTTTGCTCTTTCTGCTGTTCCAAGATATGTTTTAGGCTGCTATTTAATGGTTGTTTTGGAGGTGCATATGGGAAAATTATAGTGATTTACTGCTTACTCCGCCATCTTGGCTCCCAGAAGTCACCAATGCTTTCTAATCCAGAACTTTTCCCATTATGCTGTACTGCTGTCTGAAAACCGTTTCCATTTGAAAGATTTTTGCTTTTATCTTTGAAAAAAAGTAACAGTGGAAATGTCCAATTTTCTTTGAAATATAAGTATGAAGCATGAGGGTTATTATTTATTTTTAAACAAACATATCAGAATTTACACATGCAAAGGAGTAAGTACCAAAGTAGTAATACTGTGAGACTTGCTTCAATGATTCTGTCATTGTTCAAAATACAAGGTAGTTTTCAAGTTGTCCAAGGAAATCAATAATTCATTGAAATTGTTAGATTAAACTGCTATGGCCTTTCTACAGTAACAAAGAGCTGGTAACAAAGTATACCTCCATTTAATGGAAAATCATGAAAAAAATATTGTGCACAAATGTAATGGAATATTATCATACTGTGAGAAACTATGAATATGATAAACATAGAGAAACACAGGAAGATATGTGAACTTATGCAAAGTAAAATAAGAAGAACCTGAAAAACTGTATACACAATGATTACAATAATGTAAATGGAAAGAAAAACAACAAAAATAATTAGAAGTAAGTGCTATGAAACATGACTAAGTTTGATACCCAAAGAAGAAATAAGAGAAGGCATCTCCTCTCTTTCTTAGTAGAAGTCAATGAACACAGGCATAGTGTACTTCATATACTATAAGACTTTTTCAATATTATAGTTAATTTGGCTAAACTTTGACTTTCCTCTTATTTATTCTTCATTATAAGACATGATTCTCCAGGAAAGGGAGGAAGCAGCAATACAAATGAAATAATACAAAAATCAAATACATCAATGACATTTATTATAAAAAGAAAATCAACATCACTGTTCTATAATGACACCTCAGATATTTTGCATTATTAATGGGTATGGATTCATTAAACTGGGCATTTATCAAAGAAGCAAATTGTACTTTATATTGCAAGAAGATAAGTTCTTAGACTATTGAGAATGTTTATCCAAAATCATTTTTGCTGCGTAAAGAATTCAGGTCTCTGATTTTAATGAAATGGAGAACTCTCATTGTAGAAACTCCTTCCATTAATATACATCAGCAACTCATTAGTAACTTACAGTCTTAGAAAGATGCCTTCATCAGTGAAAGGTCAATTGATTTGATCATAATCACCAAGTATGTGTCAGAAATACAGATTGTCTTAAGTTCAAGGACAGGCCACTATACCATAGTGCTTTTGATCCATACAATAGTCTCAACTTAATGTGAAAAATTTAAAGAAAAATGTTGCCCTAATAAAATAGCTTATGAACTCATTGTTTCTTCATCTTTCCTCTTTTCTCCCTTCTGAGTTGGTAGGTCTAAGATCATTCTCATTTGTAATAAAATTATAAGCTTTATAGGTTACTTAAGGAGGGCCAAACCATCCCAAGTTGGAAATGGAACAGGTATGAGCACCTGGACTAGTCAGAGTAGGACCAGATGTGTGAGTACCTCTTGCATTTAGAACTTTGTTGAGAAAAACAAACACACAAACAAACAAATGCACAATACAATTATAACTGATTGGATGAGTGGATTCAAATAGTAATTGTTAATTGTTCAATGTTAATGAGGAGGAAGGTCTCTGGTGGAGTACACTAGGGACCTTTATCTGGCCCTGTGCTGTTCACTTCTTTCTCAATGACTGAGATAAAAGCATAGAGCTTATGCTCATCAAATTTGCAGTTGATACTAAAGTGGAAGATAAGCTAATACACTTGATGAAAAAGGCATTCTCCAAAAGGACTTTGACTGGCTAGGTAACTGGGCTACATTGAATAAGTTGCAATAAAAGAATTTTACATGAAATGTTTTATAGTTACTTACCAAAAAAGTCAGCTTCATCAATTTAAGAAGGGGGAGGCATGATTAGGAAACAGTTGTTCTAAAAAGGATCTGGGGATTTAGTGGACTACCAAGTCAATATGAATCATCATGATGTGGCAGCCAAAGAAAGTTAATGTGATGGTGAGCTGCATTATATGGGGCATAGTTTCCAGGAATAGGGAGGTGATAGCCACACTTTTCTCTGCCCTTAGCAGAACTCATGTAAAGTATAGAGTTTATTTCTGAAGCACCATGATCTAAAAATAACATTAATAAACTGGAGATAGTCTAAAGGGGTGTGATGAGGGGCCTTGACGCTATAATATATGATAATCAAGTGAAGGAACTAAGCATATTTAACCTGGAGAAGCAAAGACTCAGGGAAAAGAGAGCTATACTCAAGCATTTCTGGAAAAGAGACTAAATTTATTCTATTTGTTTCCAGAGGGCAGAACTTGGAACAAGGGCTACAAAAAGAAGTTACAAAAAACACCAATTTAGAATGGATGACTGAGAAAAAAACCACAACAATGTGATGTATTCCACAAAACTAGAATTGGGCTGACTGGAGAGGCTATGGGTATCCCCTTCTTTAAAGTCTTCAAATAAGGCTGAATGATCTCTTATTGGGAATGTTAGAGTGCAATGCCTTTGACATACTCTGTTGAACTAGATGGCCCCTAAATTCCCTTTCAGTACTCAAATTCTATGCTTTGGTGAAACTAGACAAAATCCTTTTCAATTTTCCTGAATAATCTTTTTTTTTCTCTAAAAGATTTCAAAGTACTGCACTTAACTGTTATTCAAATGTAGTACTAGTAGTTTTGGGTACTACTACGGAGGGTTCAATTAAGTAAGTTGGCTGACCTTTCATCTCTCTTTTTTTTTTTTTGGTTTTTGATTTTTTTTTTTTTGTAGGCTATCAGGGCTAAATGAATTGCCCAGAGTCACACAGCAATTAAATGTGTGAGGTCACATTTGAACTCAGGTCTTTCTAGCTCCATATCCACTATGCCACCTAAGTGCATCTGACCTCTCCTCTTTAACTTCCTTTGCCTCTGGAGAGTTAATCTGCCATAATCTATTAAAACAATTAGTGTTTGTGAGGACACATCAAA
This sequence comes from Vombatus ursinus, assembly GCF_900497805.2. Lineage (NCBI taxonomy): Eukaryota > Metazoa > Chordata > Mammalia > Diprotodontia > Vombatidae > Vombatus > Vombatus ursinus. The sequence goes on along the minus strand of NW_020949351.1, from coordinate 2,431,764 downwards.
ATAATGGTCCCTCAGGTGCATGTAGGTCCCTCCTTTCCTGCTTTATGCAGTTTATATTAAATGAAGTTAGAAATGCTCACAAAACCTCAGAACACTCAGGAAAGTTACTAATATTTAGGCAGAGATGCTATTCTTTGCATTAATTGAAATTAAGTGTTTATTTCTGAATAATCCATTGCATTTTTGTGGTTGAGGCAAAATTCAAATCATTAGAAATACTTGGCTGAGGCTTCTGGGAGCCAAGGTGCTGGAGAAGCAGTAAATTGCCATAACTCATACTCACCTCCAAACAACCATAAAATACTGCTCCAAAACAAATCCTGGAACAGCAGAACCAGCAAAAAGACAGGGTGAAACAATCTTTTAGCCCAAGAAACTTGGAAGAATGGCAAGAAAGGTCTGTTTCACTCGGGTAAAAGGGGAGCAGAGTCCAGGGTAGGAAGCATCCCAGCAAGCCAACAGCAAGCTCCACCTCAGCAAACAAGCAGGAGATTCTGAGCCCCAGTGCAGTGGAGCAGGCAAATGCCAACACCAGGATCCCCCATGTGCCTCTGCTCAGGCAGACACCAGCTCTCAGAACCATCATGTGCTTCAGCATAGCCCCAGGCAAAGAGGCAACCTCTAGTGGCCAGACATACTTTAGCACAGCTCCAGGCAAACAGGCAGCCTCCAGCAGCCAGACAGCCAAGTGCTTCTGTATAGCCCCAGGGAAATGCAGACAGACCCCTAAGGCTAGACCCATACTAGACACTAGCACTAGGACCCCATGTCAGTAAGTAAGATAAGCTGACAGACCCTTATAGCTTCCAGCAGTTTCAGCCACCTCCTGCCCTCACCCCTTCAGCACATGAGAGGGATATGTGGAGGCCCCATAAATCACAGGGCAACATCAGTGCAGCACAAAGTAAACAGCCAGGGCCTGCAGTTCCTGGCACTAGAAGCCTAAGACAATAACTTTTCAACACCTGGAGCAGAGCTTAAATTTAAAAGAAAGGAAAAAGGCCAAAAAAGATGAGCAAAAAACACCACAAAAATAATCTGACCATAGAAAGTTATCATGGTGACAGGGAAGACCAAGACACAAACTCAGAAGAAGACAATAATGTCAAAACACCTATGTGCAAAACCCCGAAGGAAAATGGGAAGTGGTCTCAAGTCCAGAAAGAACCCATGGAAGGCTCAAAGAGGAGCTTAAAAGTCATATAAGAGAGGTAGAAGAAAAGTTGGGAAAATAAATGAGTGATGCAAGAGAATTACATACAAAAAAAAGAGTAAACAGCTTGGAAAAAGAAAACAACTACTTAAGAGGTAGAATTGGCCAAATGGAAAAGGAGATACAAAAATCCACTAAAGAAAACACTCCCTAAAAAGTACAAGTGACCAAATGGAAAAGGAAATACAAAAATTAACTGAGGAAAGCGACTCCTTAAAAGTTAGAATTGGATAGTGAAAGCTAATGACTCTATGAGACTCAGAACAGTCAAACAAATTCAAAAGAATGAAAAAAATAGAAGAAAATGTAAAATATCTCATTGAAAAAAAAACTGACCTAGAAAATAGATCCAGGAGAGAAAATGTCAGAATTATTAGAGTACCTGAAAGCCATAATCAAAAGAAGGACCTGGACAACATCTTTCAAGGATTTGTCAAGCAAAACTGCCCTGGTGTCCTGGAATCAGAGGGTAAAATAGGTATTGAAAGAATCTACTGATCACCTCAGGAAAGAGATCCCAAAATAAAAACTCTGAGGAACATTACAGCCAAATTTCAGAACTATCAGGTGAAGGAAAAATATTGCAAAGCAACCAGAAAGAAATAATTCAAATATTGGGGAGCCACAATCAGCATTACATAGGACTTAGCAACTGCAACATTAAAGGATCAGTCATGGAACATGATATTCTGGAAGGCAAAGGAGCTAGGACTACAACCACCTACCAGGTGAAATAAAGTATAATACTCCAAGGGGAAAAATGTCATTCAGTGAAATAGAAGGATTTCAAACTTTCATAAGGAGAAGATCAGAATTGGATGAAAAATTTGATCTCCAATATCAAGATCCAAGAGAAGTCTAAGAATGTAAAAAGGGAGAAGAAAACATAAAGGTTCAATGGAGCCAAACTGTTTACATCCCTGTATGGAAAGATAATACTTATAAATTTATAATTCTTATAAATTGTACCACTAATCCTACAGCTAGAATGAATATATATGTATATGTATATGTATATATATATATATATATACATATATATATATATATATAGACAGAGTGCACAGGTATAAAGTGAATTTGAAGGAATGGAATAAAAATAATTAAGGGATGAAAAAGAGGAGCACACTGGATGCAGAAGGAAGGGAGAGGTATAATAGGGTAAATTATTTCACATGAAGAGGCACAAAATCTATTACAGTGGATGGAAAGATGGGAGGGGAGCAATGGGAATTGCTTAAATCTTACTCTCATTAGTATTGGCTCAAAGAGGGAATAATAATAAGAATCAGTTGAATATAGAAATCTATCTTATCCAACAGGAAAGTAGGAGGGTAGGTAACTGAATAAGGTGGAGAGAACTGATAGAAAAGAGGGCAGACCTGGGGAGGCATTAGACAGAAGTAAAATACTACTGAGAAGGGAAAGGATGAAAGGAGAAGACAAGCAGGAGGAAAAATAGGATGGAGTGAAAAGCACAATAATGAAGTAATATCAATACTAAACATGTATGCACCAAGTGGTATAGCATCCATGTTTGTTTGTTTGTTTTTTTAAGACAATTGGGGTTAAGTGACTTGCACAGGACCACACAGCTAGTAAGTGTCAAGCATTTGGTCTGAGGCCAGATATGAACTCAGGTCCTCCTTATTTCAGAGCCGGTGCTCTATCCACTGCCCTACCTAGTTGCCCCTAGCATCCACATTCTTAAAGGAGAAGGTAAGTGAGTTACAGGTTCATGACCAAATAAGAGATAGAGAGCATTACCAAATATAAAATAGATAACTTTGATTACATTAAATTAAAAAGGCTTTGCACATACAAAACCAAAGCAACCGAGATTAGAAGGAAAGCAGAAAGCTGAAAAACAATCTTTGTAGCAAGTATCTTTGATAAAGGCCTCATTTTTCAACTATATAGAGAACTGAATCAAATTTATAAGAATACAAGCCATTCTCAATTGACAAATGGTCAAAGGATATGAACAGGTAGTTTTCAAATGAAGAAATTAAAGTTATCTATAAACATATGAAGAAGTTCTCTAAATCACTTTTGATAAGAGAAATACAAATAAAAAGAACTTTGAGGTCCACATCACACCTATTAGATTGGCTAATAAGATAAAAAGAAAAATGACAAATGTTGGAGAAGATGTGGGAAAATTGAGATACTAATGCACTATTGGTGGAGTGATGAACTGATCCAACCATTCTGGAGAGTAATTTGGAACTGTGCCCAAAGAACTACCAAACTGTGCCTACCCTTTGATCCAGCAATACCACTGCTAGATCTGTATCCCAAAGAGATCACAAAAAAAGAAAAGGACCTACACATACAAAAATATTTACAGCAGTCCTTTTTTTGTGGTGACAAAATATTGGAAATTGAGGGAATGCCCTTCAATTGGAGAACAGCTGAACAACTCTGGTATATGAATGTAATGGAATATTATTGTGCAATAAGAAATGATGAACAAGCAGATTTCAAAAAAAACAACCTGGAAAGACTTGTATGAACTGATGCAAGAAATGAGCAGAACCAGGAAAATAATTTACACAGTATCAGCAACATTATATGATGATCAGCTATAAACGACTCAGTTCTTCTCAGCAACACAATGATCTAAAGACAAGTACAAAAGACCCATAAAGGAAAATACTATCCACATCAGAAAAAGAACCGATGTATTGTGAATGCAGAAAAAGAATACTTTTTTCACTTACTTTATTCTTTTTCATGTTTTTTTTCCTTTCTATCTGTTTCTTATTTCACTACTGTGACTAATATGGAAATATGATTTACATGATAGTACATGCATAACCTATATCAAATTGCCTACCATTTTAGGAAGAGGGAGAAGGAGGGAGAAAATATTTGGAACTCAAAATCCTGTAAAAATGAATGCTAAAAATTGTCTTGACATGCAATTGGGAAAAAATAAACTACTATTAAAAATAAACTTGCTAAGTCATTGAAAAAAAGAAATATTTGGCTAAATAACTGAGTAGAGTTTGCTACACTACCTGTTAGTGGACAAGCACCAGGAGGGGAAGTTGAGGAAAGATCAGGTTTTTTTCTTGGAATGTTCTTCAGTCTTTAAAGAGGTGGGTACCATTGATGGCTACAGCCCAAATCTTCTACTCAAAGATGCCTATAGGGTTGGTGGTCCTTGTTGAGCTCTTCCTTCTTGGCCATAATTCCACATTATTTTTTCTTCTGGGTAACTAGGTGGTACAATGGATAAAGTGTCAGGCCTGGAGTCAGGAAGACTCATCTTCCTGAATTCAAATCTGGCCTCAGACATTTAATAGCTATGTGTTCATGGGCAAGTCATTTAACCCTGTTTGCCTCAGTTTCCTCATCTTTAAAAATAAGTTGGAGAGGAAATGGCAAACCACTCCAATATCTTTGCCAAGAAAACCCAAAAGAGGTCACAAAGAGTGAGAAACAATGACTTTATTTTCTTTTTCCTTCCAAATGCTGCTACTGTGCTACTAATTTTTTTCCCACTCATCTCAAGTCCTGAAGAGTGCAGTGCTAGTGAAGTTGACTTCTTTGCTGTAGCTTCATAGTTATCATGGTCCTCCTTCTCAAGAAATGTCTCTGTATGTGTCTCTTTAAGAACTCAGGATGTGACAGTTTTACCTTATGGCTCAAAGATTGCTATAGTTCCAAATCCTCCAATGGTAATTCTTCATTACTAGACAGTGTTCTATCAAATGGACAGTGCAACAGTCTATTTCAAACTCCAAAAATATTGTGGAAAAAAACCCACTCAACATCATATTCATGAATTGAATTAGGCAGGACAAGGCAATAAGCATTTATTAAGCTCTTATTAGGTGACAGGCACTATGATAACCATGGGAGATAGAAATATAAGCAAAAGAAAAATAAAAGACAGTCTCTACCCTCAAAGGCTTACATCTTAGTGAAGACAATATGCAAAAAAAGCAACTAAAAAGCAGTGGGAGGAAATAATGGAGAGAAAAGGAAAGATACCTGATTTGGGACATGTGGTTAATATTTGGCAAATTGAAAGCACTGTTGGCTTGGCCTTTCTCCAAAATGGAGTCCCTGAGAGGAACTTTGAAGAAGAGGATTGGCATTTAAAAAGATGTTCCACTGTTAGAAGCTTGGAGAAGATGGATATTCCAGGATGAGGAGACCCATTGAAGGAGGTTCTAGAGTGAGACTGTAGCTGAATCATGGTACTGAAGTGAAGAAAGTCAGAAGCATAACTGTAAGAGGACTTTGATTCTAACATTTCCCTGGGAACAGATATGGAGCTTGTGTTACCTCTGGGAGGGTTCTTACTGCTTCTCCTCATGCTTATGAAGGAATGTCTCAACAAGCTTCATGACTATTTCCCTTGGTGCCTTGGACAAGAGTCTCTTTGACCTAACATGAAGGCAGGTTTAAGTAGCAGCAATTTTCTTTTGTAACCTAACCAACTCATACCGGCTTCCTGGGTCCTTTCCTATTGCTCATAGATAGATTCAGGGTAACAACACCCTTTCCAAGAGATTCTTCCCCTCTCAGTAACACATAGATATGACACAAACTTAAACCAATGGGCAGGCTCCAAGGAAGAAACATTGACTCAAACAAATAAGGGTGTATATTTGACAACTTAGTTCAGAGGCTAGCAAAGGAACTTTCTTGCAGCTGGGTTTTATAGACTCATTGTTATTGCATGAAAAGGACAATTCAGCTGATTAATCATCTGACCTAGCTGCCTCAATATAGCTGTTTTCCTATATTTTACCCCTTTTCTGTGCATGCATTCTCCTCACAAATGTCCCCTCACCCCAGATGAGTCTGTTGACAACTACACCTTATGGACATCCTTATATGAGTGGCATGGTCCTCCCCAAGTATTTCCCAACTGTTTGAATCAAGCAGCTGCATTTCACTGACAATATTTCAGTCTGACGTCCCATTTCTTGCTTTAACTTAGCTCAAAACGGGTGCAGATAAACATTGCAAAGTTGTCTCCAAAGAGGTACTAACATCAAAATCAATTTATTAGAGCATTCAAAAGAATGTTAGGTGTCAAACAATAGATAAGAACTTCTGTACTTGGGAGGAAAACTCCTTGAAATGAAAAAGGTAATCCATTTATAAATTTCTTGCTTTAAATCAGATTTAAACTCTCAAGATGTAGTAATTCTTTTTAAAATGATACAGTTTATATCACCTATTTTTCTAAACCTAGACCAGAAACTGCTTACCTTTTTTTAAATGGATGTGAAGCCCAAATACTTTCATCCTCTCCTATCAACCATCATTCTCATTGGGTTTATCATGAGGATAAAACATTAAGGCCTAGGGGTGCAGTGGGTACTTGCAAAAAAAGAAAAAAGGAGAAAACAAAACCAATGGAAGGAGCTTGGTTCCCCACAGCCAAGGAATTATGTTAGTCTTTCAGGAACAGCATCTATAATTCTCATGAACACAACCACTTTTCCTCCCATTTCTTTAATCATTCTGTCTACTTTAAATTTTTTTGCAGTGTCTATAATCTGCAGTCTATTTTTTTTCCTCTCTATGAATGTACTCGATTCATGAATAGCAGAGATAGATATGCTGATTTTGAGAAACAGAGTGGTTTCCTAAGCAACAGTAGCTTGCTGTGTTTTCTCAAATATTTTCTATACCTCAAAAAATAAATGTATTTAGTTTTAATTTCAATGATTTTTTTTGCTAATCTTGCCAGAAGCAGACAGATGTGAATTTTTTATCATTTTGACTTTCCTAAATGTATTGCTTTACCTCTATAAATAAATATCAGAATGTGTAACACTAACTATGGCCCACCATTACCTGATAGATGCATTATATTTCACCCCTCCCTTTGGGTTATCTAGTGTGCTTAAGAGGATTGGGGGCATAATTCCAGATTACTCTCCAAAATGGTTAGATCAGTTCGCAATTCTACCAACAATGAATTTAGTGCCCCAGTTTTTCCACATCCCCTCCAGATTTGTCACTTTCCCCTTCTATCATTTTAGCCAGTCTGGCAGCAGGTATAAAATGACTTGAGGTTGTTTTAATTTGTATTTCTCTCATCAATAATGATTTAGAGCATTTTTTCATATGACTATAAATTGTTTTGACTTCTTCGTAAAATTGCCTGTTCATACCCTTTGAACACACCTATTTGTACCTAATGGTAGTCATTGTGGGGGAGGGGGAAAGAATTTAAAAGAAATTTACATGATAATTTTGTTCTATATTTGAAAGGAATAGCTAACTGTATATAGTAGACTTATAGTTTCATATGCAATCATCTTTTTTAAGGTACTATGTTATGGAAATGCTTGTTTTATTCCATAAATTAGAAAAGAGGGTGGGAGAGGGTCAATCTGTACCATTGGCTCAATCCACCATGGACTGTGTTCTCTCAATTTTAAGAGCCCACAGCATCTCAATTCCAATTAATCACTTAACAGTCAGATTAGCTTTTACAAAGGAATTTTTGCTTCAAAAGCATAGCAAGAATTAAAAAGCCAACATTTTTTCCTCAATACAAGGGGGGGGGTGGAGAAGGGGGAAGAGGAGATATAATATCCTATACACTCCTGTTGGTTTCTGAGGAGAGGAAAATTGGGTTCACAGTTTAACTTAGTTGTTATACAGCCATAAGTTAGCACTGGCATTATAAGCACCAAATTCCAAGTCCAAAACCCTTTGGATTAGTAACCCAGAGCCTTTGATTCTCAGGACTTCTTTGATGGAATAGCATTCACATTCAGCCTGAAATTCTGGCTCCAAGGTCACTATAGATTGAGTTCCCAGGTCCAGGGACTCCACGTCCTGCATGTTGAGCTGAAAAGAATGAACATAATATATACAGTTCTCACTTGACATATGTAAACAGTTCCACAGACCAGCAATTTTTATAGAATATGAATGTGCCCGAGGACATGGGGAAGGGAGGGAGAGAGACAGGAAGGCACTCACCTGTGGAGGTAGGGGGTAGGCATAAGGTTCAAGGACACGTGAGGGGCCAGGACCAAGGCACAGCCAGTCACATAGGGGCCTAGCCATGAGAGAAAGAAAAAGATGGGGGGGCAGACACATGAGGGGACAGACATGGATACAGACAGAAGAGGACAGACAACATGCAGTGGGTTCTAGGGACAGACACGTGGTACCCAAATGAAAAATGACAAAAGACATGCAGGGATGGACAGGCACACAGGTGAGTGGAGTGAGGCAAAGGTGAACTCTCTTTTCTGGGATGTCTCAAGCCAAGCCCCCAATCCAGCAGCTGGTGGAGTCTCTCCCCATATCCCTTCTTCTGCTTGCACTTAGAGGGTTTTTTTTTAAGGGGGGAGGAAGTTGGGAGGCCACAGAGCACCCACTATATAGTAAAGTTAACACAGTTTTTTTTGTTTTGTTTTTTTTGGTGGGGTGGGGGAAGAGTAGATTTTTTTCAGAATTCTTTACAAAGTTGAATTTGCATTATGCAAATTTGCATAAAGCAAGAACAGTCTGTAGAGGAGGAGGAAGTTGTGTCTCTTCCGCCAACTCAGCTTAGTGTGTACTGCCCATACTATAGGTGAATAAGTCTTTCATCCCTGGATATCACCTATAAAAAAGTAATATTGTCCCAATCTGGTAGTTTTAAAGATATAGTCAGTTTAAGCATGTTATTTTTACATTGCTATTAAGGTTTAATCCTGAAGAGAAATTACTTGTTAAATATTTTGCAAGCATCACTGCTGATATACAGAAATTGTATGACCCTAGACAAGTTACTTAACTTCTAAGTGTTCTAGGCAACAATCTAAATATCTTTGTCGGCAAAAGGTAAATATCTTTCTAGGCAACTTAACCTCTGAATGTTCTGGTCATTGATTTGGACATCAACAAAGAGTTTAGTAATAGAACAGAAGTGAAATGATGAGGACCAGTACCAGGTACATGACAGCATCATGAGAAAGAAGGGGGCATATGTGATGGATGGTAGGCCATGGTAAAAGACTGGCTATGAGGAGTGAGAGAGTAAAGACTTGAGGATATCATCTAGGTTGTGAGCATGGATGACTGGGTAGATGATAGTAACCTTGACAGTAATAAGGAATTTTAGGAAAAGATAATAAATTCAGATTCAGACATGTCAAATTTAAGGTATTTATAGGATATTAAGTTTTTAGATGTCAAATAGGCATTTCTTGATGGGAGAGCTAGGTTAGGGCTAAACAGATAGAACTAAGTATCATCTTCTTAGAAATGATAACTGAAATGATAGAAGCTTATCAGATCACTAAGCGGAAGAGTATAAAGGGACAAGAGAAAAGATATAAGGATAGACACTTGAGGGACATGCATGAATAGTGGAAATAGCCTAGAGAAAGACCCAGCAAAGGAGACTAAGGAATGAATAAGATATAGGAAGAGAATCAGAAGATTATTGTCATGAAAATCTATGGAAGGTTTAAGATCAATAGAAGAGGTTGAATAATGATGTCAAAGGGAGGTAGAGAGGTCAAGAAGGATAAGCATTGAGGAAAGGCAATTATATTTGACAGTTAAAAGATCATTGAGAGGGACAAGAAATGCTGAAGAAAATAATAACTTAAAAACAGAATTGATTGAATGGTTAAAAGAAAAAGGTTCAAAACCTCACTAAAGAAAAAGAAGTCTTTAAAAAGCAGAATTGGTTAAGTGCAATATAATGACTCCAAGAGACATTAAAAACCCCAACAAAACCAAGTCACAAGAATGAAAAAAGTAGAAGAAAATGTGAAACAGCACATTGGAAAAACAACTGACATGGGAAATTTTGGAGAAATAATTTAAGAAGACTATGCCTAGACTGCCTAAAATCCCCCCCCCAAAAAAGCTTAGACATAATATGTTAAGAAATTATAAAGGAAAACTGCCCCGATATCTTAGAACCATAGGGTAAAATTGAAAATTGTAAAAAGGTAAAATAGAAATTGAAAGAATCCACTGATCAATTCCTGAAAAAGATCACAAAATGAAAACTCTTAGTAATATTATAGCTAAATTCCAGAGGTGCCATATCTGGGAGAAAATACTTCAATCAGCTAGAAAGAAATCTTTGAGTTACTTTTGAGACAGTCAACATCACACAAGATTTAACAGCTACCATGTTAAAAGAAAAAGGTGCTTGGTGTATAATATGCTGGAAGGCAAAAGAGCTAGGATTACAGCTAAGAATGACCTACTCAGCAAAAATGAGTATGATCTTTCAAAAGATTTAATGAAATAGAAGACTTTCCATCATTCCTGATGAAAATACCAGAGCTGAATAGAAAATCTAACATTCAAAAACAAAACTCAATAGAAATATAAAAAAGTAAACATTAAAGAGAAATAATAAGAGACTTTAATAAGGTTAAACTATTTACATTCCTATATGGGAAGATGATATATGTAACTTCTAAGAAATTTATCATCATTAGGGAAGTTGGAGTCTACTCAGGCAGAGTATATGGGTATGAGTCTATTGTGTTGGGACAATCTCAAAAAAATGGAGGGGGGAGTGAGAAAGATGGATGCACTGGGAGAAAGGGAGAGGCAGAGGAAAAATGGGGGAAACTACACCACATAAAAGAGGTGTACATGGAAGATAGGAGGGGAAGGCAATACTTAAACATTATTCTCATCTGAATTGGTTCAAAGAGGGTAGAATAAACAAACAAGCAAATAATAAACACACACACACACACTCACTCAGTTGGGTAGAGAAATCTATCTTACCCAAAGGGAAGTAAGAGGGAAAGAGGATAAGAGAAAGAAAGAGGAGTGATAATGGAGGCAGTGGTCCAAAGCAAAACAGACTTTAGAGGAGGAACAGAGTAAAAAGAGAAAGAGAGAAAGAGAGAGAGAAAGAGAGAGAGAAAGAAAGAGAGAGAGAGAGGGAAAGGATAAGTAGAAGACAATAGAATGAAGGGAAATACAATGTAATTGTAATTGTGAGTGTAAATGGGATAAGCTTAATAATAAAATGGAAGTGAATATAAGAATTATTAGAAACCAGAAACCAACAATGTATTGTTTACAAGAAACAGAGTTGAGAAAGAAAAACATGCATAAAGTTAAAATAAGTAGCTAAATCAGAATCAATTATGCTTTAGCTGAAGTGAAAAAGGCAGGGTAGCAATCATGATCTCAGACAAAGCAAAAGCAAAAAACAGACCTAATTAAAAGAGATAAACAGGGAAACTATATCTTGCTAAAAGGCACCATAGACAATGGAGAAATATCAATACTAAACAAATGCACCAAATGGAAAAGTCATTGGAGTTTCAGGAAGATATCGACAGTAAAATTATACTGGTGGGGAACCTCAATTTACCATCTCTCAAAACTAGGTAAATCAAACCATGAAATAAATAAGACAAAAAGTTAAGAAATGAATAACATTTTAGAAAAGTTGGAAATGATTGACTTTCATAGAAAATTAAATGAAAATAAAAAGGATTTTTTTTTTTGCAGCTGAGCATGGTACCTTCACAAAAATTGACCATGTATTATGACATAAAAATATTACAACCAAATGTAGAAAAGCAAAAATAGCAAATTTACCCTTTGAGGACCAAAAGATGAATATGTAGATAGATAGAAATAGATAGATAGATAGATAGATAGATAGATAGATAGATAGATAGATAGATAAATGGCCAGTCATGGAAGCATAGATCAAAAATTAATTGGAAACTAAATAATCTAATACTAAAGAATGAGTGAGCCAAAGAATGAATCATAGAAACAATAAATAATTTCATTAGAGAATGACGAGACAATTTTTGTAATATAGTCAAATCAGTATTGAAGGGAAATTTATCTTTTTAAATTTATATAATTTATATTTATATTAATAAAAGCAAGAAAGAGCAGATCAATGAATTGAGCTTGCAACTAAAAAACTAGAAAGAAAAAATTAAAAATTCCCAATTAAATGCCAAAATAGAAATCTTAAGAATCAAAGGAAAGGTTAATAAAATTGAAAGTAAGAAATGTGAACTAATAAATAGAACTAGGATTTGTTTTTATGAAAAAAACAGTAAAATGAATAAACCATTTTTATTAGGAAAAAAAGAGAACCAAATTACCAGTATCAAAAATGAATAAGGTGAATGCACAACTAATGAGAATGACATTAAAGCAATTATTAGGAGCTATTCTGCCAAATTATATGCCAATAGAACCAGCAATCTAACTAAAATGAAGGAATACTTACAAAAATATAAATTGCCCAGATTAAAAGAAGAGTAAACAAAATACTTAAATAATCCTATTTTAGAAAAAGAAATTGAACATTCCATAAATGAGTTCCCTAAGAAAAAACTCTCAAGACCAGATGGACTGACAAATGAATTCTACAAAGTATTTAAAGAACCATTAATTGCAATATTATGTAAACCATTTGAAAAGTAGATAGGGAAGGATTCCTACCAAATTCATAGAAAGAATTTGGTAGGAATCCTTCTTATCTAGGGAGATCAAAAACAAAGAAGAAAACTGTCTGCAAATTTCCCTACTGAATATTGATGAAAAAATAATTAAAATACTAGCAAGGAGATTATAGCAATATATTACAAAAACCATACACTCTGACCAAGTGGTATTTATACCAGTTATTCATTGCTGGTCAAATATTAAGAAAACTATCACCATGATCGACCATATCAATAACAAAAACAGCAATACTCATGTGATTATCTCAACAGATGCAGAAAAATCTTTTTGACAAAATACAATACTTGTTCTACTAAAAACAATGGAAAACATAGAAATCCATGGCACTTTTAATGGGAGTAAACTAGAAAACTTCCCAATAAAATCAGAAGTAACAAAAGGATGTCCAATATAACTATTATTATTATTATTATCATACCAAAAATTCTAGGTATAGTAATAAGACAAGAAAAAGAAATTGAAGGAATAAGAATAGGCAATGAAGTAACAAATCTATCACTCTGTGCAAATGATATGATGGTATTCTTAGAGAGCCCTGGATAATCAACTAAAATAGCTACTTGAAATAATTAACAATTTTAACAATTGAAGAATACAAAATTAATTCACATAAATCATAAACATTTCTATATGTTACCAACAAAACCCAAGAGTAAGAGATACAAAGAGAAATTCCACTAAAAAACTACAGACAATATTAAATACTTGAAAGTCTCCCTGCAAAAATAAACCCAGGTACTTTATGAACAAAAATACGAGAGATTTTTCACATGAAGGCATAGTTAAACAATTGCAGAAATATTAATTTCTCTTGGTGAGCCAATATAATGAAAATTAAAATTAAAATTCTACCTAAATTAACTTATTCAGTGCCATACTAAACAATCAAAAATTATTTTATAGAGCTAGAAGAAAAATTATAACAAAATTCATCTAGAAGAACAAAAGGTCAAGACAATCAGGAGAATCAAGAGGGAAAATGTGGAGGAAGGCAACCTAGCAGTACCAGATTTTTAAACTATTTTACAAAACAGTAAGCATTAAATTAATCTGGTACTGGCTAAGAAATAGAGTGATGGATCAGTGGAACAGATTAGTAAATAATGCATAGCAGTAAATGAGCATAATAATCTCACATTTGATAAACCCAAAAATCCATTTTCTTAGGTCAAGAACTTACTATTTGGTAAAAATTTCTGGAAAACCAGATATAAATCTAGCAGAAATTAGGCATAGATGAGCATCTCACACTATCTACCAAGATAAGGTCAAAATGGGTGTATAATTTACAAATAAAAGGTGATATCAGATCTATGCATAAAGGAAGAATTTATGACCAAATCAGAGATAGAGAGGATCATGGGAGATAAAATGAGTAATTTTGATTACATGAAAATAAAAAAATGCAGAAACAAAACTAATGCAGCCAAAATTACAAGGAAAACAGGACACTCAAAAAATTTTTACAATATGTTTCTCTGATAAAAACCTTATTTCTCAAATATATCATGTACTGAGCCAAATTTATAAAAGTAAGAGTCATTCTCCAATTGACAAATGATTAAAGGATAAGAAATCAATTTTCAGAAGAAAAAATCAAAGTTATCAATAGACATGAAAAATGCTATCAATCACTAATAAGAGAAATAAAAATTAAAACAATTCTGTGGTACCGCTTTATACTTTTCAGATTGGCTAAAATGACAGAAAAGAAAAAGGACAAATGCTAGAGAAGGATACAGAAAAAATAGAGACACTAATGCACTGTTGGTGGAGTTGTGAACTGTTCCAAACATTCTGGAGAACAATTTGGAATCATGCTATAAAACTGTGCATACTCATTGACCCAGCAATAGCACTATTAGATCTGCATCCCAAAGAGATCAAAGAAAAGGGAAAAGATCTATATGTACAAAAATATTTCTAGCAGTTCTTTTTTTTGTGGTGGAAAAGAATTGGACATTGAGATTGTGCCCATCAATTGGAGAGTGGCTGAACAATTTGTAGTTTATGATTGTGATGGAACACTATTGTGCTATAAGAAATGACAATGGGCGATGGTTTCAGAAAACATGATTAAAGTGAAGAGAATCAGAAGAATGTTGTACACAGTAACAGTAATATTATAAAGATGATCAACTGTGAAAACCTCAGCTACTCTGATCAATGCAATGATCTAAAACAATTCCAAGGAATCCAAGATAAAAATTGCTATTCACCTCCAGAGAGAGAGAACTGATGAACTCTGAGTGCACTTTCTTAATTTGTCTTGCTTTTTATTGCTTTTGTTGTTATTTCTGCAGCATGGCTAATATGGAAATATGTTTTGCAGGACTTCTCATGTACGATGGTTACCATATTGCTAGCTTTCTTGATGTGTGGGGAGAGAGAAACAGGAAGAAGAGAATTTGGAACCCAAAATAAAAAAAAATAAAAATAAAAATTTAAATAATAATTTTTCAAAAGAGAGATCATTGATAACTTAGAAGAGAGCAGTCTCCATTGGAATGGCAAGGTCAAAAACCATACTGTAGAGATAGTGAGAGGAAATGACATGGATACACCAACTGTAGACAAACTTCTCATGAAGTACACATATAGGATGATTGTTAAAGTGATGGACAGACCAAGTTTGGCTTTTTTCTTTTGAGGATGGGGAGAGATGGACTTTTTTTCCAAGCAAAAGGGAAGTAGTCAGTAGGGAGGGAGCAATTAAAGATAAGTGATAGAGTGAGGATAAAAGAAAGGACATACTTCTGAAGAAGACAGAATGTTATGGAACCACTTGTTTAGGTAAAGGGTTTTGCCTTGACAAGGAAAAAGTCCACCTCTTTATATTAGGCAGGGTTAAAGGAGGATATACTGGCAGAAGGTATCTGGGTGATAGGAGATGAGGAGGAGAGATGACTGAGCTTTTAGCTAAAGGCCAAATTTTTTTGGTGAAATTTAATAGAAGGTTCTTAGCTGGGAGGATGGGAAGAAAGGAGCCATGGGTGGTTTGAAGAGGGAAGGAAAAGGTGTGGAAAAGGTGCCATGATGAATGGATAGGAAATTGGTTAAGGAGATATAAAATGGTTGTCTTGCAGCAATGAGGGCCCAGTTGTTAGTAAAGAGCATAAATTAGTAGTGGACCAGAATGACTTTGTGATTTCCAAATTTGTTCAGCAGTATGTAAAACAGGGTGGGAGTTACCTAAGGCTGAAGTGTAGTAGAACAAGACCAGCAATAAGATCAAGGGTCCTTACTCCTTTAGACTTAGAGAAGAGCACAGTGTTGAATTAAACTGTTTCATCAAGGCATCAAGGTGGGGAAGAGAGCAAAATGTGGCCAGTACAATGTTAACAAAACATCTCTCGCATAAGTATGGGGTACATTGTCCCACAGCAAAAGTAAAAAGAAATAGGCACACATTTGTGGAACATGTGGCAAAAGCAATTCACACCTTAACTACTAAAGGTCTTCCAACTCACATGTCAATGAAGTTTTTGCTATTGTGACTTGATTTACTGAACTTCCTGGATTTGCTTCTCCACTTCTAGCTCAGCTGCTATTCTCAGATAAGGTTTTACACCTTCAGAAAGAGGACACTTTATCCTATATCCAGCTGATGCATGCACAGTTCTGCTCTCTGAAGGTTTGAACTCTGTGCCCAAATATCTTCTAGACAAGAAGCTGGAAAGTGGTGTTTGGCCCAGCAAAGTTATGCTTTTGAATTCAGCCTTTTCCTTTGATAACTCTTCTTGGTATTGGACTGAAAACTCTTTGTGAGAGAACTAACCCTAATTTAAGATGATTATCCAATTTATTTCCCAAACGTTCATCTCTTCAGACTAGGTAATAATAGACAGTACCCATTTGCCAAATATCATAAAACAACTCTGGAATTCAGGATTTTTTTTTTTGTTTTGTTTTATTTTTAACTCTACTCTCCTCTTGCCCATGTAAATGAGTGAGTCATTTAAAAGCAATCCATGCCCAAGGTGCATTATTATCCCTGCTGTGTGACTGCTTTCCTAGACTCTTCATATTGAACTGAGCTACTCAGAGTTTCATACCTTTATAAGGTACAAAAAAATCCACTAAATGTCTGAAAGGGACATGACCTTTATGAGGTGAAAATTCTGCCAATTCATGTCTGAAGAGGTACATCCTGACAGAGAGTTACAGTGATTGGGGGGGGGGAGAGAGGAGGGCAGTGGTAAACATGCAAAAATAAAAGTGCCAATAAAAATATTTTAAAGCATAAAAGGGAGTCTTGTGGCACACTTGTAATCTCTTCTATTGGGGAAGTCTGAAGGTAGTCACTCTAACTCTCCATCTGCCTTGCAACCCCACACCCTCTTCTTTGTCCACACTGTGACCTCCAATTCCTTGTCTCCTCAGTTCTCTCCCAGACCATCACCCTGAACTAGCAGCACTCTCCTCTTTTCCCCATCTTAAATACTTGGTGATCCAGCCCAGCTCCACTCTGTCCTATTTATTTGAATCCTTTGTCCTGGCAGATTGCCTCCTCTATAATCTCCACTCATTTACGTTCAATCTTTCCCTACCTATTGACTACTTCCCTACCACCTACAAACATGTGCATATCTCCCCCATTTTCAAAAAATCCCTCACTTGATCCAACCACCTCCACTAGCTATGACTCCGTATCTCTCCTGCCTTTTGTGGCTAAACTCCTTGATAACATTGTCTGCAACAGATGCGTCCATTTTCTTTCCCCTTGCTCTCTTCTGAACTCACATTCAACCAAAACTGTCCTCTTGGAAGTTAGCAACATTCTCTTAATTTCATGTCAATGAAATATCTCTCCTTTGTCATTCTTCTTACTGGCCCTTTTTACCTCATTTCTGGAGAGAATTGCCTCTTAATCAGTTTCTCTGTTTCAAGTCTCTCTTCTCTCTAATTCCTCCTCAACACAGCAACTGAAGTGATCTTGCAAAAGCACAAATCTGATCATGTTACTCTTCTGCTTCATCGACTTTTGGTTAAGATATAAATTCTAACCCCAGGCTAATTACATATTACTCCCCTTTATTCACTCTCTTTCAGCCAAATTGACCTACTTGGTTTTTGTGTAATATGCCATTTCCCATTTCCATGCCTGGAACATTCCCTCCTCTCTTCTGTCTTTTAGAGTCCCTGTCTCCCTTCAGAACTCAGCTCAAGTGTCATCTCCTGGATGGGGACTTTACCTAACATGCTTCACTTCTATTGGACCCTAAATAACTGAATATTTACCTTTTATATATCTTTTCTTTACTTATATTATGCATGTTGTTTTTCCTGATAAAATGTAAACTTATTGAGGACAAGGACTGTTTTGGTTTTGGCTTTATATCTCCAGTGCTTAACACAGTGTTTAACACATAGTTAGCACTTAATAAATGTTTGTTGATCAGTTAATTAATGAAAGCTTTTATAATCCAATTTCATTTACACTTTTCCTTGAATTTTCAGGATGACTGGCTTTGAAAATGACATGTTTGTAGGCAATCTGTCAACAATACATGTAAAAACAGATAATTTGAATTATGAGGCAGGAAAGTTAGTGTCTACTTGATTTATAAAAGAAAGTCTGCTATATTCAGTAGCATTCAAGTATTAGGAATTTTCATTACTATTCCTCTGGCAAAATGAAAATATTCCAGAAGTAGTAATAGAAAAAACAACCAAACTGAAGAGACATTCATTGTTATTGGTTCACCTGAAGTCTAGACATAACATTAAGTAAAGTACCCCAAGGATTTGTTCCAGGATAATTAAAATTCAATGAGTAGAATGGTAAATACACTAACCAAATTGCAAAACCACATAGGGGTCACTTACATCCATAGAAAATGCCATTTAAAAGTAGGACTTTACCATGGCAAATGAGCTTGTAGGTGAAAATGAAAATGAGATAGCCTTCTTGGAAATCAATATACCTTCAATCAATTTCAATATCATGCCCTAAGGCGGGCATATGAAATTTGTATGCAAGTCATATTTTATGTTCAAATTAATGTATAATCAAATTTTAAAAGTTATTTCTTCATTCAAAAAGATTTAGATGTTAAGGCCAATTAACTTTACTAATCCTCCTCTCCTAAGGATCATCCTCCTCAGCTTTCATCCAGAGCATGTTGTTCTATACCCCTGTAAGCAACTAGCTTGCACTGGGCCTAGAATCAGGAAGAGCTAAATTCAAATCCAGCCTCAGGCTGTGTGACACTGGGCAAATCACTTAAATTCTCTTTGCTTCAGTTTCCTCAAGTGTAAAATGGGAATAATAATAGCATCTGCCTCACAGAACTGTTGTGAGATCTCCAATGAGATAATATTTATAAACCACTTGACACATATTAGGTGCCATATAAATGCTAGTGATGATATTTTCTATTAAATGTGTTTAAATTTGTTATATAATTCCCTTCCTGGTTTTTAAGCTCCATGTGGGCAGAGATATAAACTTACTATTTTTCCTGGTATCTAGAATGGGGATCTGTATACAATAGGTACTTAATAAAGGTTTATTGAATGGAATATAACATAATTTGCATTACCACTATGAAATTACACAATTTTTGAAAGTTTGGTAATTTGGAAGAAAAATAAAACCTATTACAAGAAAGTTTATAAAGATATCAACATACAACTATAATGAGGACAGGAATGGATCACTTCTCATGAAGCTGAGCATATGTGTTGTCCTCTTCTGGTGATACACATACTCTAACCTTTCACTAAAATACATACACAATGCCTATTTGGTCCTTTGATCCCCATAGCTGGAGTATGGTAATAAAAATGGTTATCATGTGGACTGGAGATGGGATACCATGTATAAGAAAAAGTAGATCAGTTTGACTAGAACAGAATATATATAGGGGAATAACAGAAAATAATATAGAAAAATAGGTGTGAAGTAAATTGTGAATGCCTTTATATTAGTATCTATGTCTTTCTGTAGCTCCTGCTACATTACTGTCAGTGTCCTTTATCGTCTTTTCAAATTACCTAGGTGTGGAGTTCTTATTAGCATCTTGAAGCATTGTTTTTACAGTTGTTTGGTTTCATGTCTTCTCTTCAAAACTAATTATTCATATCCATTGATCATTCATTTATTGGGAAAAGGTTCTTTGTGGCATCATATACCACAACTTGTTTAGCCATTCCCCAATAGATGAGCAACCCCCACCAATTTCCAGTTCTTTACTACCATAAAAATAGAGCTGCTATAAGTATTTTTGTACATAGATCTCATTTTCATATATATATATATTTCATATATATATTTCATATATATGTTTATATCTATATCTATATCTATATCTATATCTATATCTATATCTATATATCTTTGGGATACTGACCTAGCAGTGGTATTGCTGTGTCAAAGGGCATATACATTTTATAGCCCTTTGGACATAATTCCAGATTGCTTCCCAGAATGGCTAGATCACTTCACCACTCCACTAATGGTGCATTAGTGTTCCAGTCTTTCCACATCCCCTCCAATATTTGGCCTTTTCCTTTTCTGTCATATTAGCCAATCTGATAGGTATGAGGTAGTAGCTCAGAATTGATTTAATTTGAATTCTCTAATCAGTAGTAATTTTGCTCTTATATATTTCTGTTTCTGCAGTGGGTATTCCAAATCCTTATTAAGAAATTTTGGAGGGAAAGATATTTTTCTGCTGGTTTACAACTTCCCTTATTATCATATAAACATTATATCTTATGGGAAGGAAGGGAGAGAATTTGGAATTCAGATTTTTTTTTTAAAATGTTAAAAATTGTTTTATACATATAATTGGAAAAAATTTTTTTTAAAAATAATTCATCTCCTACACATATATGAATGTTTGTCTTCTAATTCATTTTATGTTATGATATTTCATGTTTAGGTCATACCTATTTTGAATTTATTATGAAATATAGCGTGAAGTGGTAGTCTAGGTCTACTTTCTGCCAAACTGCTTTATAATTTTCTCAGAAAGTCTTAGCAACTATGAAAGTCGTTTTCCCCCCTAGGTTATTCATGTTTGGGCTTAATTGAACATTAGGTTATTGAGTTCTATTACATCTTATTTTCCCTTGTTTAATATGTTCCATTGATCTACTTTTCAATTTTTTAACCCATCACAAATGATTTTGATGTTTTTTTTTGTTTTGTTTTGGTTTTGCTTTTTAAGATAGTTTGAAGTCTGGAAGTACTACACTCTGGGAGAAGTTTAAAGTCATTAAAGAAGCTTTGTAATTTCCTGAAAGAAACCCAACCTAGTTATCTCCTACTGTCTAATTTCAAGCCCAAACACATTATAATTTTACTTTTTAAAAAGTTACTTAACTATCATGATACCACTAATGGATATATATGCATATATGCTTGTATTGCATATGAAAGAAATATCTCATATTTACAGCATATTTATAGCAGGGTTTTTTTTTCAAATAGCAAAGACCTTGAAGGAAAGTGGCTGCCTTTATTAGGAGATGGTTTTAAAACATGGTAGTATAAGAATGTAATGAAATATCATTGCACCATAATGCATTATAAACAGGAAGTCATAAAA
This sequence comes from Vombatus ursinus, assembly GCF_900497805.2. Lineage (NCBI taxonomy): Eukaryota > Metazoa > Chordata > Mammalia > Diprotodontia > Vombatidae > Vombatus > Vombatus ursinus. The sequence goes on along the minus strand of NW_020949351.1, from coordinate 2,410,533 downwards.
ACATGGGAAGATTCATTTGAACCCAAAATGACTAAAATAAGCCAGAAGAACAATTTAAATAATGAATGCAAATAGGTAAAATAAAACATTAAAAGATTTCAGAGCTATGATTCTTAAATAACCAATTACAACTTCAGAGGACTTAATGGTGAATTATGCTTCCCAGAAATCAGTAAAGAAGAAAATGGACAATGGGTGAAAATGAACCATAAATGTCCAGACATAAGCAATATGTGTAACTGTAGTTTGGGGAAGGAGATAGGAGGGTCATTAGGAAGTGACTAATTAGGAAAAGACTATCAAGAAAACCTTTTTAAATGGCCTAACTTGTCATCCTTTTGCACTGCCCACCCAAGATAAATATCTTGAAGAATTAGGTCTATGGGTGGTCTATCTAACTGCATGTCCTTATCTGGATAATAAGCATTCTTCATCCACTTGTTGTTTTTCCTTTGTGGATAGTTAGGCTAAATGCTTTTAAGCAATTACAGATCTCTTCTAGAAAGGACTGTAACGTTCTGGGAGTGATGCAATTGGTATGACATCCTCCAATTTAAACAATGAACTCAATTATGTAAAATAAAGCAGGAACACTGAGAAGATCTCATCATCTATAGCAAATCCCTTCTCAATTTAGATGCTTAATAGTTAAGACAATAGGGAGTTAATTATTATCCATAATTTGCCCTTGAGTACAACTTACCAGGACCAGACAAACTTTATATCAAGGTATGTATAAGACAACTGGTAGTTGTGATTAATGAATTATTGTTAGTGATCTTTGACAGATCACTGAAAATTGGAAAGGAATGGCTAAATTGGAAAGGGAAAAATACTCTATCTTTTTAAAAAAATATGGAAGATATGAATCTGAAAATGAGACCAATGAGTGAACATTTAGAAAAGGGAATAGTTACTACAGAAAGCAACATGGTTACATCAAGAATAGGTCACAGCAAATTGATCTGTCCTTTTTTGACAGCATTCCTAAACTGGTCAATAAGGGAGATGCTGTAGATAGTTCATCAAATACTCTGCTAAAATTTAGATGGCATTTCAGGCTATTCTTGTGGAAAAGAAGAGATGGGAGGGAAAAAAGTAATTTAGTTGGATTTGAAATGATTTACCTGACCTAAAAAGTAATCATTAATAGTTTTATGACACCTGTGAAAGAGATCTCCTGTGGTATGTCCCAAGAGATTTGGATATGGTCGTATGTGGCATTTAATCCTACATCCCCTCAAGATTTCCCCCTATATTTCTTCCTTTCAATAGGCAAAGTCCTGGTTTAACACATTTCTAGTCAATATTTGGAGAAAAAAATAGATGATATCCTTATCAGAGAACATAGCCATGAGAAGCTAAGTTCATTTGCCACTTATGTTCGGCTTTGGGATCATGTTTATTCTAGCTGTCTTCTGTCCTGCTACTGCTACTGCTGCTGCTGCTGCTGCTGCTGCTGCTCTCCTGCTGCCATTTTACCCACTCAAACAAGATCTCCAGAGATTTTGTCCAGGAAGAGCTAAGGTTGACTTAAGCCTAAGGCTCTGAACTCCTCTTCTGAAAATTTGTTTCTTCACTTAGCCATTCTCTGACCTGCTCCTGCTCTACCTTCCAAACCAGATGGAGACCATACCCAGAAGAAGTTCTGCTACTCTACTTAAATATTCTGCCATAGAATCATGCTTTATTTACCCTTACTAGGCACTACTTCCTTAAATAATGCCTCCCCAATTAGAAGGTAAGTTCCTTGAAAGCAGAGATTATCCCACTTTTGTATTTGTATCCACAGTGCTTAGCACTGTGCCTGGCCCATAATAAGGATTTAATGCATTTCCATTTCTTTATTCACTTTGCCCTGGGTTTCTCTATGACTCTGGCAAACACCTTCAGTAGGCATTCAACTCTCTTTTTTATCTCACTGATATTAATGATAAGAGAGTTGTTTGATAAAGTTTTTTCTTTTATACTTTAAATGGAAACATAATTTTGGTGTATCTATGGAAGACATCTTTTTGGAAGATAGTTTTTTAGGAGCAATTTGGTTTGCCAAATTTAAAGAAAAAATTTATAGACAAATAAGGAGAGTGAAGTCTTGTGTTTTCTATATCTTTCAGTCAATTGTTTAGTGGTAGAGATGTGATCTACTGTGATATCACTTGTGAAAGCACAGTTCTTCCCAGTTGATAGCTTCATTAAAATGCCCTTGATAAATTTGGAAAATATTATAAAAATTCCATACAGATAGGAAAGTAGGCATATAAGTTGTTGATGTCCCTATGATTGTCCTTTTGGAGGAGATATTATTAGATCCAAGAGATTTTTCTCACATCTTTGATCTTTTCCTCCTTCAGATAAACTTATGAATCAATCCAGCATCCTCAAAATTGTTTCCTTTAACATGAATATATATTCAACATACTTGGTCAATTTCAGCTGCTTTTCTTCAGTCATAAATCAACAAGCATTTATTAATGCTTACTATGTGCTTATTAAGTGCTTATTATGTGCCAGACACTGTGCTAAATTCTGGGGATACAAAATGTTTCTCAAGGAACAGGGTATTGTCTTTATTACTATTGATGCCATTTCTTTATTCCTTAAAAATATATTTGGGAACTGTGTTGTTAATTCTAAGAGGGATGGTTCTACTATCATTGACAGCACAAAACTCCTTGTAAATCTTTTCCATTTTCCTCATTTTTTCATATCCTTCTCTTTTCATCCTTAAAGTCTCTCAAGGTGACTTTGCTTAACTGGGTCTCTTGCCAAGCTTTCCTTAAACTTGTTTTACTTTTTACTGTTATTCTCTATTTCATGACGGAACCCGGTTCATAGTCTTATATCTCCCTTGTCTATGAGAGAGTATAAATTACTTTTTATTCTCTCAAAGTGTTGGTTGTGGTTGCTATATCTCTCTGTAACCCAATTAGATTATGTAAGCCATGATGCTTTTAAGGCTATTTTGGTCTAGGCAACCTATTTATACCACTTGTGATATATGAACTTTTAACCTCTATATGTTACTCATATATATTCCTTATCTGTCATTTTTGCACCCATATAAAATTCTTAATAATCAGTAATTTGTTTATATAAAGCTAAATGGAATTGTTTTTAAAGTATGTAAAATTTTATTTTAATTTTTTCTGAAATATTTTTTATCTTTATTCTAACATACCAATGTTCAGATTATATTACATGCAAATAGTTATTTCAGGAATGACCCCCTTCCAATGTTGTAAGGTATAATAGATTTCATTTTTTGTGATGTCATTCAGAGGTCTCCGTGTTTAAGACCTTCCAGTTTTTTTTCTTATACTGTTTATAATCAATATAATAAATCTTTAGTCCTTCTCATTACTTATTTCTGATTCAGGTTATCTAACTTCTTTTTGGTAGCTATCCTCTATTATTCCCATCTACACACTGAAATCATTGACTATCAAAGGGCAGGTTTATTTAATTTGGAGGCTCTTATAAATGGTCTTCACAGATTTCTTCTTCTTGATCATCTGTGTAGAAAAGTTTGAAAAATAAAACTAATTGAATAAATTCCTAAGTGATTTATTTATTCTACTTAGCATGTCAGAAGTAATTACATTTATATAACATCAACTCCCTAAATGGTCAGACTCTGAAGTTTTGATTAGCCATTAACTGCATCCACATTTGGACAATGTCCAACTGGCAACTCTCAGATAAGCACATCTATCTACAAATGGGAATGAATTTCAGAATATTAGTATAAACACATTTGTGTATCAATATTTACTAAGAATTTTTTTTAGAAATCATGTTTTTCCATTAAAAAAATTTGCAGAGAAGCTACTTATTGTCACAAAAGAATGCTGCATTTCAACCTGAATATGTGATTAGGTAGCCAAAACACATATACAGTTTATATAGGACTTTAAGGTTTGCAAAATGCATTACAAATATTATTTCTTTCTCACACAACAACTATGAGAGGTGAGTGTTATTATTATTCTTATCTTCCAAGTGAAGAAAATGAGAAAGAGGCTAAGTGACTTTCCCAGGGTCACACAACTAGTAAGTAGGGTCTTTCTGAATCTAGGCTTAGTGCTTTAGCTATTATGCCATCTAGGCTTCTCTAGATATATATCATAAAATATCATATAGATTTTTGTTACATAAAATTTAAAATCATATGTGCAAAAGTAATGAGAAGAAAGTTACAGAGTAGGAAACAATTTTTGCATATGAGATAAAAGTATTATTTCCAAGATATAGAGAATGACAATACATAAGACCAACACCAATTTCCCAGTTGACAAAGAATATGAGCAAATTATTTTTAAAGAAGAAATGAGAACAATAGACAACCATATGTGAAGATACTCAAAATTACTACGAATAATAGAAATGAAAATGAAAAAACCACAGAAGAACCATTTCCTACCCTGAAAGTTCACAAAGATGATAAAAGATAGAATAGTATTCTAACTGTAGGAAGTCAGTAAAAAATGAAATAATCATTTATTAAACACCTACTACATTCTAATCACTGAGCTAAGTGCTTTACAAATATTCACTCATTTAGTCCTCACAACAACTCTGGATGATAGAGATATTTACACTCCCCATTTTATAGTTGAGGAAACTGAGGGTTGTTAAAGGTTAAGTGACTTGCCCAAGATCACATAGCTACTAACTCCCTGAAGCCATATTTGAATTCAGAGCTTCCTGAATCCAAGTCCAGCACGCTAACCAATGTTTCACCTAGATGCTGCTAAGTAAGGCTGATTTATATGTGAACCTATGAATTGGTCCAAAAATTTGTAAGAGGAAAATTAGAAAAGTAACCACCCTTTGACTCAATTTTACTATTAGGCATGTATCGCAAGGATTTAAAAACAAAAGAAAGATCATATACACACATATGTACATATATCTGTCTCTCTGTCTATCTATCCACCTATCTAGGAATACTTTTTATGTTCTCAGAAAGCAAAGAAATTAGAAGCAAAATGGGTACTCATTGGTTGGAAAAATAGTGGAACAAACTAAGGCATGATGATGTAATGGTCTAATATTGGACAAAATAAAATTTTTAAAAATCATTTATTCTTGAAGTGGTAACCTTCAATAATCTGGAAAATCATCTAAGTGGAACACTTCATTCACCAAAGAAAACAAATAAACAAGGTGTCAGTTTAATTCAAGTTACTGACAAAAAACAAATCAAAGTCATAATTCTGATAGCCATACTAGTTCATCCACATTATCCCTCCAGGTTGATCATTGCCAGAAGAAAAGTATGATTAATCAAGGCTATTTCCTGCTGGAAAAAAAAAAAAAACAATCTGTAGAGATTTTTCTTTTACTTGGTAATTTAGAACATTGGTCTCCAGGAAGTTTCCAGAACCTTTTCCCTCAGTTCTAGGGAATGGGGCCTAGTAATCCAATTATAGAATTCAGGGATCTTTTTTCTACTTCTTGCTAGCCAGTCTCAATTCTTGTTTAGAACCATGCTTCTCAATAATCTCTGTTCCAACTGCAATCTTTTTCTTCATGTCTCTACTGACAGAGAGTTTCTAGGAAAAAAGATACTGCTGTTCAAATAGAACAGTTGTTATAAGAATAGAATGGCTGGTGAATAAATAATACTTGGGTAAACATGATATTAGTGCACCACATTTCCATTGCATCTTAAGTAGATCATTTGTCACTGAAACCTGACTGCACTACTAAAGGGGCTACCAAAAACAAGGCATAAGGAGCGACGTTATGAAAGGGAATGAATTTTGCCTTTATGTTTTGCAATAGTCAACTATGTTTTAATCTCCTTCTAGCTAAATGTACAATTAAATGTACTATTCTATAAATGAGAGTGATAGGTTGGCATCCAAAACTAAATGTGATCACATTTTTTAAAGGACAGAGATAAATAAAACATAATTGACACCCCTGGGATTGTCCCTAAACAATGTCTCAGGTTTCCTATGAGAAAAGTTATAAAAGGTAACTAATACAATGATCATTTGTGGGTATTGTAACATATAAACAACTAAATACTTGAAATCAGGAAAGAGGTTATTTTCAAAAACATTTTAGGTGGCACAGAATTCAGATCTCTGGACATTTAAGATCCAAGAAAAACATTTCTGAAAATCGAGGTGAAATCATAGATTTGAAACCTTCAAATTTTATTTTCACTTTATCATATTTTATATCATTTTGTTTCTTCATTAGACCTAGAAAGGATAAAATACACAATTTTCTGACATCAAAGAAAAAAAATCTTCTGGAATCCTTAGGCTTTTTGTATATGTCTGGGCGAGGGTGTACGTGCATGTGCAAATGTGTGTGTGTGTGTGTGAGTGCGTGCACATACACACACATATTAAATCTTTCCTTTCAGGCCTGGCTGTAGCTTTAAATGACCAAATGTTCAAATGTTCTCCCTCAGCAAAAGACAGTATTCACAATATCTCATCCTCCATAGAGTCAGGAATCAAGCTAATAAAATGAGTATTTATGGCTCATACAATACAAAATCTGTGACATTAATTCCACAGACTGTGTGGTAGAGGCAAGGGGAAACTTAGTCTATGTTGGCCAACAAAGTTTTCTGTTGAGTTTGTTCCCTTTTGAGGCTGATAAAGAACAGGATTTACAGATAGTTTGGTAGAGATGCCAAGTCTTTCGTTTGTAGTCATTCTTTATAGGACTCTAAAGAAAAACTCTATAATGAACTCATCAAGAAGTGATGTGATGTGATGTGATGTGATATAATAATTAGGGCTTAACCATTCAGAAGATATGACCTACCACTTCCTACTCTCTAACAGTATAATAAGGCTTTTCCTTAATAAATAATTTTCTTAATAAATAATATTCCTAAAAATAATTTATCATTAAATTTTTCTCCTCACCTCCAGTAAGGTATTTCTTACAACATGCAGAAAGAGCATTCAGCTAGTCAGAAGACTTGGATTCAGGTCCTGGCTCTGCCACAAATCAGCTGGGTGATCACAGCCTCTGGCCTCATTTTCTCCATCTATAAAATGGAGTGATCATACATGACCTTTCTCATTGAGGTTATGAGCAAAGTAGTGCTTTGTAAGCTGTGAAGGTCTCTGTAAATATGAGGCAAAATAGTAGAAGTAGTCAGTAGTTGTAGTGCTATCTGAGATGCAACATGGAACACTGAATAAAGAGCTGATCTTGGAGTTGGGAAGACCCAGATAAGGTTCTTCCTCTAACACTTACTGGCTATATGACCTTAGGCAAGTCATTGAATTTGTCAGTTCCTCCAGGCCACTCTTTAAGTAGCAGAATAGCTGTGGATCAGCATTAGTACAGGGGATTTTCTCAAGGAGTGTTTCCTCTACCAATAAAATCATAGTGAGATGATATAGGTATAGATGATCCAGATATCAGATCTTCTTAAGAAGACAAGACATACACAAGAATAGCCAATGCCTTTAACTACACCTTCATTGTTCAGGATTCAGATTAGGGTATATTCCCTATTTACTGTGTGACTCAAGCAACTTAGCCTTTCTAGGATTGAATTTCATCATCTTATCATAGCATTGATTTTTAGTTGAAACAGTCCTCAGAGGGGACTTTGGGCATTCAAGAGTGTCACTGACTCTTTTACTAATTAATAAAATGGTTAATTACTCAAAAATTATATCCCTCAAACTTTTTAAATGTCACAGATTACAAAGGAAACCAAATACATTACAACAGCTATAAAAAAGTTCACAGACTTTAGGTTAAGAACCCTTAGCCTTAAGTATGAGTAATCTCTAATTAGTATAGCTCTTTGTTGTGTGGTCTCTATGTGTGTAATGTGTATACACATATACATGTCATACATATATATTATATATGTGTGTATATGTGGGTGTATCTGCATTCCAGATGACCTCTGAGGTCCCTTCCATCTCTATATCTATGATTCTAAGGGAGTTCTTAGGACCTTTAGGACCTCAGAGGTCATCTTTTCAAACTCCCCCATTTTACAGATTAGAAGACTAGGGTCCAGAAAAGGAAAATTGTTTGAACAGGCTCACATGGATAATAAATGGAAGAGCCATAGTTTGAATGTAGGTCCTCTGATTCCTGAGCCAGTTTAGATTGGAAACTTCATGAGGACAGGGTCTCTAAGTACAGTGCCTTGTACATAGTAGGTGCTCAATCAGTATTTGCTGAATGAATACAAGAATAATTGACTGAAATCAAAGGGGTGAACAGTATAAATAACTATTCAAGCAGAGCAATCTGGACCATTGAATAATGAACTATACCCCAACATGATCACAGCAGATGTGGGCTATTCCATTGAGAAAGCTTTGAAGTATGGAGCAATGTAACCCCCCTGGCATTCGAAAGAATTTACACAGGAGAAGCAGATATAATTATATCTTTTGTATCTGGAGTTCCTCATGACATTTATCCTTTTGATGACTGCCATGGCACCTTGACTCACGCCTATGCTACTGGCCCTGGTGTTGGAGGAGATGCTCACTTTGATGAGGATGAAAGTTGGACAGCAGGCACAAGAGGATACAAATTGTTCCTTGTTGCTGCTCATTGACCATTCACTGGGTCTTGATCATTCTAAGGATCCACAAACCTTAATGTGTCCCAACTACAAGGGCGTTAACCCCAGGCAATTCCATTTTTTTCAGGATGATATCAAAGGCATTCAAACCCTCTATGTAGGTCCAGTGAATCGTCCTTCTAAGTCACTAGAATTATTCTCCAAATCCACCATGAAAACAAACTTCTGCAGTTCCTCCATGACATTTGATGCTATTACTACACTCTGAGGAGAAATGCTTTTCTTTAAAGACAGGTTCGTAGGATAGACAGCCCCAGAATCCAGAAGTAAGCAGTGATTTGCTTTCCTTATTCTGGCCATCCCTACCATCTGGCATTCAGACTACATATGAAATTGAATCTAAGGATCAAGTTTCTTTTTAAAGACAAGTACTGAGTGGTTAGTGGAATGAATCTCCTAACACAATATCCCAAGAACATCCATTCTCTGGGCTTTTTAAGCTATGTGAAAAAAGTCAATGCAGCTGTTCATAACCCCTTTGCTGGAAAAACCTATTTCTGTGTAGAAAATAATTATCAGAGATATGATGAGAGGAGTCAATCAATGGACGGGAGTTATCCCAGACAGATTGCTAAAGCATTTCCAGGAATTAGACCTAAAGTGGAAACTGCTTTTTACCATAACAGACACTACTATGTTTTCCAAGGAGCCAAGCAACTTGAATATGACGTCTTTTTGAACCACATTACTTAAGTTCTGAATAGCAAATTCCGGTTTGGTTGGGGCTGATGGACTGATACAATTAACTTACTTCGTTAATTTATGGAACATAAACTCTTTGCCCATAATTGTGCTAGGTTTTTCCTACTTTGACAGACTTATGATTTATTTCATCTGTATATAGGGATGAAAAGGGATACATCTACCAATACATCTGATAGGATTCTTGTCCTTTTCATGATGTAAAATGTAGACTACATTTAAAACATGGACATATTTATATATTATTAACTAATACCCAAATAACTTAATGAATGAAAAATGAAAATCATCTTAAAAGTTAACTTAGAAAATAACAAATGGAAAGGTTTTTTTGGTACTTTACCCTCTATAATATAATAGCCACTTTTATATAATAGAATATAATTTTCATGGGTTCCATGTTTTTACCCCTCTGTATTTGTCACTTAACCATATTAAGAGGAGAAACTCCAACCTGCCACTATAGACTTTTGTTCTGGAACTGTGATTTTCTTTTTTTGGTATGAAGAGTTACTACTATGGAAATTCCCTTCCCTGATAAGACCCCTCCCTTGTAATTTATAGTCATAGAGAATTGCATGGAAGCACTGAGAAGTTAAGTAATTGGTCACAGAGCCAATAAGTGTCATAGATAGATCTTGAACTTGGGTCTTCTTAACGCCAAGGCTAGCCGTTGGCCCTTGTGCTCATTATTCCAATGTACCTCTCTGCCTCACAATAGAGAGCCAAATTAAATACAACTGTTCTAGCTTTAACCTCAGACATGAGTTGTTTATGTGAAAATTCAAACTTATTTATAGTTGAATCAAGTGCATACTTTGAAAGTAAGGACAAAAGAAATCCAGACTTTCTCTTCAAGGTCAAAATGCCACCCTTTAACATGTAATTAAAGTGAAAAATTTAAGTGTGTAATTTAACTATGTAATTTATTGCTCATTATTCTGTTGTACAGTACCTACAATACTTTCTTAATTATTTTTGTCTTTTAACTATATTTGCAAAGTGTTATTGTTATTATAGGTTTTGCTCAGAAATAAATTTTTTAAGTCATAAAAAAGAAAAGAGTCTTCAGAGCCTATGTAACCAACATTCTCATTTTATAGATGAAAAAATTAAAGTCCAAGGAAAAAATAATACTTACCTAAATGTTACAGATACTAAAATTCAGAGTCTGGATTTGAATCCAAGAGTTGCGAGCCAGTGTTCTTTCCTCTACATTGTGCTGCCTCCCAAATGTAAACACTCAAACATGCTCCTACACGACTTAGAAAGATATTAATGGTAAATTGAATAATGCCTGAAGAGCATATGATGCTGAGAAAGGATTAAGGAAAAAAAAAAGAGGTGTTTCTGGCAGTTATGTTACTATATTAGTCTCTCACTGTGAGTAAAGCACTGAATGTTCTGTATTTTGAGAAATAAACATTTTTTTCAAAATGTAAAACAATCTTTTCTATTAATTTTTTTAAAAGAGTTAATGTTCAACTATGGGCAACAAGTTATCTCCTACTCCAAGAAAAAATATAATCGTTATCTGGGAATCATCAAGGACAATAATTTGCCTTTGTAACTCTGAGCCATTGACAATGGCCATGAGGCCATTGTTGATGATTCTGTCATTATGACCCATAATGGATGAATTCATACAGATGATGTGTTCATGATTAAGTTTCCCCATTATCTTTCATAGCAATAGTTTTGGAGAAACAAAACTATTCTATGAGTCTATATATATTGCTTTCTCTTTTCAAATACAGAGTCTAATTTTATTGCTAGACTCAGAAAGCATGGCATTTTGCATTATAAACATTTCCTAAATGAATTATGCTACAATAACAATAATATAATTTGCATTTATATAATATAATAAGATTAACAGATTTCTTCCTTATAATGACCTGCTAAGTTAATAATATAATCATTATTATTATTCTGACTTTACAAATGCAAAAAGTTCAGAAAGGTTGTGACCTACCCAGGCTCACAGTGACTACTATGGGAGAAAGTATGGACAAAACAAATATACTGTTCTTGTGCAATGAAAATCTCTGATTTATAACATCTTTAATTTATTATTTATTTATTATTACCTATTTTTCATTTTGTAGGTTTATAGCCTATTAATTGTGTATGTTTTGTACTTACACCTATATGTATGAGCTGTTTCCCCTAAAAGAATCCAAGCTCACTGCAGATAGGCATTATTGTGTTTTTGGCTTTCTATCCTCAATGTCTAGCATAGTGCCTGGCACATAGTAAGTGCCTAATAATTTTTAAAAATATATACACAGCAATTTAAAAAGCCAAATTATGCCAGTACTTCACTATTTCAAAAAGACTGTGATATCATCATTGGGAGACTCTCTCCTTCAAAACTATCCCATACTAGCAAAACTTCTGATGATAAACCTCTCCAAACTTAACTAGGCTGATCCTCAGACAACAGACACTAAGTGAATTTATTAGGCTTAAACTCCCAGACTTTCTAAGTCCTTGGTAGGACCCATAAGACCTTAGACTTTAGTCAAATACCTTTCATGAGCCCAGGTCTTTCTCTGCTCTGAGATGGCACATCAAAGTAGGGCTTCAATAGAATGGTAAATGGAGTATTTATTTTAAAGTATGACCCTATTTGATTTACATCTAAGTTTGGTAAATTGTTCAGCTTCAAACAATGTTATGATAATAAAATTTAGAATTTATGAAACTATTATTTCTATCTTACAATGAGAATCACTGGAAGGTGTAGGGGGTCTGGAGTAATGTCTCTGTTTTTCTTTATGTCCTGTCTCTTTGTCTCTGTCTCTATCTCTCTGTTTCTGTACTTCTATCTCTGTCTGTCTCTCCCTTCCTCCCTCCCTCTCTCTCTGTCTCTCTGTCTCTGTCTCTCTCTGTCTCTTCACTAAGGGGTCTTTATAATCTCTGAACCTAATCATGTAGTACAAACTGGACCCAGTGTTGGGTATTGGACCATTTAGAAGGAGGGACAGACTCCTTTATCTCACACTTTTTCTCATTACATCCTTGGTCCCAGCACTCTGGGAAATATTGCTTAAAGCTTATGTATTCATACACATCTAGGTTCTCCTCAAAATGTTGACTAGAAAGGTACTCAAAGTAAAATATGAATCAAGTATGAAATAGACATTTCTTAAACACAAAAGATATGTTGACACAAACCACTTAAAAGAATGCATTGGCAAGGATACTGAAAACAGTATTTATTCACTCAACTTATAACAACTATTATATTCTCATTGAAGAAGGTTGATACTTAAACTTCATAAGAATATAAAAGTTGTTTTTTTGACCTTGACACATTACTGTCTAATGACTTCTGCCAATCCAGGCCCAGGATCTGTTTTTAGTGGTCATCTCTAAGAATAATTGGAGTAGTGGTTGGGCTGGGACTCTTCACCATGTCGTCATTCAGCTGCTACCAAAGACCCAGGATGTCCAAGCCTCTTGAACTCACAAGATGACCTCCAAGCCTGGACGTATCCATATCATATCAATGTTCAATCAAATAATAGATACAGAGGAGGCAACCCTAAAAAAGGATGAGAGCTTCCTATGCAGGATGTGAGCTTTAACTGCCATGTGTTTCCAGACACATGGCTGCCAAGTTGGGGTGAGTTACTCATCCTTCCACACTTCTCACAGGAAGTCCCAGAATGGTATGATACCCACTGGAGTATTGAAAGAAAAGCCTGGACTAGCTATTCTCTTTTCTTTAGGTTTTCGTGACACTGTACTCTCCCAGTTCTCTTCCTACCTCTCTGACCACTCCTTTTTAGTTTCTATTGCTATGTCTTCATCCAGGCAGAACTTGCTTACAATGAATCCTCCAAGACTGTCATGGAAACTCTGCCTTTCATCCTCTATACTATTTCATTTAGTAATTTCATCAGGCCCCATGGACCCAATTATTCTCTGTATACAAATGATTCTCAGACCTAGCCCTAACTTCTTCCCAGAATTCCAGTCTATTGGACATCTCAAATTAGATGTCCTGTCAATTCTAGCTTTTTCACAACTCTCATATAAACCCATTTCTATACTCTGATACTGCCATCATGCTATTCTAGGCCCTCATCACTTCATGCCTGGACCATTTCAATAACCTGCTGGTTGGTCTTCCTGCTACAAGTCTTTCCCTACTCCAGTCCGTACTCCAATCATTATCAAATTGATCTTCCCAAAGTGGCTATCTGTCAATAGCAGCCCATTCCCCCATTCAATTAACATCAATTTCTCCTTATTAACTTCTGTATTAAATATAACATACTTTGTTTGGTTTTTAAAACCCTTTATACCCTGTCCCCTTCCTACCTTTCCATACCTCTTAAAACTTATTTCCCTCCACATTCTCTGCAATTCACTTTCACTTGCTTCCTTTCTTTTTCTTGTACAATACACTCAGTCTCCTAATTATACATTTTTTTTTCTGCCTGTTCCTTATATCTGAAATGGTCTCTCTCCTCACCTCTGCCTCCTGGTTTTCCTAGGCTCATTGAAGTCCCAGTTAAAATCTCACCTTCTACAAGATACCTTTCCTGATCCCCCTTAATGATAGATCCTTCCCTCTGAGTTTATCTCCAATTTATCACACACATATATATATATATGTATATATACACACACTCATATACACACATATGTGTGTATTGATATATATGATACACACATATATGTATATATAATAAATATATATGCATAGATATAGATTTATAGGCATTTTTCCTTCCTTTCAAATTTCAGTTTAAAGCTCTTTTGATCAGATAATCAAATCTCCAGTCAAAGATATTTTTTCTGGCCCCTACAAGATTCATCCTGACTCTAGCTAGAGGCCTCTAGCTGCAGTCAATTTAGCCCTAGAACAAACCAAATTCCCATTTCCCTACTGCCAATCTTTTTTTTTTATATATATATCATCTACATAGCCAACAACATCAGGTCTTTCTGTAGTTTAATATCATCCATGAAACATCTTTCTTTTGGTCCATATTTGGTGGCATCTCTAGAGAGATGACATTGACTAGAGGGTGTAAAGACATAGTCAGTAAGAATTAGTGCTGTCCTAGTGATACTGAGAAATCTTTTCATTTACAAATATTTTAATTACCATGAGCTCAAACGCATTTGGGTTATTTGGTTCAATCTGATGATAGCTCAGACTAAATACAAAGCAGTCAAGAATCAGTGTTTATTCTTAAGGTTCTTTTGGATGAGAGCAAAAGTACACATAGTTTTGGCTAGAGTTCTAAACCATTATGCAAAAGCTATTCTCCATTGTCCAAACCTACCAACATGGGTGGTAGAGGATTGCAGTAGAATTGTGGGTGTAGGGATGGATAAACCACCCATAAAAGCTGACAGAAAGGTCCACATGTAAAGTTATAAACCCATATGATCTTGAAGTCTATGCCCAGAGTATGACCATTTTCAGTAGATATAATTATTAGACCTTAGCTACTACAGAGGCTCAGCTTTCTCATCTGTAAATTACAAAAAAAAAAATCTATATAATGTGTTTTGACATTCAAAGAAGAAAAGGTATTCAAAAGCACTTTGAATACCTTAAGGTGTTATGTAAATTTTAGCTTTTATTGCTACTGTTTTTATTGTACCTCATTCTTCTCATCTTTTATTTTAATGTAGTTCAGATAGAAAAGTTCCAAGGATAACATGCTATCTTGTTATTCCTTTATATTTGTTTTATGAACTACTGCAAAAGAGGATAAAGGGACTGCTTTTATCAGCTGAATAAGAGGATTGGTATATAAGCTCATATCCTGTTGTTGTGGTTTGTCCTTCATTTTCAAAAAAGACCAATGATATCAAGGGTGATATCTTGATTTGCCTGTGAATTGGATTTAAATGAGGCAAAGTTGCACAAAGTCAGCAGCCTCACTCTCTGTTCTAGATTCATCAAAGTCCAGTGCCAAGACAAAAGTCAAGATGACTGGGGATGGCTCAGGATGGAGTGGATGATCTTGGCATCTTCAATGTCTGACCAAACTCAGCATTCCATAGTGCCTTCCTTCAGCAACCTTTATGACTGCTGGAACAAATTGTTCTCATCTGCCCATTCCACTGGGGAAAGTCTTCACATGCTTGGGGTAGACATCCTACTGACTCACTGATGGATCTGAGGCCTGGTGGTTACCCTTAAACTGGTTTAACCCATCTGCTGAGACAGTTTTACCAGGGTATGGTCACTGCACATGCTATAGCTCTTAGAGCCAAAGGTGAGAGTTGGGTGATAAATGGACACAAAAGGTGGATGAACAACTCTGAAAAGGACTCAGTAAGCCTTCACACTGAGGTTCTAGTTCTTCCTGAACATCCCATATCCCCCAAGCTCATCTCCTATAGACTAAATGAAAGCAACTTCTGAATAATTATAGTAGTATATAGTATAAAGGGGAAAACATATCTCTTCTTCCCCCATGGTTTTCATTTGTTCTTACAGGTCTCCACACTTTCAAAGCTTTTTATTCCATGTAGTTTATAGATTATAAGTTTTTACTATCGTGACCTATTAATTTTTTATTTATTTCTTAAATTTGTATTTATTTAATGTTGTATCTGAGAAACTGTATACAATGTTCTGATCTGTAAAGATGATCCAATTCAAATATATTTGTTTAATTCTCAAGGACATTTTGGGATTTATATTTGTACCATGGAGATTTGTTGAATATTATTTTATAAATTGCAGTAAGTTTTTTATACAATTCTAGCCACTTATGTCTTTCAAATGATCTGATAGATGCTAAACCTTAGTAACTTCCATGATTTATTAGACAGTTGACTGTAACTAAAGTAGATGGAATGAATCTCAAAAGATGAAAAAGTGCTCAGTGAAAGGAGCAGAGAGAGAGTCTCAAAGTAACAGTTAGAAGTAAAATATTTGATTATACCTCCTCCTTACTCAGTCTGTTTAGGGATATGAGGGAAAGAATAGCCAGTTCAGGAGATGGACAAGGGATATGGTTTCTCCTGGAAGTAGTTAATGTTCCACTGAAACCTTGACATCAGGGAATTGCCATGGAGACTGATTGGAGTAGTTAGATGCTTCATTGGACAGAGTACTGAGTTTGGAGTCAGGAAGACCTAAGTTCAATTCTGATCTCAGATAATTTCTAGTTGTGTGACCCTGGACAAATCACTTAACTTTTGTCTTCAGTTTCCTCAACTTAAAAATGGGTATAATAACAGCACCTACCTCCCAGGATTGTTGTGAGGATTAAATGAGAGAGGTGAAACATTGGTAAAAATACTAAGTGCAGTGCCTAGCATATAGAAGTCACTTAAAAAATATTTGTTCCCTCTTCCCCACCTGCCTTGAAGTAGGAATGCTAATGAGAAGGCATTACATGGAATTTCCTAAGCTTTGACCCTGGAAAGAATGTCCTTCTACCAAGAAATCATGCAGTTGAGATTGGGAGAAGCTACATGGAAAGACAGAACAAAAGTATAGCTTAGAGCTGTGCTGGTTCGTCATGGTACTCAGGCCAAGACTGGGAGATGTTCCTGCAACTAAAATCAGGGAAAGCAAGCAGAACTGAGAACTTATGACAAGACTAAGTAAGGATGAAGCCAGAGAAATGCTCCCAAAGCATTATTGGGAAGACTACTGGAATCCAGTCCACAGAACCTGGACTTTCCCTGCTTTCCAAGAATTCCTCATGGGGGAGAAACAAAACAATTCTCCCATATCTGCCAAATCACTTAAATTCCCATTTTGCCTCTGAAAAGTGGAAAGAATATTAGACTTAAAAAGAGGTTCACCACCCATACTCTCAAGCTGCAATCCTGGCAGCTTGAAAGGGAGAACCTATTCTTTTAAATACGTATTTGCTTTCCTTTGCTATATGAAATTGTTATTAAAACGTATGACCAATTACAATGATTTCCATCCAAATCAGTATTTGGAAATAGAGAGGAAGGTTGAGGGAGTCAGTTGGGTTGCTAATTAGAGGGAAAATTTATACAACATATGTAATCTCTGAAATATCTATACTCTTGCTTTGAACCCAGAGAGACTTTATAAGGAAATAAACCATGAAGAGAATTGAAAGCTACTAAGTTTGTTCAGTTAACTACCCTGATGATAGCACCTGGCTATTACATGATCATACAAAGGTATATAAAGCATGAGAGAAACAATTATTCAAAAATAGAATGTGATGAAGGATGCTGATATTTTAGAGGGAACAACCAATACATTCAACAAACCCCTTGGATGTGCAAGATGCTGTGGTAGATGCAGCTAATAGGAAAACAAAATTTAAAAAAAAATCTCTGATTTCAATTCCACAGAGGGGGACACCTGTATATATAAAAGTTTGTATATATATAGTTCGTATTATACAAAATAATTTCAAGAAGGGAAAACACTAAAAATATGGAGGATCAGAGAAGGCCATATCTGAGAAGTAGCATTTGAGTTATATCTTGAACAAAACTAAGCAGTCTAAAAGTCGTAGAGTAGGAATGAGTACATTCCAAACCTGAGAGATGGTGTAGGTAAATGTGTAGGTGTGAAAAATAGAATGTCATATGTGTAGAACAACTCACAGTCCATTTTAACTGGAATAGAGAGTGTGGCGGTGAATCATATGAATGATAGGAAGAAGTCATATTAGGTGACCTTAAGTGAAAAACTGAGGATTTGTTTTTAATTTTCCTAGTGGTACTAGGAAAGCACTGAGATTTTTCTGAGCAAAGGGTAATGTGGAATTTGTGTTGAGGAACAAAATTTGACAGCTATCTAGAGAATTGGGAAAAGGAAGACACTGGTAGCAAGGAAATCTCTTAGGAACATTAATAGTTCAGATAAGTCATCATGAGATTGTATTGAAGGGGATAGATTCAAGAGATATTATGGAGGTAGATAATATCACCAAAGGGGAGAGAGTACAGAGAATAGAAGAAGGCCCAGGAGAGGTCCTTGAGGAATACCTATGTGGAAAAGGAAGGTAAAAAGGGAAGAAATTTAGTAGAGGTAAGGCAGAGTAGAATGGGGATGAGAAAGAAGGGGATTGAAGGAAGAAATGGAAGAATTATCACTTGACTTGGCCCTCCTCCCTCCAGTGCCCTGTGATGAGAGACAACAGTGCCAATCTAGTCTCTTTCTAAATATGAGGGAGTAGGGGGTGGATGCAGTACAGAAATTGTTTTATGTACTTGGATGAGTAAATACCTTGTAATCATCTCTCCAGGAACTGACTAGAATTCAGTCAGGAACTCACAGAATTTACATCTGGTATCATTTCCTTTGACTCATCTCAAGATATTGTGAGGGAAATGATGCACACTCAAAAGATTCTTCACATGTGTAATATGCACTGAGTCAGGACTACAGTGTGAGAGCTATGATCCTAGAATCACAGATTTGGAACTGGAAACTTGGCCATCTGATCCAACATCCTCATTTTACAAATAAGGAAACTGAGTTTCAGAAAGCCTAAGTGACTTGTCCAAGGTCACACAGGAAAAATCAAAGCCAAGATTTAAGCAAGGTACTCTAATTTTAGAGCCAATACCTTTTCCACTATAACTTTGTTCGTCTGGATGTGAGATAGTTATAAAAGTTGATGACAATGTTTTTCTCAAAAAGAGTATACATGACATCAAGTTTTAGGGTTAGATCAATATATCTAGTCCCTGAAAAGGACTGAGCTTGCGGCCTCAACCTCTAGGCTCCAGTGACAACTAAAGGAGAAAATGACACTGGATCATGAACCTTGGTATCAGCAGCAGCTTCTGTCTGCCTGAATAATCAATGGTAATGGTATAGGATACTATGTAGGGTCTCAGTTTAGTGATACAACCTGTATGCATGGCACTAAGTTCCAAGACAACAGGACTCCAAACCCATATGCTGAGAGAAATTAGGTCTGAGGAGCCCATCCCCATTAGTCTAATGATGAATGCTACTTGAACATTTTTGAAAGTCTACGTGCTTTACTTGGAAGAAAAAAAAAGAAAAATGAAGATAGAAAGAAAGAGGAAGATGAACAGATGAAGAGAATGTATATATTTACATACATACAATATGAAGAGAAAAAGGAAAAGAAAAGAGAGGAAAGAATTGGATCAAATTAAGACAGAAAGGAAAGGAAGAAAAGAGTGAGAAAGTTTGAATATTCCAGGCTGGGCCTGATTCCAGCCAGTCCCCTGGTAGTTTAGGTTTGGCAATGGAATAAAACGAGATACTCATAGATCATTCAAGAGTTAACAAAAAGAGATTTACTTAACTATAGCAGAAGAGTATTCAACAAGGATAGGCATTGTGGACACTTTAAGTTGATTCAGATGAGGGAAGTTCCTCCTGTGATCCACCAGCCAAGCATCTAAATGTCTCTTTAACTCCTTGTGGCAATTTTGTATTCAGAGGATGAAGAAATGATGTCCATAGTATGGCCCCTTAGTCCTCTGAGCCAACCAAGTCTCAAAAAATGTTTTGTTTTTTTTTTTAGGCAATTGGGGTTAAGTGACTTGCTCATGGTCACACAGCTAGTAAGTGTCAAGTGTTTGGTCTGAGGCCAGATTTGAACTCAGGTCCTCTTGATTTCAGGGCCAGTGCTCTATCCACTGTGCAACCTAGCTTCCCCTCAAAAAAATGTCTTGATACCTTTTAATGAAAACCTAGCCTAACACACATGAGTAGAGCAGCTAGGATATTGTTACTACCAGAAAAGGGATCAATAAATGATATCCATGGAAGGATAGGAAGTTAAAATAGAGGACAATCCTTACTGAAGGCAAAATTCTAATCCCCTAGTATTGTACAGACAGAACTTTTGAGTAAGAAAGGATCTTAATGAAAATCTATACAACTCTTTTATTGATGAGGAAAGTAAACTTCACAGAAATTATTGTTGGATTGATGTCAACTTGGGCAGGTAGGTGGCTCAATGGAGAGAGTGCTAGGCCTGAAGTAGCTCACATCTGGCCTCAGACATTTGCTAGCTAGGTGACCTTGGGCAAATCACTTAATTTGCCTCAATTCCCATCAGTAAAATGAACTAGAGAAGGAAATGGCAAACTATGCCAGTATCTTTGCCAAGGAAACCCCAATGGGATCACAGTCTGACACAACTGAAATGACTGAAGAACAATAACAATAATGAACAATGTCAACCTGTAAGAAAATCCTAGCAAAACGCCATGGGACTCTGTTCAATGCCCTTTTCTATTGAACATTTTCATTAGCATCTTGGATAAATATAGAGATGTCATGAATATAAAATCTGAAGGTGATATGAAGCTAGAAAGAATGGTTAACACATTGTGTGACAGAACTATGATGCCAGAGGTCTGGGCAGGAGAGAACATTAACCTGCATCTAAGAAGGTGAAAATATGAACATGGACTTTGTAATGACTGTAGATATGTTGGAGCTTCCTTTCTTTACAGGGAAGCAGTGCATTGGAGTCACACAACAACCAGCCAATCAGAAGGACTTCTAAAGCCTAGAGCTCCTTGACATACCAGTGATCCTTTATGAATGAACTCTAATTGAATTTGGAGTTGTTTATAGCTTCCAGAAACCATAGAACCAGCCTCGAATCACCTCAAGGGCAACCTTGAGAGCAGCTGCAGACTGGTGACTTTGCTCAGGGCTTTCTAAAATATCCTGCTCCCTGCCTTATTGTGTTTATAGATGTCTTCTCCCCTTAACCCTTGCTTCCTGCTCAAAAGTCTTAGAAACCATAAATATCTCACTCTTTTCCACTCCTCTTTGAGCCACTTGCAGGTTCTTCTCTTGCAAGTTCTCAGAAAATAAATGCTTTTGTAATCTGTGACAGGACTGTTTCATTTAGGGGCCTGGGACCTTCCTTTAACAAAACGTAATAGAAATAAAATTCAAGTCTTAATGTTGGCATAAAAAGTAAACTGTAGAAGGACAAGATGGAGGATATGTGGCTAAACAAAAGTTTGCATGAAAAAGACCTGGGTGTTACAGTGGATTTGTAATTTGAGATCAATATAAACCAACAATGTGACAATCTGAAAAACAATCTAATGTGATATCAGGCAACATTAATTAGAAATACAGTGCCCAGGAGAAAATGGTAGATCTACTTCCTAGTGAACCTTTATCTAGAGTATTATACTCAGTTCGGGGTACCGTATTTTAGGAAAAATATTGACAAGAGGTAGGACATCCTGAGGAGAGCTACTAGCATAGCAAGAGACCAAGATAGCAAACATGAGGACTAGTAGAAAAAACAAGGAATGTTTCGCTTAGAGAAGAAATTGGGGAGAATGAAAGAGGTTTTCAAATCTTAGAAATGTTGTTCTGTGAAGGATGGATAAAATAAGCATTTTAAAATGTTTTTGTTTTGATTGCTATTAAATGAGAGTAGAAGCCACAGATAGAAGCTGAAGTGGCAGATTTCATCTTCATATAAGGAAAAACTCTCTATTAATGAGACCTATCCAAAAATGGAAGAAGATACCTCATTAAATAGTGAATTCCTCATAACTTGAAACCTTCAAAAGAAATACTGAACAATAAGGGCAGCTAGGTGGTACAGTGGATAGAGCACTGGCCCTAAAGTCAGGAGGACCTGAGTTCAAATCTGGCCTCAGATCAAACACTTGACACTTACTAGATGTGTGACCCTGGGCAAGTCACTTAACCCCAATTGCCTAAAAAAAACTGAATAATTATATGATGATAATAATTATAAAAATAACTAGAATTTATAAAGTATTTCAGGGTTTGCAAAATGCCTTACAAATATTATTTCCCTTTATTCACATAGTAATCCTAGGAGGTAGATGTTTTTAGTATCTCCATTTTATAGATGGGGAATATGAAGAAGACAAGGGTTACTGACTTGACCAGGGTCATATAGCTATTAAACTATTTGAGGACAGATTTAAATTCCAGTCTATACAGTCTCTGAGTCTAGTGCTTTATATATTGGACCACCTAACTTCTCTATATAGAGGATGTCATTAAAGAAATATCTTGTTTGGTATAGTTGGAACTATATGTCCTCAGAAGTCAGAATCTATGATTCTAAGAGAGCAAATAGTATTCATAAATGATAGCAGATGACCAAATTTTTATATTGTGTAAAAAAAAAAAGCACACAAAATGCAATCAGCAATCTGTTTCATCTACCTAATCAGCAAGAAATCATTCTAGCTATTAAGAAATTCAATGGAAAAGGGAAAAAAAGTTTTTTGAAGGAAAAAAGTCAGAAAGGTTGTCAATATTTTTGAAATGGTACTACCTCTAAATTTTGGACTTTTTTTGTCTTCCTTCAAGTCTCAATTAAAATATCACCTTCTGCAAAAAGACCTTTCCAGTCCTTCTTAACATTGTACTTTCCCTCTGGGATTAAATCCCCAATTTAGATAGATAGAAATATGGATTGACAGACATAGATATAGGTACGTGTATGTTTTTATTGTACATAGTGTCGGCATGTTGTCTCTTGAACACTTTGAAAGCAGGGACTTTTTTGCTCCTTTTCTTTGTATTTCCAGCATTTAGCACAGTGCCTGGTAGCTAGTAGGTGATGAATAAATATTGTTGACTCTACTTGACTTCTTTAAAAGAAAATCAAATTATTTAAATCATCAGGTATTTTCTGGATGCCTATTTGGGGGGGAAGAACATATTACAAATGGTCATTCTCTTAATATCCCTATGAAGAAAGAAGGCAGAAGTATTGAGTGGCTTATACAGGCAGGCAGTGGTGAAAATATAACCTTAGAAACAGGTGTCCTCATGCCTAAACAGTCCTCTCTAATAAACTAAACTACATTGACTCAAGACACAGCTGCACAAGTCCATCAAGTGAGACAGTAGAAACTAGAGTGCCCTAGAGTTTAATCAAATACTCAGGACACAGAAAGGAAGGAACAATGCCTTGTCCATGTAATGTGTTTGTTTAATAAATTTTTGCTAAATTGAGTTGTCCAGCACAAAGGCTCTGTCTAGTGGCCTTTCACCATGAAAATTTGTCATTTCTGTTTTGTGAAGTTTATTTGAACCTATAGTTTTCTTCAGCAACTGAGTCAAGAAGGGTTAAGTGGATCCATCCCATCTGGACACAAATACATTAATCATGAAGGACAATCAAAGACACTTTCTGTTGTTATTTGCTTATTTGCATGAAAATGTAGCCTTTCTCCTTAAACCCCTCTATATGGTAGATATAACATGGGACTTGTAATCAGTAAGAGATGCATGGAATAAAATAAGCATTTATTAACCACCTACTATATATTAGGCACTGTGCTAAGTGCTTTACAAATATTGTCTCATTTGATCTTTGCAATAATTGTGAGAGGTTGTTATTATTATTATCCCTATTTTATTATCCCCATTTTACAGTTTAGGAAACTGAGGCATTTACTCATTAACTAATTCATTAAGTGCCTATGGTATGCAGAAAGGGAAGTAGGTGACTACTGAGACAAGGCAATCCTTTTACATTTCCCTAATTGATTCACTATCCTACATCCCACAGTAACTTTTTAAAAGCTTTTCATCTCTCCTCAAATCTCCCATGGTTCTCATTCACACACTGTCTCAGTTGAGAAACTTGACTCACATTTCCCTGAAAAAAATTGAAGCTATTCATTGAGATCTCACTCTTTTTCCCACCTCATCTCATATCACTCATAAGCTTTCTGTTGTTAATTGCTTCTTTGCATGAAAACAGCCTTTCACCTTACCAAGGCAAATCCCTCTACATGCACATGTGATCCCATTCCATCCCAACAGCTTTTGTCTTCTATCGTTCCTTCTCTTTCACATATCTTCATTTTTTCCATGTCTCCTATTTGCTTTGAAAATGTATACACACCCACTTATCCCTTATCCTAATAAAAATCCCACTTGGTCAATCATTCCTACTGGCTGTTATCTTATATCTCTCCTCTTTTGTTTTATAGCTAACCTCCTTGAGAAGGCAATCTACAATTGGTGCATCCACTTTCTTTCTTCTTACTCTCTTCTGAACTCTTTGCAGTTTGGGTCATGACCACATCATTCAACTGAAACTGCTTTCTCCAAAGTTACCAATGATTTAATTGCCAAAAGGAATATCCTTTTCTCAGTCCTCATCCTTCTTGATCTCTCTGCAGCCTTTGACACTGTTGAAATCTTCCTCTCCTTCATACTATTTTCTCTCTAGGTTTTCATTACACTGTTCTCCTGGTTTTCCTCCTAACTGTCTGACTCCACTTCTCAGTCTCCTTTGCTAGATCATCATCCAAGCCATTCTCACTAGCTGTAGGTGTCCCCCAACATTCTTTCCTAGACCTTTTTCTCTTCTCCCTTCATTTTTCTTAGAGATCTCATCACTTCCCAAGGATTTGATTATCATCTGTATGTAAATGATTCCAAGATTTATTTGTCCAGGCCCAATCTATCTTCTGACTTCCAATGTGGCATCCCCAACTCCTTATTGGATATCTTGAATTGAATATCATAGACAGTTTAAATTCAACTTTTCCAAAGCTATATTCATTACCTTTCCCCACGCCCCCTCAAAAAATTTCCCTCTTCTCAACTATTGCTGTCAAGGATACCACTATTTTCTTGGGCAACCAGACTCAAAGCTGTTTACACAATAAGCAAATAAGAGATATGGTATATCCTATTGTTGTAGCAGAATGAGACAACAAACAGAGTTGTTCACTTATTTTTATAAAACTTTCACTTTACTTCTGACACGCTGCCTAGATTGGTTTCCTAGTATAAATAGTCTCTCTCTCTCTCTCTATTCTAGGAAGTTATAAAAAAAATTTAGTCTTTCTATTTTTAGATACAAGCCCCCAGTCAGAGACAGCACTCTGGCAAAACACCTCAATGTTAAATATATCTTTCTCCTCTCAAGAAACTTCATTTTCAATGGCTTCTTTCTAACTGCATTCCAAATAAGTACATTCAGACTAGGAAATGCCTGTAGTAAATTGTTTTTACAAAGACAAAGTGAACCTTTAAAAGAGAGAAAAATAAACAGACTTTCCTATTGCACAAAAGGAAAAAAACAAAAACAAAAACTTTATGTTCCCATAAGCAAGACTAAGGGGAGAAAAACAGTATAGAATGACTGCTTTAGAGTCTTTAGTTGTCGGGACAAAGGGAAGAAAGGGTTTAATCAATAGATATCTCTCCCATTTTCTGTTAGATCACACAGCCACAACTCTTACTGTGGATTTTCCCATTATCTTTCAAATATATGTGGAGGGAAGGAATTAGGAAAAAAGTCCAGTCTTTGGCCAATAGTATTGGATTGACATGTGATGGCAGGATATCAACACAAGGTAAATACATTAACATCCCATTAACTGTGATTACATCTTATAGCTATATCAGCCTAGCTGCTGTCTACCTCTTCTTCTTGTATGCTATTCACTATGGAGGTGGGTCCAGACAGAATGACACCAGATATTGTTGAGCAACACAAGAATAAGAGAGGGATACCCAATTTACTACCTCAATAGAATAATAAATAAGGTTGTAATGAGCTCCAAAGGAAGAGCCAAAAGGAATTCTGATCCTATATATTCTAGTAATTCCTTGCATGAACTTGAACCAAGTTACTTTACTTTATTGAGTCTTTATTTTTTCTTCTGTAAAATGAGGGAGGTGAATAAGATAATTCCTAATATCTCTGATCATGTGATAGGATGATTTTTAAAATCTTTTCTAACTCCAACCCACCTTAAGCCCATAAAATTCACATTCTAACTATGGATAAGATTCAGATGATATAAGGAATTTATTTTTGAAGATATTAAAGTATAAGACTTCAAAAAGTTATATCACATATCAAGAAATAAGGATCTCCATTAGACAACTCTTCAGAACACTTTAGACTTATATCCAGATCATCAAAAACAAATCAGGCACTGGTACAAATGGATAAAGAGATAATGAAGGTTCCGGATGCCCTTGGTTGAAGTGATAACTGTTTAAAAACTTAGTTTCCTAAGACACCTAAATCACTCCCTCTATTTAGTTAATTGTAGATAAGCCAAATGGATGTATTGCATAGAATTGTGTCTAGCACATAGTAGGTGCTTAAAATGCTTGTTGATTGATTGACAAGCTATCAAACTCAATGACATAATTTGGGGGAAAGCATTCTACTTAAAGTTTCTAGCAATTTTCTGGCAGAAAAGGGTTAAATGGTAATTATATGACCATCTGGTTACTTGCCAGACTACCAAGGGACACACAGCAGTATCAATACCATACCAATATATTCTTGAATTCTGAAAATAAGAAAGGAGTAAGCAAAGAGGTGGTGGGTACATGTGTATCTATGGGTTGCCACTGGGTAGAAACATACAGCAGTGATTCAGGCAAATAATCCATGACAGCCATCATTAAACAAATGTCATTTAAGCCTACTTCAAGTCATTCTGGGAGAAATGATGACATAATTCTCTAGAGAAGCAGGAAATAATAACAATATGAATAAGCAAAAATATTCAGTGTTTAATAGGATTTTCTTTCTTCTGCCACTGACTGATTACTGCACTTAGTCTCTATTAGTGGTCCTTAGATACAAGGGAATTAAAGTACTTTATATTTTTTGAAACATATGTAATAGATAGGGCAGCCTTATGTTTCTAAGATGAATGAGTTAATATCTGTTTCAGACAAACAAAACCATAGAGAAAAGGTCTGATGGTGAGAAACTGACTGACATTATTAGTAAACAGCAACTACAATACATCTTGTCATTTAAAGTAATACATCTGCAATCCTCACATTAACATGACTTTTTCTGAAGGATATTATGGGTAGCTGAGAAAGTTAAATCAACTCCATTTTTTGTGTAGTTCCTCTACCTTGCCTCTGGTCCTGTTTGTATATTAGGGCCAGGTTACAAGAGAGAGCTAATCTGAGGATTTCCTGTTACTAGTCCCAGTAACAAGGTCCATCTAATCAAGGAGTACCATATATCCTATTCCTACCCTGCAAGCCCCCAGAAAAAAAGCCTTGCCCAATCCTAAGGAACCCAATTTACCTCTTGCCTAAATTGAAACCTATATAAGCTTTGTCCATTTGTTCCTTTAAAGTATCTCCATCTCTTCAAGTGAGGCTCCCTTGCTAGTGAACTCAATAAGCCTTCACTGGTTCCCAAACTTTTGGTTTGGGCTTGGTTTTGGTTCTGGTTTGTTCCAGCATGACAACTCTACCTACAGCAAATGGTGGCAGCAGTGAGATTGTCAGATGGATAAATCTGTGAAATTCCAAGGGTCATGACTTGTGAATGCCATGGGCTCCTCTACTTGAGATAGCCCTTAAGAGTCAGTGATGAGAACCTGGTGAATATATTTGTATTTGGGCAGGTAAGAATTGGCCATCCCACCCTGATCTGCAAATGGCAGTCTCCCTTAATCTGATCAATTTTGTGGTTTGCTTTGGTTGGGTTTGGTCTAGTTTGGTTCTGAGTTAGAAACCAGTTTCTCTGGATTAATTGAAAAAGACTTCACCAGCAAGCACTTCTATGTGTCTCTCTTGTGTGTTTTGTGTCTTGGTAAATACGATCAACTTTTTGCTGTGATCTAATTAACCAAAATATAAAGGGTGTAAAAGAGAAAACTTTTCTGAAGACTTTTCAAAACCTTCAAAAAAGAAAGTCTCTCTCTGCATTTCTGATTCTAGCCAAGTTGGAAAGGCAGGCAAGGAACACAGATAAAAAGGAAGGGAATCTTTTTTTTTTCAAAATCTGCAGAAATTTATGGTATTGTAAACTAGAAACTAAACTTGTGACCATAATATAAGTTCTCTACAGTGAATTTTCAAATTGTAGGTTTTTTTATCGACAGTATATTTCCTCCCCCCAAAATTGAATTTTTGTAAGACATTTAAACAATTTCACCAGAAAAAGCACCTAGGGTAGGAACAATAGGATGAAAAAACAATGACTAGTTTATTTTGTTCCTCATACAAAAGAATGACAATCTCTGATTCTGACAATGTGGAAGAAAACATTCACTATTTCTTACTGTCTCTGGCTTCCCTGGCTTCCTTCAAGTCTCAACTAAATTTCGCCATCTAGAGGAAGCCTTTCTCAACCCTTCTTAATTACAGTGCCTTCCCACTATTAATTATTTCCCATTTATCCTACACATAGCTTGTTTATATTTTCTTGTTGCCTCCTCATTTGGTTATGGTATCCCCGAGGGCTGTTACTGTCTTTTCCCTAGCACTTAGCATAGTGCCTGGTATACAGTAGATTTTTAAGAAATGCTTATTGACTGTCTGATTCTATCCAATGGCTGTCATAATCTATACATTTTTACCAATAATGAAGGGATTCATGAAATTTGCAATGTTCTTACCTACCACTAACAAGGTTTAAAGAAACCAACATTGCATACTTCATTCTACCTCTGCTACCTTTCCCACATTTATTGCCTCCTTTCTATTATAACTGCCACCAATAGAGCTGTAACTCAAAATATGTGCACCTGGAACAAACATCAGAAAAGCCACCTCAGGGAATAGATATGGAAAGCCCCCTCAGTTGAGGGAGGCAAATGATACAAACACTGCTCAATGGGAAAACACAGAGATTGCAGGATACCATGAGATTGATGCTTCAGAAACTATACCCTTATTACCCTCTACTGTTGGGAAAGCAGATCATCTAGTAGCTTCCTGTTTTAACTAATTATTCTTGATAACTTAAGAGGAAGTATAGTATAGAGAATAGAGAGCTAGTCTCAAAGCCAAGAAGACCTGAGTTTAAGTCTGACATATACTAATTGTCTGACCCTATGCAAGTCACTTAAGTTCTCAGTGCTCTGTGAAATTCTCTAAGACTACAATTCAGAAAAGCTCCCAATCTACATTCGTAAAGGGAGTTTCCTTACATCAATGAAATCTTAGGTCCAGTTTCTATTTCCATTTCTAACTAAGTGATAAGGCCAGTTGTTGGATTGAGGTGGGGGTAGTGAATAAAAAGGGCAATAGTAACTAAAGAAATAGATACTCAACACATGCACACCCTTGGAGTACAATGTTAGCATCATAGAATGTTAAGTGTCATCTTGTCAAACTACTTACTTTTACAGGTGAGTAGTCTCTTCAGGGATGAAGTCTTAAAGAAAAAAAGTGAATTGTCCAAAGTCACAGAGAAAAGCTCTACTTTTAGTGCCACTGAGACCAAACTGAGGTGGGCTCAAGAGATCCCAAATCTTAGACTCACAGGTCTTTAAAAGCAAAAGGACCTTAGAAACTACCTTCTATAACCCCTTCATTTTACAGAATTCCAGAGCTAATGTAAGGGCACTGAATAAAACTGACTAGTAAAGGCAAGATGACTGGCTGAAAAGTGCTTATTAAGGTAACTGTTGAGTAAAGCATCTACTCCATGGGGAACAAATATAATCGAGGGGAAATCCAATACTACATTAGCAACAGACTCTTCCACAACAGCTCACAAGTCTTCTGGGAGTGCTTTGGCTATAGTATCAAGAGTCTTGCTATAATATCCAAGGGAAAATATATTCTCTCCATGTTTCTGGACCAGGACCCCACATGCACTCCCTCCTTTGTACCTGGAGCAACTGGCCTTCAAGAATTGAGACACCATCCTTTGGGAGTAACAATATATAAAAGCCTCCTCAGGGAATAGATATGGAAAGCCCCCTCAGTTGAGGGAGACAAATGATACAAACACTGCTCAATGAGAAAACACAGAAGCAAAATCCTACAAAAGTAGAACTGTATTCTCTCTCTGGGGGTGAATAACATTTTTCAACATGGGTACTTTGGAATTATCTTAAATCATTGTCTTTATCAGAGTAGCTAAGTCTTTCACAGTTAATCATCCTTACAACATTGATGTTACTGTTGTACAAATGTTCTTCTGATTCTGCTCACTTCATTTTGCATCAGTTCATATGAGACTTCCAAAGTTTTTATGAAACCATCCTGCTCATAATTTCTTATAGCACAATAGTATCCCAACACAATCATACCACAACTTGTTCAGTCATTCCCCAGTTGATAGGTATCCTCTCAATTTCCAACTTTTTGCCATCACAAAAAGAGCTATTAGAAATATTTTTGTACATATAAGT
>NW_020949351.1:2314979-2380129 GCF_900497805.2 Vombatus ursinus | reverse complement strand
TAGTAGTAGTAGTAGTAGTAGTAGTAGTAGTAGTAGTAGTAGTAGTAGCAGTAGTAGTAGTAGTAATATTGATGGATCAAAAGATATGCGCAGTTTTAAATTCATAAGATTAAGTTTACAACTTAACAATGGTCCATTAGTGTCTTTATTTTTCCATATTTCCTTCAAGATTTGTCATTTTCCTTTTCTATTATGTTAGCCAATCTAGTAGGTGTGAGGTAGCAACTCATAGTTGTTACAATGTGCATTTCTTTAATCAACAGTGATTTATAATATTTTTCAAGTAACTTGATAGTTTTGATTTCTTCTTCTGAAAACTACCTATTCACATCCTTTGACCACCTATTAAATTGAGATTGTAACATTCTAAGAAGTTACAGATGGATTATGACTTGCTTTGACAGAGGCAGAGGCAGAAGATATTCTCACATCTATAAAAGTGCAGATAGATAGAGATAAACGATAAAAATGTAGCAAAATTGTACAAATAACTCAATAAGGCCCCTCCCCAAAATTGATATATATATTTAACATCTATATATCCATTTGTATCTATAACAGCTTGGAGGCATCTTACTGAGTTATTTGTAGAATTTGTAGAATCAATATCTCTTGTATGTGTGTATGGGTGTTTGTGAATGTATAAATACATACATTTGGGGGTTCTTATTGAGTTATTTATAGATTTTTTCCTACTTCTCCTATACATCAGCTATCAGAACATAAGCTGAGATTATTTGATTGGTGATCTTTTAAAAAAATGTACTATATTATAGGATGATCTAGTGTCCAAATAAATCAGTGAGCTTTTGACTTATCTCGTCAGGAACTAAGCTTCTACCTTACTTCCAGTCATCTTACCCCAAACCCTGCCACTTCTCATGTAGCTTCCTCCTCCACTTCCAACTCCCCTCAATATCTTGTCTTGTCTTCCCCTGCTAGCATAAAAATGCCTTGAGAACTGGGATTCTGTCTTGCCCATTTGTATTTGTTTCCATAGAACTTAGTACAATGCCTAACAGTAAGTATTTCTTAAATGATCATCTATATACCAAATAGTCTATTTTATTTGTAGTCTTCCTAATGTTAAGTATACCTTTCATTATTGGAATAAATATTGCCTATTCATAGTGCATAATATTTTAATATGTTGCTCTAGACTCTTTGCTAATATTCCACTCAATATTTTGTGCATAATGATTAAAATATTGGTCTGTTATTTTCTTTCTTTTACTTTTCTCTTCCCAACTTTTGTATGGGGGCCATATTTGTCTCATAGAAAGAGTTAGATAGGATTCTATATTTTTCTAGTTTTCAAAAAAAAATTAATATTAGGGGCAATTGTTTGAATGTTTGATAGAATTCATTGCATTTGTTTTGACAGAATTCACAATCCTCCTGATTCCCCTCCTTCCCTTAAGGAGATTATTGAAGTGTTTTTGCTATCTTTTTCTGAGATTAAGTTCTTCAAATATTCTCTTTCCTGTTCTGATAATCTGAGCATTTTATGTTTTTAGAAAATCAGTATGTTCCATTTAGTTATCATTTTTGTTGGCATATGATTGGCCCAAATATGTTTTTGATAATTTCCCTTATTCCTTCCTTATTTGTTGTAACAAAATTTCCCAGTATTTTTATTAGATTATATAAAAGCCCATCTATTTTATTAGTCTTAAAATGAGGTCCTACTTTTATTTAATAATTCAATAGTTTTTCTGGTTTTCAGTTTTATCTCTTATTTTTCAGAATTTCTGTAATTTTATTTCTTTGGGGTTTTTTGGTGTTGTTTATGTAGGGTTTTTATTTGAACATTCAATTTGTTAATCTATTCGTTTTCTCTTTTGTTATGGAAAATGTTTTAAGACATATATTCTGTTTTAAGGACTGCTTTGTCTGTCATACCAAAAGTTGTGGTATATTGGGTCATCGTTGCTATTTTATTTGATGATTTTTTTTATTATTTCCACTGAATAATTCTTTAAGATTTAATTATTTAGTCTCCATTTAAGTTTACTTCCTTTCTTCAAATATCCTTTATTTTGTTGTGGTCACTTAATGTACTTAATATTTCCACTTTTTTGTATGTGTTTAAGAGATTTTTATGCTCTGTCATGGTCATATTTTGCACATGTATCATCTACAGGTAAAGAAAATGTATATTATTAGTGTTCATATTTCATAATTATAAGACATCTATAATTACAATATTTTCTAAAATTCTGGTCAACTCCCTAATTCCTTTCTTATTTTTATCAGACATGTATACTTCTGAAAGGGACAAATTAAGATACATAGTTTTGATGTTTCTTTCTACCTTTATTAACTATTCCTTTATGTACTTACATGCTCTGACATTTCATGCATATATATTAAGTAGTAGTATTATGCCAATATCAATAGTGTTTTAAGCATAATTTAGCTTTCCTGTTTATTTTGTTAAACTATATCTGCTTTTACTGTTGTTTTGTCTGCTTTCAAGATTATTCCTGT
Source organism: Vombatus ursinus (assembly GCF_900497805.2). Lineage (NCBI taxonomy): Eukaryota > Metazoa > Chordata > Mammalia > Diprotodontia > Vombatidae > Vombatus > Vombatus ursinus. The sequence goes on along the minus strand of NW_020949351.1, from coordinate 2,377,639 downwards.
TATTAAAACTTCTCATGAAGTATAATAAATTTTAACCAAGTTTATTTTTTCTGCATGAATATTTATGTTTTAACTATTTATTGTTAACAACACATTTTTAGATTCTGTTTTATAATCCATTCTGTTATCTTCCTCTATGTTATGGGTGATCTCATACCATTCATATTCATGTGCAAATGTTAATTATGTATTTCTTGTCAATAATAATTATATTACACCCCTCCCTGCTTTTCAAGAGAAGAAAGTGATAAAGGGAAAGGAATCCTATCAACAGTACACATCAATAACTGAAGTGGTCTGATCCCACTACTATGTTACTCCTCTGATCACTCAGTCTGCAATCTAATTAATGGTTCTCATACTTTCTGTTCTTTTGGTCTCCACACTTTGTTAAAGTTAAATAGTTAAAATGTATTTTGTTTGTGACTATTCTCTCCCTGACCCTACCCTTCCTCTTAATCCTCCCATTCTTCCTTATCTTTCTCCCCATCTGTTGCCCTATTGAATTTAATGTGTTTCTTTCAAAGCTATGCTTCACATTCACTCTTTCTTTGCCTGATTCAGATAAGAGTGAAGATCATGAGTTACCCTCTCCCCACATTGCTCTTCCATGTTTGTGTAGTCTTTTGCATACCCCAAATATGAAAAAATATTCAGTTCTCTCTTCTTTCCCATTTCTTTCCTAATATATTAATTTCCTCTGTCTTTTCCTTTTTCACTTAAAATTTATGATATGAAATAAAATCACATAAATCCCTCAATTCATCTTGCTTTACTGATTTTGTGACCTTAGAAGACAATGGGACTGGAAGGAGTTCTGGTATCTTCACTTTTTTTAGTGTAACTCTTTGAATGTATTCACTCTTTGAGTATAACCATTTATCCATCATTTATCTCCTAATTAATTGTTCTAAAGTGTTTACCTTTCCATGTTTCTCTTGTTTCTTGTACATTCCTCTCAACTCTAGTCTTTTCACCAAAATTTTTCAAAGTTTTCTATTCAGTTTAAGACTCTTTTTTTCCCAAGTAAGATTATACTCAGGTTTACAGGATAAATTATTCTTCAATATAACTTTCCTCTACCTTTTGGAATATTATATTTCAAGACTTTTCTCTTAAAGTATTGCAGCATAATTGTATGTGGTCTGTACCCTGATTCTAAATACTTGAATTTCATTTGACTGTTTATCGCTTTTTTTTCTCTCATGAAAGCTCTGAATTTAGGCTACAACATTCCTGGTGTTTTTAATTTGGAATTTCATTCATCAGGTAATCAGCAGATTTGAGTTTCATTTTCCCCTCTGGTTCTTACAGACATTTTCAGTTTTCTTTTATACTATCTTGAAAAAGAGTATCTAACTGATGTAGTTTTGTCGTTGTTTTTAGGGAGTCTAAAGATTCTTAAATTAATTTTCCTCAATTTAGGTCAGTTGTTCTTGAGAGTAAATAGCTTACATGTTCTTTTTTTAAAAAAAAATCTTTTGATTTTATATTAATGTTTCATCTTGTCTCATGGAAGCTTTGAGTTCTGTTGCACCGTACTATTTTTATGGGAGTCTATTACTTAATTAAAATTCTCTACCTTCTTTTCTAAGTTGTTTTTTCTCAAGTTTTAATTTCAATAAAGTAGAAAACAATTCTACTTTTTATCTTTTGCTCCATTTCTTCTAGATAGTCCTAGAGTCCTTGCGGCCAAGTCATTCTTTTCTCAGGATGCTCTACTTGAATATATGCTCTTTTTCTGTATTCACCTCATGATATTTTAACTAATTATTTCCTCGTTGTGTTCACCTTTTTCTTTTGCTTAATCACATGTTTAGCCTTAGTTTATGTATTGACACTTTGTGTTTGTCAGATTCCACTTCTTTTTCTCTTGAATGGGTTAGGCATCCTTTGCTTGGTGCTGTTTTCCCTGTACTCTGAATTTCACATCCACTGTATCTCTGGATTAGGTGGATAGGATTAAGCCTGAGCTTTTGCCAGCATCCTTGGTTTATGGGTTTGTCTCCTGGTGGCTCCGTATAGCATTAGCTTTGCTTGGCCTCCTTCTTCTTGCAAAATCCAAACCAGGAGTTGGCTTCATGCTATGCTATGAACCAGATAAATGTTGTTGCTTGCACTGGCCAAAGTTTTCTGCAAGGCCCTAATGCAGGGGCTGCCCAGTTCTGCTAATGACTTTATCTTATACAATGGCCCTGATATGTACTGATTTCAGACCTAGCACTCACTGAGAGCTAGGGATGTACAGTTGACACTGTTGTGGCTCTGCATGGGTACAATAAAAAATTAAATAAATAAAAATGGTAAATAGAGAGATGAATGAATGAATGTTCATAACATTTTGTGGCACTTTAAGTCTTGCAAAGTACTTTACATATATTATCCCATTAGATAATCCTCACAACAACCCTGAGATATCATTGTTATTATTATTATTATTATTATTTTACACATGAGGAAACTGAGGCAGACAACACTCAAATTACTTGTCCAGAGTCACAGCCATTAAGTGTCTGAAGCTGAATTTGAATTCAGGTCTACCAGACCAGTTTGCCCCCTTGATAAAATGCCCTGCCATATTTTTTTTAGAGATGGGTTTCAAGAAAATGGATACCCAAAATACATTTGAACATCTTTTTTACCTGTTCTAGACATTCTTCAGTTCAAATCTTTATCCACTGCATACCACTTAGTTACCTTCTGTCTCCTGTTTTAGCTTGAAAGAAGATAGCCTAGCAGGGCATTGTGACCATGGCTTCTACTGTGGCTATAACAGGAGCTTCCAGGGCACTAGCATCAAACTTCTTAGAAGATCTCAGGCAAGCATGTACTACCTAGTCTTGTCCCACTGTGCAGTGAGCTACGTGGGTTGACTCTGTTCCTATTCCTATAACCTATTATTCCTTCTTGTGACTTTCCCTTTTTAATCTAGATTATATTTGAACACATTTCAGCATTGAAAACCTTAGAAAACTAAAAGGAAGGGTGTGTATATATTTTAAAGACAGTAAGGTAAAGAAGAAATGGATAACTCATACACATTTCTATAGGCAAAGTTGGACAAGAGGAAATCAAAATGGAAGGAGTAATGGCAGTGTCACTAAGAAGGACAAGAAAGTAGGGACATAGGGACTTGATCCATGGAAAGAAAATGCCAAAAACACTGGCTAAACATTTCCTGTGGCCCCACAGATATTACTCATAAGAGGTTCTCAACTTACACTCAGCTAGAAATACTGGAGAAATTTATGGAACCCTAAGAAAATATCTACCATGATACAGGATTATTTTTCACCTTGAGGAATCTTGGAAAAGTCTGTTTTGTAAATTTCACAGGTAAAAATGAATTGAACATTTCCCAAGTACAGTTCATTTCTGTTTCTCCCCTTGGGAAAATACCCTGCTAAGTTTCTTAGAGATGTATTTCAAGAGAATGGACACACAGAGCCCAAACTAATTGAAAGTATCTTTTCTTCTCTCCTAGACTTTCTTCAAGATATATTCCCATTTGAAAGATTAACTCAATCCTTAGCTTCTAGGGATTCTAAATATTATCCATCACTGATCTTTCAAAGTAACTACAGAGAAAAATTGTCACCTCTGATTTAGTTTTCCTTTACACAATCATATATTGTCCCTTGGTTTTAAATTATAAGCCACTATCAATCAGAATTTCATCTTCCTTCATGCTCCTGTGGAACTTCTTTGGCACGAATGAAACTATGTTAGGAACAGTATGTGAAGGAAAGAGTTTAGCTACATATGATTTATTTTGAACTGACCTTGTTTTATTCTAAGAGGGGAAAGTAGATAAATAATGAAAAAGCTCCATAAGTAAGGGCACCACTTTTAAAAGTATCCCTTCCTCTCCAACTCTTCCTCCCTAATATGCACACACAAACACAAAAACTTTTATACATTTATCTTAGGTTTCTTGTCACAGTAAACATTGAAAGAGCTAAATATTTTTAAATTTTTGAAGATCAACTAATTTGGAGAAAAGGATATTATATTTTATCCACCACCTCCCAAGCTATGTAAACAGTGCTTCATTACATTGAGTGTCAAGGAAGGAAGGAAAGAAAGAAGGAAGTGCTTTATTAAGCACCTACTGGGTTCTAGGCACTGTGCTAAAAACCCTACAAATATCCTTATTATGACCTTGAAAGGGAGGTGTTATTATTATCTCCATTTTATAGTTGAGGAAACTGAGGCAGATAGCAGTTAAATGATTTGCTCAGGGTCACACAGCTAGTAAGTATATGAGGCCAGATTTGAACTCAAGTATTTCTTCCTCCAGGTTCAAGGTTCTATCTGCTGTTCCACCTGTCTATGTATATGTGGCATACTCCTAACCAGACCTTATTCCCAATGTCCACAGACCTCCCTGTCTATCTCCATATGTGGAATTGGACCGGACAAATGACTCACTATAACTTGATTTTGGATTTTCCCATAAGGGTTTGGTTCATTTTCTAGATGTTTGGAGGAGTTTGGAATGGGGAGCTTGCCATAATACTTCTTACCATTCCATTTCAGCTCCATATTTCTCTAAGAAATATGGAGTTCTAAATCCTCTGATAAGAACACTTTCTATGATAAGGGAGGAGGAAAGGATTTTCTGTGGCCATTAAGCAGTTCCCTTAGAAATAAGCCCATTTAAACAGAGTTTAAAAATTATTCTATCATCATTTTGGTCTCAACAACATACTTTGCAAGTTAGTCAGAAGTGTAATAGATCTCCCCATCTGGGGCTGCAATAAGAATGACAGCATAGGTTCAGGCTTGCAAAAAGACACTTAAACAGTCACCCTGGATAAATAACCTTGACTTGTTAGTGACGGCTAATGAATTACCATCACATTTACTTTATGCCTTGGGGACCTGAGAGAAAGTTTTACAGACTGATAAATTTTCCATCCTTGCTTCCTAGGTTGGGTTAAATAACTTCTCCAAAGTAACTTAGCATGTCAACAGTGATTCTATAAAAATAATGGATTCTGCCCCTTTTCCACAGGAAACTGAAGTAGCAAGAGTGAAATTGTATATAATGATGTTTGGTAGCTTTAAAAAAAATGGTCAAACTGACCTAGATAGGTCAGTACTTCTTACAAAGTATCTTAAGTGGAGCCAAGGGCTTTTTACTCCTTAGTAGTCCTTACTAATGATGGAGTAAATATTCTAATAAATGCTGAAGAAAGTCTTTTTTTCCAAGGTGGGCAGCAGGCATGGGTGAACAAATAGAATGAAACAGAATGCAAATCAATAGCACTATAATAAGAAGTTTATGATTTACAAAGCTGGTGGCCCATCAAGAAGCATTTATTAAGCACTTACTAATTGCTCTTCACTGTGCTAAGTATTAGGCATAGAAAGAATTATAATTAACATTCCCTGTCTTCAAGGGGCTCATTTTAATAGTATAGACAACATGCAAATAACTGGGAACATAGAAGGACTAGATAGAAAGTAACATGAGAAAGGAAGGCAGTAGCATCAGTAGCACTGGGAAAGTGCTCCTAAGCAAGATTTAAGATGACTCTTAAAGGAATCTGGGTAAACTTAGTCAGAGGTAAGGAGGGAGAATATTCTAGGTATAAGGTTTGAAGAGTAAAAAAACAAGGAGATTGAAAAAGAGGTACTTTCTTGAAGGAATAACAAATAGATTGGTATGGCTGGAAAGTAGAAAGTGTGTTGGGGAGTAAAGTATAAGACTGGGAAAGGTAGAAATAGGCCAGGTAGGAAAAAGTATTAAGTATCAAATAAAGGACATTATATCTGATCTTAAGATAAAAAGTGACTAGAATTTATTAAATGAGAGGAGGAAAGGAGGTAACATGGTCAGACCTGCACTTCAGAGAAATTTCTTTGGCAGCTATGTGAAAGATGAATCGGAATGGATAGAGACTTGAGGCAGAGAGACCATTTAGATGAACATTGAAATAATCCAGCTAAGAAGTGATAAAGACCTTAAATTAACTAGGATAGCAGCAGTTTGAGTGGAGAGATGTATATGAGAGATATTGTGAAGGTGGAAGTGACAAGATTTAGCAATGGATTTGTTATGAGGGGTGAGACTAGAGAGTCAAGGATCATAATAGGGTTGTAGGAGGATTGAATTTGACAATAATAGGGAAATTTAGAAGAGGGGAAGACAATGGGTTCAACTTTTTACTTGTTGAATTTGAGATGACTACATAATATCTCATTCAAGATGTCAAAAAACCCAGTTGATGATGCAGAACTTGGGCTCAAGAAAAAAATTAGAGCTGGTGACATACAGATCTTAGAATCATCCCATTGGAGATGAAAGGTTTACTAGATACATCAATAGCATATAAGAAAAAGAAAAGATGGTTCAAGAGAGAAACTTGGGAAATCCAGTTAGTGGGAATGATAGATAAAAAAACAGCAACGGAAACAGTCAAGCTGGTAGGAAAACAAGAAGAAAGCAGTGTCACGAAAACTTAGAGAGGAAAGAGTATCCAGATGGCAGTCAATGGTATCAAATACTAGAGAGGTGAAAAATGAATAGAATTAAGAAAAAGTCATACTGAATGATTAAAACATCATTAGTAATTTTGGATGGAATAGTTTCAGTTGAATGACATTGGTGGAAGTGAAATTGCAGATGGCTTAGAAGACAGTTGGAGGAGAACAAATGGATGTGCCTCTATAGGCAGATTTCTCTAGGAGTTCAGCCAAAATGGGGAGGAGAAATACAGAAAAATAACAAATGGATTAAGTGAATGTAAAAAACAATGGGGGAGATATGGATGTGTTTATAGACCACAGAGACAGAGCCAGTAGGTAAGAAGACAGTGAAGATTAGAGAAGTGAGGATAGGGGCAATAAATTGGAGAAGATAGAATGGGACTCCTAATTTCCATGTTAGAAAGTACTATTTTATCAAATTTATCAATTGTACGGGAGTCATATGATTCTTTTGTCATATGTGGATAGCTAGATGGCATAATGGACAGAGTACTGTGAAATCAAGAAGACCTGAGTCCAAATCTTATCCTACCTCAAATACTTCAGTTGCATGACCCTGGCCAAGTCATTTAACCACTCTCAACTTTAGTTTCATCATCTGTAAAATGGGGATAATAGCACTTCCCTCACAATGTTTTCATGAGGATCAAATGAGGTAACATATATAAAGCACTTTTTAAAACTTACAGTGATATATAAATGCTAGATATTCTTTTGGTTAATAATGATCACAATTACATAAATGTGACTGAAATCCTTTTTAAGTGCAATTTTGCTTAGATTTCAAGAATAATAACAATAACAATAGCAATAACTTACATTTATATTATTCCCTAAGATTTACACAGAACTTATAAATAAACATGTTTATCATATATACTATATGCAAGGCATAGTATGAGGCATGAAGACACATAAAGATACAAATACCATAGATTCTGCTCTCTTGGAATTTAATTCAAACATTATTTCATTTAATCTTCAAGACAACCCTGCGAAGAATATAGACCAAATGAAAATGCCCCCACTTTACAGGTGAGGAAACTGTGGTTCACAAAAATTATATGATCTCTTAATTGCCAAATCTAATGGCCTTTTTCCATCTTTATCTTTTTCAACTTCACTGTAAAAGTTAAAAATAAATTGTTAAATCCTGTCATTTCCAACTCTTCAATGTCACTCCAGACCCTCATCATTCCTTGCCTATATTATTGTAATATCCTCCAAATTGGTCTCCTGGCTTACAGTTTCTCCACTTTCCACCCTTTTCAGCTGCCAAAGTGATTTTCCTTAAGCACTGACCTATTCCCTTACTAAAACCAATGACTCCCTATACCTTTTGGATAAAATATCAACTTCTATTTTTAGCTTTTAAAGCCCTTTATAACCTGGATTCCAACCATGATATAAATTATTCATTTCCTGAACTTAACAATCCAGCAAAACTGGCAACCTCACTATTCCTCACACACACACTCTGTTTCTGTGTCCCATAGCCATGCCTTTGCATGTCCCTCACACATGCAATGTTTCTATATCATTCACCTTTTAAAATCCCTGATCTTCAAAACTCTAAGCACTACATTTCATATGAAGTTTTTCTTAATCCTCCTATTTGATAATTACCTCCTAACCAAAAAAGAAGTAATTCACATTGATTTTTCATATTTTTTTTTAATGAGAAAGTATGACATAGTGGATACCGAGCCAGCCTCAGAGCTACAAAGACTTGTATTCAAATAATACTGCAGGATGACTTCTGGGGGTGGAGCCAAGATAGCAGAGTAGAGGAAGTACTCAGGTGAGCTCTTCCAACATTCCCCCCAAACAACTTTAAAATAATGCCTCAGATAGAATTGTAGAGAGGTAGAGCCAACAAAAGGTCATAATGAGTCCAGCCCAAGACAACTTAGGATGGTGAAAAAAGACATCTGTGACATGGAATGGAGGCTGACCTAGAGTATACATAGATGCAACATCCATTGTGGTACTAGGTGTTGGTGACAGAAGCAGCAGTAGTTTCAGGAGCTCTTGAGCCACAGAAGGTAATGAGACCTGGCAACTGGTCAGAAAGGGATTGTAGGGGACCCTTGTGTTAGCACTGGACTCAGAACAAGAAACTGTTTGAAAAACATATTTCCTAGTACAAAGGATTCACAAAGGAAAAGGCTATCCGTATCCAGATAAAGAACTGGTAGACTCTGAATTCAAATAAAAGCGTATTATTTTCACTTGCTTTATTCTTTCTCATAGTTTTTTTTCTTTTGATCTGTTTCTTCTTTCACAACTATGACTAATATGGAAATATTTTTTACATGATAGCACATGTATAAACTGTATCAAACTGCCTACCATTTTCAAAAGGGGGGGAGGAAGGAGGGAGCAATAGAGGGAGAAAAATTGGGAACTCAAAATATTGTAAAAAGGGATACTAGAAATTTTCTTGACATATAACTCCACTTGGAGTCCATCAGTTCTTTATCTAGATAGGGATAGTACTCCATAAGAACTTATCCCTCCTTATGATGGAACACCTTCATTCATTTAGCCATTGGAGACCTGACAAACTAGTGGAACTAGCCCAAAAATATTGCTAAACATACAAGTAAACAAAATATGGTAAACACATGATTATACAAAAATAAACTCAGTCCCTATGAGATAGTAACAGGATGCCCAATGCCACTGTACTCTTGGGTGGGAAGTATGGCGGTCAAAGACTCCCTACTACAATATTGTATTGCTTTGGCTCATAAAATATCAGAGACTTACCAACTTGTCTCACAGTCCCATTCTTTAGAAATTTCAACTGAGACAAACCATGATCCAATCCAGTGACCGGGTCTACTGGAAATGCTATCTCTGAAAATACTTGTTGGAGCCATGGCAGAAAGGTCCTTATGAAGTCCTGCTCACCATCCCCACTACAGCTAAACTCCAGGGAGTAGAATCCTGGATCACCCATCACATTTTAAAAGGGCGGTACCACCCACCTAGATTGTGGAACCTACTGGTGATCTGACCCTAAAAATTACAAACAGGATCCAAAGCAGTTGATATCTCAGGTAGACAGCTGTTCCCAAGCCTCTCAGGCTAAGACGCAGATGACAGCAGGTGTAGACTACCAACCCAATAAACCAGATGAGGACTGAGGTTTGCAGTTACTCCCTCTATAAACTGTCTTTTCTTTCTCCTTGCTATTGTCTTCTCAATCTCAATGTTCATGGAAATAGTTTTTTCCTTCGATTTTATGTTGTACTTATCTTTCTATATTATAATCAGTTAAATTTTGTTATTTAAAGTAAAAATTCATGGTACTATAAGTTGTTTTGAGCTTTGATTATTGGGATGGTTGTCTGAATTGTCACAAAGCCAATAATAAAAAGTGGTATGTGTAGCAATCTGAGGACTGCTAAGACGGATGTCTGCCTTGGAAAAGTTGTGGGGATGACCTGGAACACAGCCTAGGTAGGATCTCCCTGACACTATCTCCCCATTGGTTATTTCCTTTTTGGAAAAGGAAAATTCCCACATGGTTAATCCTGAGCTTTGCTTTTAATATTCTATAACTACAACATTGGCTGTCAGATATGACTCTTGCCTGGAATCAAACAGAGCCAAAGGAGTTTTTACTCTGTTATACGATAATTATGTCCCTCTTTTTCCTTTTGTAACAAATTTCTCCCTAGCTGGATATCCTTTTCTTCTTTATTTGCTTTGCTACATGCCTTGGTATTCGACTTGTAACTCATTTATTCCTACATAAAATCAAAATGATGTTTCAAATGAATGTTCCTCATCAGTCTTCAGGGTCATTCCAACCTTTGGCCAAAAGGAGGGAATGTGAAGAGAATTATGATTTTCATATTAATTGACATGATATGTATAATGAATATACTAATAATTTAGATTTCTCAGAGCTACCTCTTCTAGCTTGGGAGCCAGAGTCTTACAAAGCAGCTTGAAATGATCAATCAAACCCTTGACAGCACTCTCACAATCACTGCATTCTTGTGCCTGTGTACCTTAAGTGAAGCAAATCAAAGATTGTAGAACTTGTTCCCAGAACAGAACTCTGGGCCTGTGCCCCACCAAGTAACAACTCCCCCAAACTTGAAACAATACTGTTCCCACAGGACTCCAGATACCTCATTGTCCTGCACTTGTGGGTTTGTTATGGGAAACCACTCAGGCCCTGGAAATGATTGCTTGTAATACCCCTTCCCCCCTGCCTTTCCACCTGTGAGATTTTATGTATATATATGTGTGTGTGTATATATATATATATGTGTGTGTGTGTGTATGTATATGTATATATATATCTGTGTGTGTGTGTATGTATATAGCCTGTGCCTTTACTCCAGCATGTAGAGCATTCCTCACTCTGAAAGTAATTAATTAAATTACTACTTCTTTCTTGTAATTCCTGTCTATAACCTGCTCTGTGTAGCTCTGGGTATTCACAGGTTAGAAACTGGTACTGTCTGGACTACATTCAAAATTCTGTTAACAAACTTAAAAATCAGAGTAGGCATCTGGTAGCCAAGATGGCAAAATAAGAAGTAAGTAGCTCTTACCCTCCCTTATCAACCTCTGAAAGCCCAGAAAAATATCACCCCAGGAAAAACCCTGGAACAGCTGAACCAGAAGAAAGATGACGTGCAGCAGTCCAGTAGCCCAGGTAGCTTGAGAGATTAAAGGGAAAGTCCCCTCTTGCCTTGGGGGAAGGGGAGTAGTACAGAACAAGAAGTGTCCCAGCAAGCTATCCAAAATCCCATCTCAGAATACCAGGAGGAGAACCTGAAACCTATGTGGTAGAGCAGGCAAACACCAATATCTGGACTCCCGACTACCTCAGTGAAGGTAGGGGAACCAGTGGAAACCAGCTCAGAAAACCACCAGGTACCTCAGCATTCTACAGCAGTCTTCCAGTGCCTCAGCAAAACTCTGTGAAGCACTCCAAGGGGCCCCAGACAGATAAACACCCTGCAACATCCATCTGAAAGGAGCTGAAGAAAGCAAAAGGAAAGGAAAAGCAGGCAACCTCCAGGGTCCAGACTACCCAACACTACCCCTAGAGTTCCAGTGATGCTGATTCCTGCCTCACACCAGTTAAGCTGCCAGAACCCTACAGCCTTCAACTGCCTACATCAGAGGCTCCAGCACACAAAGCCAGTGACCAGGCCCTAGGCTCACAACACAAGAAGCTTGGGTCAGTGACCTCTGCTCCCCAGCAGGAGAGCTCAGTCTCTTTAAAGGCCAGGAAATAAGCAAACACCATGAGCAAAAAGAAACATACAATAGATTCATATTATGAGAACAGTGAAGATCAAGGCAGAAATTCTGAAGAGCACAACATTGTTAACAAACTCACATCTGGAACCTCAAAAGGGAATATGAATTGATCTGAAACCCAAAAAGCCTTCTTAGAAGAGCTCAAGAAATATTTTAAAAGTCAAATGAGACAGGTAGGAGAAAAAATGGGGGAAAAAATGAGAGTTAGGCAAGAGAGAGTAATTAGCTTGGAAAACAAAGGAAATTAATTGTAGAAAACAAGTCCTTAAAAAATACAATTTGCCAACTGGAAAAAAAGTACACTGAAGAAAACAAGTCCCTAAAAAATAAAATTGCCCAAATGCGGAAGGAAGTACAAAATCTAATAGAAGAAAGTAATTTGTTAAGTGTTAGAATTGGGCAAATGGAAGCTAATGACTATGACAGAGCAAGAATCAGTCAAAGAGAATCAAAAGAATAAAAAAAGAGATAAAAACATGAAATACCTCATTGGTAAAATAACTGACCTGGAAAATCAATGCAGGAGAGATGACTTAAAAATTCTTGTTTTACCTGAAAATCATGATGAAAAAAAGAGCCTGGACAGTATCTTTCAGGAAATCATAAAGGAAAAATGCCCTGAGGTCCTAAAACCAGAGGATAAAATAGCCATAGAAAGAATACACTGATCACCTCCTGAAAGTGATCCCAAATTGAAAATGCCAAGGAATATAGTAGCCAAATTTCAAAATTATCTGGTAAAGGAGAAAATACTGCAAGCAGACAGAAAGAAACAATTTAAATGTCATAGAACCACAGTCAAGATTACACAAGGACTTTGCAACTTCTGCATTAAAAGACCGTAGGGCATGGAATATGATATTCCGTAAGGCAAAGGAGCTGAGAATGCAGCCAAGGATTAAGTACCCAGCAAAAATGAGCATGATTTTTCAAGGGAGGAGATGGATATTCAGTGAAATAAGTGGCTTCCAAACCTTCCTGATAAAAATACCAGAGCTCAACAGAAAATTTGATCTTCAAATACAAGCCTCAAGAGAGACACAAAAAGGTAAAAGAGACAGAAAGATACAACATGTTGTTAATAAGGGTAAACTGTTTACATCACTACAAGGGAAGATGACACTTGTAACTCTTGCAAACTGTATTGTTATTACACTATGTTCAAGGGGTATACATAAAGGAGGTGGATATAGGTTGACTTTGATGTAATGATAAAAAAAATTTAATCAAGTGGGTAAAATGGATCCAAGTAAGTGGATTTGATCTAAGAAAATGTACTGAAAGAAAAGCAAAGAAGGAGGCAGACAAGGGTAAATTACGTTATAGGAAAAGGCAAAAAAAGCAGAGGGAAAGAAAGGAGGGAGATGACCATTGTTTGAACCTTACTCTCATCAGATTTGGCTCAATAAGGAATAACATAATCAGTTAGGTACAGAGATCTAACTTGCCCTATAGACCATAGGAGGGAAAAGGGGAAAGAAAAGAGAGGGGGGATAGAAGAGAGAGAAGAAGTAGTAAGGGTAAAGGGAAAGAAAAGGGAAGGGGTTAATAGAAGGGAAATTGGACTGAGGGAGGCGGTGATCAAAAGGAAAACACTAGTGAGGAGGGAAAAGGAGAAAGGAGAAAGAAAAGCATAAACGGGAGTGGGGGTGAGGATGAAGAGAAAGACACAGATAGTAATCATATCTATGAATGTGAATGGGATGAACTCTCCCATAAAACAAAAGTGGATAGCAGAATAGATTAAAATGATAATCCTACAATATTTTGTTTACAGGAAACACATTTGAAAAAGAACTCCACACACAGGGTAAAGGTAAAAGGCTGAGGCAGAATATATCATGCTTCAGCTGAAGTTAAAAAAAAAAAAAGCAATCCTGAACTCAGACAAAGCAAAAGTAAATCTTATCAAAAGAGATAATGAAGGAAACTACATCCTGCTAAAAGGCACCATAAACAATGAAGTAATATCATTACTAAACATATGTGCACCAAATGGTACAGCATCTAAATTCTTAGAGAAGAAGTTCTGGGAGTTATAGGAAGAAATAAACAGCAAAATTATACTAGTGGGGGACCTCAACCTCCCCCTCTCTGAACTAGATAAATCTAACCACAAAATAAACAAGAAAGAAGTTAAGGAGGTTAATAGAATATTAGAAAAGTTAGGTATGATAGACCTCTGGAGAAAATTGAATGGAGATAGAAAGGAATATACTTTTTTCTTGGCGGTACATTGCCCATGCCCAAAAATTGACCTTGTACTAGGGCATAAAAACAAAACTAACAGAAAACACACGATCATCTCAATAGATGCAGAAAAAGCTTTTGACAAAATACAACACCTATTCCTATTAAAAACACTGGAGAGCATAGGAATAAATGGAGTCTTCCTTAAAATAATAAATAGCATCTACTTAAAACCTTCAGCAAGCATAATATGTAATATGGACAAGCTAGAAGTATTTCCAATAAGATCAGGAGTGAAACAAAGGTGTCCTTTATCACCACTGCTGTTTAATATTGTACTGGAAACATTAGCTTTAGCAATAAGAGAAGAAAAAGAAATTGAAAGTATTAGAATAGACAAAGAAGAAACAAAGCTATCACTCTTTGCAGATGGTATGATGATATACTAGAGAATCAAGTAAAAAAACTACTTGAAATAATAAGCAACTTTAGCAAAGTTGCAGGCTATAAAAAAAATTCACATAAATCATCAGCATTTCTATATATTACCAACAAAGCCCAACAGCAAGAGATAGAAAGAGAAATTCCATTTAAAGTTACTATAGACATTATAAAATATTTAGGAGTCTACCTCCTGAAACAAACACAGGAACTCTATGAACACAATTACAAAACACTTTTCACAAAAATAAAGTCAGATCTAAATAATTGGAAAAACATAAGTTGTTCATAGTTAGGCCAAGCTAATATAATAAAAATGACAATTCTGCCTAAGCTAATTTACCTATTCAGTGCCATATCAATCAAACTACCAAAAATTATTTTATAGAGTTAGAAAAATAATTACAAGATTCATTTGGAAAAACAAAAGGTCCAGATATCAAAGTACTAATTAAAAGAAATGCAGGGGAAGATGGCCTAGCCATTCCAGATTTTAAATTGTATTATAAAGCAGCAATCATCAAAACTGCTTGGTACTGGCTAAGAAACAGAGTGGTGGATCAGTGGAATAGGTTAAGTATGCAAGACACAGTAGTCAATGACTATAGTAATCTATTATTTGATAAACCCAAAGACCTCAGCTTCTGGGATAAGAACTCATTCTTTGACAAAAACTGCTGGGAAAACTAGAAAAGAGTATGGCAGAAACTAGGCATTCATCAAAATCTCACACCATATACCAAAATAAAGTCAAAATGGGTTCATGATTTAGATATACAGGCTGATACTGTAAGCAAACTGGGAGAGCAAGGAATAGTTTACCTATCAGATCTATGGAGAACAGAATAATTCATGACCAAACAGGAGATAGAGAACATTACAAAATGCAAAATGGATAACTTTGATTACATTCAATTGAAAAGTTTTTGCACAAACAAAGCCAATGTAACCAAGATTAGAAGGAAAGTAGAAAATTGGGAAAGAATTTTTACAACCAGTCTCTCTGATAAGTGCCTCATTTCTAAAATATATAGAGAATTAAATCAAATTTATAAGAAGACAAGTCATTCCTCAATTGATAAGTGTTCAAAGGATATGAACAGGCAGTTCTCAGATGAAGAAATTGAAGCCATCTATAGTCATATGAAAAAGTGCTCTAAATCACTATTGATTAGAGAAATGTAAATCAAAACAACTCTGATGTACCACATCACACCTATCAGATTGGCCAACATAACAAAACAAGAAAATGATAAATGTTTGAGAAGATGTGGAAAAATTGGAACACTAAGGCATTGTTGGTGGACTTGTGAAATGATCCAACCATTTTGGAGAGCAATTTGGAACTATGCCCAAAGGGCTATAAAAAATTGCATGCCCTTTGACTCAGCAATATCACTTCTAGGGCTATATCCCAGAAAGATAATGCAATTGGGAAAAGGACCCATATATACAAAAATATTTATAGCAGTTCTTTTTGTGATGGCAAAGAATTGGAAATTGAGAGGATGCCCATCAATCAGGGAATGACTGAACAAGTTGTGGTATATGAATGTAATGGAATACTATTGTGCTATAAGAAATGATGAACAGGCTGACTTCAGAAAAACCCAGAAAGACTTGTATGGACTGATGCTGAGTGACATGAGCAGAACCAGGAGAACGTTGTACACAATAACAGCCATGTTGTGCAGTGACTAATATTGTTAGACTTAATCCTACTCAGAATACGAGGATCTAAGACATCTCCAAAGCCCTCATGATGGAAAATGTTATCCATACAGAAGAAAAAACTATGGAGTTTGAATGCAGATCAAAGCATACTATTTGCTATTTTTTTCCTTCTGTTGTGTTTTGTTTCCTCTTTATGGTGGTTCTTCCTATTGGTTTTAATTCTTACTTACAACATCACTAATGTGAAAATATGTTTAATAGGAAAGTATGTGTATAGCCTATATCAGGTTGTACACCATCTTGAGGAGGAAGGTGGGGAGGGAGGGGGAGAAAAATTTAAAACTCAAAAGCTTTTGGAAGTGATTGTTGATAATTCAAAATAAATTAATTAAAAAAAAATCAGAGTAGGCCAAATAGTAAAAGAGGTACCAAAAGCCAATGAGGAAAAGAACACTTCAAAAAGCAGAACTAGCCAAATGGGGAAAGTGGCACAAAAATTCACTGAAGAAAAAAAAAACTCCTTAAAAAGTAGAATTGGCCAAATGAAAAATGAAGTACAAAAGCTCATGAAAGAAAATAATTCCTTAAAATTAAAACTGAGCAAATAAAAGCTAATGACTTTATGGGAAATAAAGAAACAATAAAATTAAACCAAAAGAATGAAAAAATAGAAGACTATGTGAAATATCACATTAGAAAAACAATTCACTTGAAAAATTGACCCAGGAAGATAATTTTAAAATTATTGTACTGCCTGAAATCTATGATCAAAAAAGGAGCCTAGCCATCATCTTTCAAGAAATAATTAAGAAGGGGCAGCTAGGTGGCACAACAGCCCTGGAGTCAGGAGGATCTGAGTTCAAATCTGGCCTCAGGTACATAACACTCACTAGCTGTGTGACTCTAGCAAGTCAGTTAACACTAATTGCCTCACTAAATATATATATATATATACACACATACATACATACATACATATATATATACATATATATTAAGGAAAATTGCTCTGATATTCTAGAACCAGAGGGTAAATTAGAAATGTAAAAAATTCACTGATAACCTCCTGAAAGAGATCCCAAAAGGAAAACCCCCAGGAACATCATAATCAAATTCCAGAGCTCCCAGATGAAGGAAAAAATATTGCAAGCAGCCAAGAAGAAACAATTCAAGTATTATGGAACAGTCAAGATAAAACAAGACTTAGCAGCTTCTATATTAGAGGATCAGAGGGCTTGGAATATGATATTCCAAAGGGCAAAGGAGCTAGTATTACAACCAAGAATCAACTACTGAGCAAAACTGAGTATGATACTTTAGGGGGAAAAATGGACATTCAATGAAAAAGAGCATTTTTGATGAAAAGAAAAGAGCTGAATAGAAAAATTGACTTTCAAAGACTCCAGAGAAGCATAAAAAGACAAACAGGAAAGGGAAATCATAAGGGGACTTAAGGTTAAAGTGTTTACATTTCTACAAGGGAAGATGATGCTTATAACTCATAAGAACTTTCTCATTATTAGGTCAGTTAGAAAAAATATATAGACAGAGGGCACAAGTGTGAAATGAACGTGAAGGGATGATATCTAAAAAAAAATGAATAAAATTAAGGTGTGAGAGGGGAATGCAATGGGAGAAAAAGAAAGGGAGAGTTGAATGGGATAAATTATCTCCCATAAAAGGCAAGAAAAAGCTTTTACAGTGAAGGGGAAGATGGGGGAGATGAGGTGGAGTGAGTGAACTTTACTCTTATCAAAAATGGCTTAAAAAAAACAATTTGGAACCATGCCCAAACTATGCCGCAATAAAACTTTCCATACTCTGTTTTTTTTTTAATTTTTAGTTTTCAACATTTACTTCCACAAGATTTTGAGTTCCAAATTTTCTCCCCATCTCGCCCCTCACCCTACCACAAGATGGCATGCATTCTGAATACCCCTTCCCCTAGTCTGCTTTCCCTGCTATCGCTCCCCCACTTCTCCTTATATTTTCCTGTAGGGTAAGATAGATTTCTGTACCCCATTTCCTGTATTTCTTATTTCCCAGTTGCATGTGAAAACATATTTTTTAAACATGAATTTTTAACACTTTGGGTTCCAAATTTTCTCCCTTCCTCCCTCCTCACCCACCCTCATTGAAAAGGCAAGCAACTCAATATAGGCTATACATGTGCAGTTATGCAAAACACTTCCATAGTAGACATGCTGTGAAAAACTAACTCTATTTCCCTTAATCCTATCCCACCCACCCATTTATTCTATTCTTTCTTTTGACCCTGTCCCTCCTCAGAAGTATTTGCTTCTGATTATCCCCTTTCACAATGTGCCCTCCTCTCTATCATCCCCCTACTCTCTTGTCCCCTTCCCCTCCTATTTTCCTGTAGGGTAAGACAAATTTCCATACCCAATTGAGTGTGTATGTTATCCCCTCCTTAAGTCAAACCCTATGAGAATAAGATTCACTCATTTCCTCTCACCTTGTTCCAGTTCCCCTCCACTGTAAGAGCCTTTTCTTTTCTGTCTTTTTGTGAGATAATTTACCCCATTCTACCTTTCCCTTTCTCCTTCTCCTAGTATAATCCTCTCTCACCCCTTAATTTTATTCTCCAGATATGACCCCTTCATCTTCAACTCATCCTGTGCCCTCTATCTATCTATCTATCTATCTATCTATCTATCTATCTATCTATCTATATATACATATAATTTTTTCCCTCCAACTACCCTAATACTGACAAAGGTCTCATGAGTTACAAATATCATCTTTACATGCAGGAATGTAAACAGTTCAACCTTAATAAGTCTCTTGTGATTTCTCTTTCATGTTTACCTCTTCATGTTCCACTTGAGTCTTGTGTTGGAAAGTCATGTTTTCTATTCAGCTCTGGTCTTTTCATCAAGAATGCTTGAAAGTTCTCTATTTCACTGAATGACCATTTTTTCCCTTGAAGAATTATACTCAGTTTTGCTGGGTAGGTGATTCTTGGTTGTAATCCTATCTCCTTTGCCCTCCGGAATATTATATTCCATCCCTGCGGTCCCTTAATATAGAAGCTGCTAAATCTTGTGTTATCCTGATTGTGTTTCCACAATACTTGAATTGTTTCTTTCTGGCTGCTTGTAATATTTTTCCTTGACCTGGGAACTCTGGAATTTGGCTACAATATTCCTAGGAGTTTTCCTTTGGGGAGCTCTTTCAGGAGGAGATCTGTAAATTCTTTCAATTTCTATTTCGCCTTCTGGTTCTGAAATATCAGGGCAGTTTTCCTTGATCATTTCTTGAAAGATGATGTCTAAGCTCTTTTTTTGATCATGGCTTTCAGATAGTCCAATAATTTTTAAATTTTCTCTCTTGGATCTATTTTCCAGGTCAGTTGTTTTTCCAATGAAATATTTCACATTGTTTTTTTTTATTTTTTCATTCTTTTGGATATGTTTTACAGTGTCTTGATTTCTCATAAAGTCACTAGCTTCCAATTGCTCTATTCTAATTTTTAAGGAAGTATTTTCTTCAGTAATCTTTTGGACTTCCTTTTCCATTTGGCCAATTTTGCTCTTAAGGGCATTCTTTTCTTCACTGGCTTTTTGGACCTCTTTTGCCATTTGGGTTAGGCTATTTTTAAGGTGTTATTTTCTTCAGTATTTTTTTGGGTCTCCTTTAGCAAGTTGTTAACTTGTTTTTCATGATTTTCTTGCATCACTCTCATTTCTCTTCCCAGTTTTTCCTCTACTTCTCTTACTTTCTTCTCAAAATCCCTTTTGAGCTCCTCCAAAGACTGGGACTGATTCATATTTTTCTTGGAAGTTTTGGATGTAGGAGCTTTGACTTTGTTTTCCTCTTCTGGTTGTATGTTTTGATCTTCTTTGTCACCAAAGTAAGATAATACAGTCTGACTCTTTTTGCACTGCTTGCTCATGATCCCACTCAATTACTTGAGTTTTAAACTCTTTGTTAAGGTAAGAGTCTGTTTCCAATGTGGAGAATGTACTGTCCCAAGCTTTGGGGGTTTGTATAGATGTTTTCAGAGATACTTTTAGGGACCTGAAAAGTATCAGTTCTTCCAAGGTGCTATAATAAGGGGCGAGGTGTTTCCTCTCCACTGCCACAACAAGCTCCATCAGGCCAGCGCTCCTGCTCACCCCAGGATTGCCCCTCAGAACTGTGACCCAGATCCTGTCCATACTCTTTGATCCAGTAATATCACTACTTGGTCCATATTCCAAAGAGATCTTAAAAAGAGGAAAGAACCCATAGGTACAAAAATATTTTTAGAAGCTCTTTTTGTGGTGGTCAAGAATTGGAAACAGAAGGAATGCTCACTGGGAATTGGCTGAACAAGTTGTTGTACATGAATGTAATGGAATACTATTTTTCTATGAGAAATTATGAGCAGGTAGATTTTAGAAAAACCTGGAAAGATTTACACGAACTTGATGCTGAGTGAAGTGAGCAGAACCAGGAGAACATTGTACCTAAGAACAGCAACATTTCACGATGATCAACTATGGTAGACTCAGCTCTTCTCAGCAATACAATGACCCAAGACAATTCCAAAAGACTCATGATGGAAAATGCTAACCACATTCAGAGAAAGAACTTTGGAGTGTGAATGTAGATCAAAGCATACTATTTTCACTTTTTTTTGGTTTTTTTGTGTTTCTTTCTCATGGTTTTTCCCTTTGTTCTGATTCTTCTTTCACAACATGACTAATATGGAAATATATTAATGTGATTGTGCATGTATAACCCATATCAGTTTGCTTGCTGGCTTGGGGAAGGGGGAGGGAAAAGTGGGAGGAAAAAAATTTGGAACTCAAAATCTTATAAAAATGAATGTTGAAAACTATCATTACATGCAATTGGAAAAAATAAAATATTATTAAGTTAAAAAAAGGAAATGGCTCAAAGAGGAAATAACACACACACTCAATTGGATATAGAAATCTATCTTACCATATAGGAAAGTAGGAAGGGAAAGGGATCAAAGAAGTAGGGGTTGATAGAAGGAGGACAGATTGGAGAAGACATTCGAGGAGGAACAGGTTGAAAGGAGAGAACAGAATAAACAGAGGGGAAGAAATAGGATGGAGAAATACATCTAGCAATAATAACTGTGAAAAGAATTACAAAGCAAGTTTCTCTGATAAAAGTCTCATTTCTCAAACAGAGAACTGAGTCAAATTTATAAAAATAAGAGCCATTCCCTGATTAATAAATGATCAAAAGGTATGAACAGTTTTCAGATAAAGTAATCAAATCTATCAATAGCCATATGAAAAAATTCTATAACTCACTATTGATTAGATGAAGGCAAATTAAAACAATTCTGAGAAACTATCTCATACCTCTTAGATTGGCTAATGTTGAAGTGGATGTAGGAAAAATGACACATTATTGCACTGTTAATAGAGCTGTGAACTAATTCAGCCATTCTATAGAGCAATTTGAAACTATGCCCAAAGGAACATAAAACCATGCATACCTTTTGACCTAATAATACTATTATTAGGTCTATATCCAAAAAGAGATAAAAAACAAAAAGGAAAAGTAGATATATGTACAAAAATATTTATAGCAGCTCTTATCTGGTGGGAAAGAAATGGAAATTGAGGGGATGCCCATCAATTGGGAAATGACTGAATAAATTGTGGTATGTGATTGTGATGGAATACTTATGTTATAAGAAATGATGAGCAGGATACTCTCAGAGAAACCTGGATTTACATGAGTTGATACAAAGTGAAATGTATTGTGTACAAAGTAACATCAATATTGTAAGAAAATAAGCTGTGAATGGCTTAGCTATTCTCAGTAATACAATGATCCAAGACAACTCTGAAGGACTTAGGAGGAAAAATGCTATCCATTCCCAAAGAATGAACTGATGGTGTCTGAATACAGATTGAAGAATATCTTTTTTTTTACTTTATTTTTCATGAGATTTTTTTGTCTTTCTTTTACAACAGAGCTAATATGGAAATGTTTTACATGACTCCACATGTATAACCTATATGTAATTGCTTGCCTTCTCAATGGGAAGTGGGGGTTGGGAAAGGAGGAAGGGAGAGAATTTGGAATTCAAAGTTTTAAAAACAAATGTTAAAAATTATTTTACATGTAATTTGGGAAAATACTAAATAAATTTTAAAAACCAGTATCAATTCTTGTCCTAAGGGAGAAGGGCTCTTGAGGATTGGTATCACTTCATGTCTCAAGGGAGCAAAGGCCCTGAGGAGCAGTACTGATTGCAATCCTAAGGAATTGGGGCCATTTCTTGGTGAGGCAGAACAGGAGAGCAGGGACCACATGTCTCCTTAGATCACACCACCTTATAAGTAGTGAAAACTTCCAAACCCCTAGAACTAGCTCTGAAAACAAAGTCTGAAAAAAAAAGCCTGAATCTTAAGACCGTACCCTACCTCTGGCAACATGCTGGCAACAGAGCCCAGCTTTAACATAAAGTTCAAAAACAAGACATAGCACGGAAAAATGAGCAAAGAACACAAAAAGAACTTAACCATAAAAATATACTATGATGAAAGGGAAGATCAAAACACAAAGCCAGAAGACAATTCAGTCAAAGCAACTACAAGCAAAGCCTAAAATAAAAAGGTCAATTGGACACAAGTACAACAAGAACTCTTGGAAAACTAAAAATTATTTTAAAAACCAAATAAGAGTGGTAGAGAAAAAAATAAGTGAAGAAATGAGAGCAAAGGAAGAAAATTATGAAAAAACAATTAATAGCTTGGTAAAAGAGGCACAAATAGTGAAGAGAATAAGACCATAAAAACAGAACTGGCCAAACAAAAAAAGGTGGTACAAAAATTCACTGGTGAAGATGGCTCCTTAAAAATTAGAATTGGGCCTAGTGGAATCTAATGACTCCAGGAGATAGCAAGAAAAAAATCAAAGCAAAAGAGGATAATCCTTCAAATGAAAAAAAAAATGGATATTGAATAAAAGGCAAGACTTTCAAGCATTCATGATGAAAAGATCAGAGTTGAATAGAAAATTTGACTTTCCAATATAAGACTCAAGAGAAGCACAAAAAGTAAACATGAACAAGAAATCATAAGGGACGCAATAAGGTTACACTATTTACCTTTCTGCATAGGAATTTGACATGCATAACTTCTAAGAATTTTATCATTATTAGGGCAGTTAGAAGAATTCAAAATAGAAAAAGAGTGTGGGACTGACTCAATTGAGTTGGGATAATGTTTTCAAAAGTGGATAGGTGAGAAATAGGGATGCCCGGGGAGAAATTGGAAGAGAGAGGAAGAATAGGGGAAATTATCTCACATAAAAGAGATGCGAAAGAAAGAGCTTTTACAGTGGAAAGGAAAATGGGGGGGGGGAGTAAATCTTGAAGCTCACATATCTAAATCAGTTCAAAGAGGGAAAATTGTGTTTGTGTGTGTGTGTGTGTGTGTGTGTGTGTGACTGTGCGTATGTATACTCAATTGATAACAGAATTTTTTTTTCTTACTCACCAGAGAAGAGGACAGGGATAAGAAAAAGGAGAGGGTGATAAAAAGGAGGAAGCATAAAAGAAAGCAGTGGTCAGAAGAAAAATAGACTTTAGAAGGACAGGATAAAAAGTGAGAGTGATAAACAGAAGAAAAGAAGATGGAGAAAAATGTACAGTTAATAATCATAAATTTGAATGTGAATGGGATAAATTCACCCAGAAAATGGAATCAAATAGCAGAATGAATTAGAAAGCAGAATCCAAGAATACGTTGTTTTCAAAAAACCCAGAGATAAAATAAAGAACTGGTGCCAAAGCTATTATGGCAAGAGTTGCAATCACAGACAAAATAGTGATCTCAGTCACAGTAAAAGCAAAAATGGATCTAATTAAAAGAGATAAGCAGGAAAACTACATCTTTCTAAAAGGTACCATAGACAATGAATTAATACCAATACTAAACAAATATGCACCAAATGGCATAGCATCTGAATTCTTAAAGGAAAAGTGAAATGCTTATTTTACAGATGAAAAGTTATGGCAAACAAGGTTAAATCACTTGCCACAGTCACACAACTGGTAAGTGTCTGAAGTTAGATTTGAACTCATGAAGATGAGTCTTCATAATTTCAAGCCTATTATTTATCCATTGTACCACTTAGCTGCCCCTACAATATAAAATAAACCCATATAAATCAATAGCATTTCAATATACTACTAATAAAACCCAGCAGGATGAGATAGAAAGAAAAATTCCCTTTTAAAAAAACTGCAGACAATAAAAAATACATGATAGTCTCTCAAGACAAACTGAAAGATTATATGAACACAATTATAAAACAATTTTCACACAAATACAGATCTAAACAGTTGGAGAAATAATCACTGATCACTGGTAGGCTAAGCCAATATAATAAAATGACAATTACACCAAAGTTAATTTATTTATTCATTGTCATAGCAAGCAAGCTGCCAAAGAATTATTTTACAGAGCTAGAAAAAATCATAAAAAATTAATCTAGAAGAACAAAAGATCAAGAATATCAAGGAAATCAATAGGAAAAAAAAGAAGGAAAATTGCCTAACAGTTCCGTATTTCAAGCTATATTACAAAGAGATAACCATGAAAATAATCTGGTATTAGCTTAGAAATAGAATAGTAGATTGATGGAATATATCAAGTACACAATAAATAGTAATAAACGACCATTACATTCTAATATTCAATAACCCCCCAAAATACAAGCTTTGGGGGTAAGAACTCACCATCTGACAAAAGTTGCTGGGAAAACTGGAATGCAGTTTGGCAAAAACTAGGTATATATCAACATTTCACACCATATACCAAGATAAGGTCAAAATTGATAAAAAGATTTAAACATAAAAGTTACTTATCGTAACTAAACTAGGGAAGCATGGGAAAATGTACCTGTCAGATCTATTTATAAGGGAAGAGTTTATGACCAACATGAGAGACAGAGGATCTAGGGAAGTAAAATGGATAATTTTGATTACATGGAATTTAAAAAAAATACTTTTCCACAAACAAAACTGATGCAGCCAAAATTAGAAGGAAAACAGGAAACAATGGGGAAAAATTACCCCAAATTTCTCTAATAAAGGCCTTATTCCCAAAATATAAAGGAATGTGAGCCAAAATCTAAAAAAATAAGAAATATTCCCCAGTAGATAAATGATCAGAAGATATGAACAGGCAGGTTTCAGAAGAAAAAATTAGCTATTAAGTCATATAAACATGCACTAAATCACTACAAATGCAAATTAAAAGAACTCTGAGATACCATTTCACACTTATCAGGTTGGTTAACATGACAGAAAAGGAAAATGACAAATGCTGGAGAGGATGTGGGAACGTTGAGACACTAATGTCTCACTAATGTGTTGTTGGTGGAGTTGTAAATTAGTCCAGCCATTCTGGAGAACAATTTGGAACTATGCCCAAAGAGCTATAAAACTATGCGTGCCTTTGACCAAGCAATGTCACTACCAGGTCTATATGCCAAAGAGATCAAAGAAAATGGAAAATGATTTATGTATACAAAAATATTTCTAGCAGTTCTTTTTTTGAGGTGGCAAAGAATTGGAAATTGAAGATATGCCAATCAGTCAGGTAATGGCTGAACAAGTTTTGGTATATGAATGTGTTGGATTACTATTGTGCATAAGAAATGATGGTCAGGATGGTTTCAGAAAAACCTGAAAAAACTTATATGAACTCATTCAAAGTGAAGTAAACAGATGGTGGAGAATACTATACATAGTAACAGCAATATTGTAATGAACCATCTATAAAAACTTAGCTACTCTGATCAAGACAATAATCTGAGACAATTCCAAAAGAACAATGATGAAAAATACTATTTGCCTCCAGAAAGAGAAAACCAATGAACTCTGAATGCAGACTGAAGCATATTTTTTAAATGTTATTTTTCTTATTTTATTTACTTCTCTTTACTTTCATTTTTGTCTCTCTTTTCTTTTGTAACTTGGCTAATATGGAAATATATTTTGCATGACTTTACATGCATATGAGGTGTCAAATTGCTTATCTTCTCAAGGTGGGGGGGGAAGGATCAGAGGGAGGGAGATAATTTGGAACTTAAAGTTTTAAGAAATGATGTTCAAAAAAATTACATGTAATTACAAAATAAATAAAATGTGTATTTTTTAAAAGTATATTTCTGGCCCTTACTGTCTCTGTGACCTGAGCAAGTTACCTATTCTCTGAGTATTCTAGACTGCTATATAGGACTTTAAGTGGCAAGGAAGGTACAGATGACCAGAAAATGTCCAGAGCTGAGGAACAGAGTATCTTGTTTGTGGAACAGCCATCATTGGATTAAAGATTCCATGATATGGAGTAAGGCATAAAACTAGAAAGGCAGGAGGGGGCTAGGTTATAAAGGGCTTTGAATGCCAAACAGCATTTTGTATTTTATCTTTGAGGCAATAGGAACTCCGGAGTTCTTTGATTAGGAGTGTGAGGTGGTGACATGATCAGACCTATGTTTTAGGAAAATCATTTTAGCAGCTAACTGGAAACTGGATTGGGGTGGAAAGAGATTTGAAGTAGGCAGACTCACCAACAGGCTATTGTAGTAATCTAGATGTGATGTAATGAAGGCTTGCACTAGAGTGTGGCAGTGTCAGAGGAGAAAAAGGGGCATGTTTGAGAGATGCTGCAAGGGTGAAATAGGCAGACCTTGGCAATGTCTTGAATATGGGCGGGGATCAGAGTTAATGAAAAATACAGGATGACTCGTAGGTTGTGAGCTTGAGAGAGTGGAAGGATAATGTTGCCCTCAAGTAGTAGGGAAGGACAGAGATAAGAGGGTTTAGGGGGAAAGATAATGAGTTCTGTTTTGGACATAATGAGTTTTAAATATCTACTGGAAATTCAGTTTTAAACATTTGAAAGGCATATTAGACATTGAAAATCATCAAGGAGGTTAGGTCAGGATAGGTAGATTTGTGAATCATCAGCCTAGAGATGGTAATTAAATTCTTGGGAGCTGATGAGATCATCAAGTGAAGTAGTACAAAAGGAAAAGAGAAGATCCAAAAAAGAACCCTGAAGGACACCTACAATTAGAGGCATGTTCTGGAGGAGGATCCAGCATTGGAGACAGAGAAGGGGCAGTCAGTTAAGTAAAATGAGAGTCAAGGGAGAGTGGTGTCCCAAAAACTTAGAGAGATGGGAGTATCTAGGAGAAAGTGATCAATGGTATCAAAGGCTGCAAAGAGGTCACAGAGAATTAAGAAACCAAATGTTATATTGCTATTTAAACATTCACTTAGCCTTAGAATGTGAATAAAGAAAGCAGCCATAGATATCATTGAGCCCAACTTTTTCATTTTTCAGGTAAGCCAGGTGAGGCCCAAAGAGATGAAATGACTTATCCAAGACCACACTGCTATTCATTGGCAAAACTGGAACTTGAACAAAGGTGTCCTGAATTAGTGCAGTGTTCTTCCTCTTATATCACACTGTTTCTTTTTAGGTCTAAGTGGTAATATACATTTTCATTAGAAAGTGATTATAATGTGGCATTATTTACTTTGATACCAGTATATGGGAAAATGTAAAGAAAAGGAGTTTGTTGCTAAGCATTTAGGACAGGAAAAAGAAGTCTAATTAAATAAATGTTTAAAGCTTTTGATTTGAATTTTTGTTACATTATGTTCTCCATAATACATATTCACTTATATCATGTTTATTTTATGGCTCTAAAGATCAAATATTTGTACAATCTGATTTAATATTTGCTTGCATTGGCTTATTATAACTAGAAAAATTATAAGGAATGCTATAGTTTCTGTACTCTGCAATAAATGCATATTGATGTTTTGAGGAAGAGGAGAGAGACACAGAGAGATAGAGACAGCGGGGGGAGGGAAGGAGTATAGATTTATTATATTCTATTATATATTATTATATTAAGTTTGTTAAGCACTTACTATGTGGTAGTTATAGCACTAGAAGCACTGAGAATACAAAGAAAGGCAAAAGACAGACCCTGCTCTCAAGCAACTTAGAGTTTAAAAGGTTAGAAAATATATGAACATCTATATTCAAACAACTCATATACAGAATAAACTGGAAATGATCAAGGGAGGAAAATGACTAAAATTAAGGGGAATTAGGAAAGGCTTCTTGTAATGGGTGGGATTTTAGCTGAAAACTTATATTCTAATGAGGGGGAAACATTATGTAGCTGGAAAGCCTAAGTGGTTGGAGTTAGCGTGAGGTAGTTAGTAAGGAGAAAAAAGAGAAATACTCTGGAGAGTCCATTTAGGGGCGAAGTGAAGCTTGGAATGACTAGGGACTCTTCTATAATAATGATCCAAGTAGACAGTCACCAGTTGGGAGAATGGGTGCAAACAAAAGGTATCCCAGAGCTCCTTCTTAATCTCATTTGCTAGATAATCATCCATGTCCTGCTTCCTATCGATGTTCACACTAAAGCTCTCTCTTGGGTCCTTTTCCATTCCTTCTCTATACCCTCCTTCTAGCTAGTTTAATGATCCTCTCTCCAAATGATTCCATCTATATATCTAGACCCAGTCTCCTTTCTGAGTTCTAGTCCTATATCACAACTGCTTGTTACATGTCTTTAACTGGATATATACATACTCAAAAACATGCACATACACTTTATACAGGGGATGTTTGTTAGCTGAGATTGCTTGTGTTGGATATGGCATGAACTCAAGGGCCTTTTATCATTCTGGATGCCCTTATCTAGATGTTCTTCCTAAATTATAGTGTTATTCGTTATTGTCATTCATTAATTTCAGTCATGTCCAACTCTCAGTGACCCAATTTGGGGTTTTCTTGTGAAAAATACTAAAGTGGTTTGCCATTTCCTTCTCTAATTCATTTTATAGTTGAAGAAACTGAGGTAAACAGGGTTAAGTGACATGCCCCAGGTGACACAACTAGTAAGTTTCTGAGGTGGAATTTGAACTCAGGTTTTTCTGACTCCAGGTTCAGTGTTCTATCTTCTGTGCCACCAAGCTGCCCATATAGTACTTTGTAATACCCAAAACTAAATGCAGCACTGCTGCCATAGTGTGATGAGGGCTGTGGATAGTATGCATATTGAAAGAAAGTAGGCACCTGTGTGTTGATAGGTTTGTATGTGAGTGTGGTAAGCTTCAAATCATAATTTCTAACAAAAAAAAAAGGATTCCTTGTGGCAAAAACCATGCTATGAAGTCCTTTTCATAAGGCATCATTTTAATTAAACCTGAGTAATTCTGATGGACAGAAGCATCCCTGGTGAAGGAATCTACTTCCTGTTACTATTCTTAATGTTCATTTAAAGTTCCTTTTCACTGAGACTGAGTTAGCTCTGAGAGAGTAAAATTTCAGGCCCAATTAAGGTTCAAAGCAGTTGATGGATGAAAATAGAGAAGAGAACAGGGCATCCTGATCTTTAATCAGATATTTTTGGCATGTTCATTCTAACATTTGACTGGAGAAAAAAACTACCTTATGTTAATGAAATAAGCAATAAAATAATCAACTCGGTAAAGAGTTTTCTTGTGAAGAGTCTCTTATGATGCTATTTAAAAAAAAACTGACTAAAAGAGAAAATAAATGGCCTGTCTGGAAATGTGAATGAATTCAATCATCAATACCCAGTTCCTAGTAATAAGGCTAAGTAGCTTTATTATACCCACAAAATATCCGCTTTTTATCCAAACCTTAACAAACCTTTTGAAATGGTTCAAATAACCACTGAAATAACCAATGGTTATGGGAAGTATGCCATATTCTTATGCAGCAATGACATATTTTAAGGATAGTTCATTTGTCCTTTAAATTTCCATCTCTGATGTGAGTGTTTCTTATTAAACTATAAAGCATTCAGTAGTGTAAGGATAATACATTGTAAACTATTTTCATTAGTCCATAGAGACATGGCTAAGTAAATAAAATGCCGGGCCTAGAGTCAGGAAAATCTGAGTTTAAATCCAGCCTCAGACACTTACTAGCTGTGTGACCTTGGGCAAGTCACTTAAATCTCTCTTTGTCTCAATTTCCTCTACTGTAAAATGGAGATAAAGATAGCACCTACCTCACAGGGTTGTTATGAGGTTCAATTGTAAAGCATTTAGCTCAGTGCCTGGCACATATAAATGATAGCGATTATTGTTGTTGTTGTTGTTGTTGTTAGATGGCTCATTGGGTTATGAAGGTCCTAGTGGATATGATTAACTGAGAGGCAAGAAGGACAAAATGTTTTTTTTTGTAGTTGATCATATTATCTAGGTTTTCTAAATTAAATTAAATTTTAATTTAATTTAAAGTCAAGAATAAACATGTATTATCTACTAATTGTTTAATTTTAAAATATGATCTCTGTCAAATGTCAATGATTGACCATGAAGGTGTCACTAATGCGTGAAGGCTATTCCAGCCAAGTGGAAGCTTGTGAAGGTACTATCAAAATCAAAAGGCTTTTTTTAAAGGAAGGATTTCATGTATCTAAAAGACAACCAACAAAACGTAGTTCAGAGAGTTTCATCACTAGAATGTGGGCTGTCAGAAAAACATTAAACATTCACACACAGAGTAATTCTCTACATACTAAGTGCTTTCAAAATGTTTGTTGATTGAATGACTAAATCAATAGAGGGATGATAATCTTTGACAATGGAGAGAAGACCCAAATTGAATCTTTTTTTGCATTACTGTAATAATAACTTAATGCAATATTTAAAGGAATACAAAATCTTAGATACAGTTAAGTAATTTTCTTACTCACTTTCAATTGTTTTCAAATATCTTTTGGTGAAACCCTAAGAGTTCTGTCATTCTTTCTAACTGACTTTCAACCTTCTTGAGGACCATGCCCCTACTTCTCAGATTCCTAACCAGTCATATCAAAAACCCCTGCAGGAAGCTTTGCTTCAGTCTAACTAAATAAAAAGTGGATTAAAAGGAAAATTTGAAAAGTGAATTGATTTGAAATTAATCTCCAATACACATACACCTTTTACTTTTTCCCTAGCAAAAGACATTTACTTCACCATTGGCTTACAACTCATCATAGCAAAAATCTATTTTGCCTTCTGCATCTTATGCTTACAGGTCTTACTCCTTCTGTAACTGAATTAAAAGAGAGAGAAGTTGTACAATACAATGAAAAGCCACTTGAAAGTCTTACATTTGTATGTTTTTATAGTTTCACTGTTAACTAGCTTCAAAATCTCTCCAAACTTTCCCTCCTGTCCTATAATTAGTTGCAGGATGTTTATTAATCGATTTGAGTCAAATGGCTCCTGAACACTGGATCAAATATTTCTCTTGTGTGCAAAATGTTTCTGATAACTCCTTTAAGAATAGCTAAGTTTCAAATGCATTTTGTAACAGTTCTTCAAAGAAACATCTGATAAAGAAAGTTGCCTAAAATGTAGGTGTTCCGACTCTAAGGGATTCTCTTGCTGATGAATAAACTCCACAGATCATCAAAAAGTCTCATCTTCATGAGTTCTAGGTAGGTCTTCCTGATTCCAAGCCCAGTACTCTATTCACCATGCCACCTAGCTGTCCCCTTAGAATATAAAATAAACCCACATAAATCATCAATAATTATAACCTTTTCAACAACCCAGAACTTAACATTGTGTAAATTGTATTTTATAATTACCTGGCCACTTTCCAATACTCCCATTGAACTGTGAACTTACCGAGAGTAAGAAACTGTAAACTTTGCATCTCTCCCAGCACAGCTACCTGCACAAAATAAGAATTTAATACACACTTGTTTATTTCTGTTTTTCATGGTATTATTTAGCAAACTGAAGGAGAAGAAAAAAATTATTTCCATAAAGGAGTGTTTTAGAAGACATGAAGATCATGCCCCATCCAGTCTTATATATCCCACTTATTAGAACTGTTGAGGCAGACTATTCTAAAATAAGTAGGTATTAATGAGTTATGGCATAATTGAGTCTGGGGAGCGCTGAGTTATTTATACAATTTGATAGCTCAAAATACTGAAATCCATGTATCATATAAACTAATAATCACAGATAATCTTTTCTTTTTTTAATCTAATAAGACAAAATTTAATAGGAATATGCATTCTTACAATCTTTTAAGAGACATTCTTCAGAAATGCAAGATGGGGAGGGCATGTTTAGAAAATGTTTTGTTTGAAAAAGATCTGGAGGGTTTAATGACTGCGAACTCAATATGAGCTAATTATATGACATGGCAGCAAAACAACTCATAAAATCTTGAGTTTAAAAAAAGCATAGCTTCCAAGAATAATGAGGTAATAGCCCCATTGGGCTTGCTCTGTCATGGTCATAACACATAACACATAACACAGCATTCATTTTATAATTCATTCAATAAAGATTTATCATTGTTCAGTCATTTCAGTCATGTCTGACTCTTTGTGACTTTATTTGGGGTTTCCTTGGCAGAGATACTAGAGTGGTTTGCCATTTCCTTCTCCAGGTCATTTTACAGATGAGTAAACTGAGGCAAACTCATTGTGACTTGCCCAGGGTCACATAGCTACTAAGTGTCTGAGGACTGATTTGAACTTGTCTTCCTGATTCCAGGCCCAGGGGTCTATCCACTACATCACCTAGCTGAGACCTAGATCAGTTAACCATCTTGTCCAAAGTCACACAGGTTTAATAATAATTGATGTTTATATATTATTTTAGACTTGCTAAATTATTTTTAACATAGCGTATGAGGTTTCATTTGTTTCTCTCAGAAACCCTGTGAGGTAGGATTTTTAATCTTTTGTCAGTCTAAGATTTCTTTGGTTTAGGGAACTCTGGGTAAAGAGGTTCCTTATACCAATGTGAATAGCAACTAACAGTTTTAAAGAGCTCCTGGAACCACTGAGAGGTTAAGTCACTTGTTCATGACCACAGAAACAGTATATGTAAGAGGAAGTACTAGAATCCAGGACTTTTTCACTTCAAAATAAGCTCTCTATCCACTATGCTTAATATAGGGGTGGGGAACCTGTGGCCTTGAGGTCACATGTGGCCCTCTAGGTCCTCAAGTGCAGCCCTTTGACTGAATCCAAACTTCATAGAACAAATCTCCTTAATTAAATGAAATTAATGTTTTTCAATCAACTAACATTTTTTTTCTCCCTTCCACCTCCCCACTGGGGAATAAAAAGGAGTGAAGAACAAATTCCTTGTAATAACTGGGTTTAGTCAAGCAAAACAATTTCTATTATTATCTATGTTCAAAAATATGAGGTTCATTCTACATATTTAGTCCATGACCTCTTTCTTAGTAGTTGTACAGCATTCTTCATCTTCAGGCTTATGGAATCAGGCATGATAAGAGTTCTCAAATCTTTCAAATGTATGTGAAAAACAGGTATATTAAAAAACTATTGATGGATTGGTACAACCATTCTGGAAAGTATTTCAGAAGTATGCACCCAAAATCACTGAACTGTGAATACCCTTCGACTCAGCAATGCCATTATTAGATATCTATCCCAAAGAGATCCAAGAAAAAAGAAAAGGTCTGTATATGCAAAAATATTTATAACAACTTTTTGGAGTCAAAGAATTGTAATCTAAGAAAGTGCCCATGAATTGGAGAGGGGCTGAACAATATATGATACATGGATACAATGGACTGCTATTATACCATAAGAAATAAGATGGCTTGCTTTTAAAAAAAAAAAAAGCTGAGAAGACTTCTACGAATTGATACAGAATTGGATTTTGAGCTCCTCTGACTTACATTCCTAGTGTTCTTGCCAGTACACCAAAGTTACCTCAACCAAGATTCTCAATGTCCCAATCACATATGAACTCGCAAACTCTAGATTAAAGTCAAGGTCTGTCGTTTTACTCTCTCAAATATAAAATATGAACATATATTCATCAGAATGCTTGTTATACATAGAAATGTTTGCTATGAAAATAAATTTTCTTTCTTTTCCTTCTTTTCTTTCTTTTCTTTTCTTTCCTTTTTTTTTGCTATAAAATGTCCTTGACTTTTATTTTTTTAATCTCAGAGGAAGAACATATCCCTGACCTGTAGGCCAGAATGTATAGGTTCCATCAAGATATTTCAAGTCTCAAAGTGTGCCATGGACAAATTTATTTGGGAAATACTGTTAAAGGCAATTAGTTCAGCTAACATCAGTGGATCATCTAGAATCCTCCACAAAATGATCATGACATATTTGTCAAGATATTATCCAAAATAAGTATGTATTTTTTTAACTTTTAACATGTGTTTTTAAAACTTTGGGTTACAAATTTTCTCCCTTCCTCTCTCCCCACCCATACTCCTTGAAAAGGCAAGCATCTCGATACAGGTTATAGATGTGTAGTCATGCAAAACACTTCTATAGTAGTCCTGTTGTGAAAAACTAAGTATATTTCACTTCATCCTATCCTACCCCCATTTATTCTATTCTCTCTTTTGACCCTGTCCCTCCTCAGAAGCGTTGGCTTTTTGATTATCCCCTCCCGCAATCTGTCCTCCCCTCTATCAACCCCCTGCTCACTTGTCCCCTCCCCCCCTTATTTTCCTGTAGGGTAAAAAACATTTTCATAACCCATTGTGTATGTTATTCCCTCCTTAACCCAAATCCTATGAGAGTAAGATTCACTCATTCCCTCTCACCTTCCCCCATTTCCCCTCCACTGTAAAAGCCTTTTCTTGTCTGTTTCATGTGAGATATTTTGCCTCATTCTACTTCTCCCTTTCTCCTTCTCCCACTATAATACCCTCTCACTTCTTAATTTTATTTTCCAGATATCACCCCTTCATCTTCAACTCAGCCTGTACCCTCTGTCTATCTATCTATAAATACATATAATTCCCCCCCCCCCCACTACCCTAGTACTGACAAAGGACTCATGAGTTACAAATATCATCTTTCCTTGCAGGAATGTAAATAGTTCAACCTTAATAAGTCTCTTATGATTTCTCTTTCCTATTTACCTCTTCATGTTTCATTTGAGTCTTGTATTTGAAGGTCAAATTTTCTATTCAGCTCCAGTCTTTTCCACAGGAATGCTTGAAAGTCCCCTATTTCATTGAATGACAACTTTTTACCCTGAAGGATTATACTCAGTTTTGCCACGTAGGTGATTCTTGGTTGTAATCTTATCTCCTTTGCCCTCCAGAATATTATATTCCATGCTCTGTGGTCCCTTAATATAGAAGCTGCTAAATCTTGTGTTATCCTGATTATGTTTCCACAATACTTGAATTGTTTCTTTCTGGATGCTTGTAATATTTTCTCCCTGACCTGGGAATTTTGGAATTCGGCTACAACATTCCTAGGAGTTTTCCTTTGGAGGTGTTTCAGGAGGTGTTTGATGGATTCTTTCAATTTCAATTTCTATTTTGCCCTCTGGTTCTAAAATATCAGGGCAGTTTTCCTTGATAATTTCTTGAAAGATGATGTCTAGGCTCTTTTTTTGATCATGGCTTTCAGATAGTCCAATAATTTTTAAGTTCTCTCTCCTGGATCTATTTTCCAGGTCAGTTTTTTTTTCCAATGAGATATTTCACATTCTCTTCTATTTTTTCATTCCTTTGGATTAGTGTTACAGTGCCTTCATTTCTCTAATTGTCACCAGCTTCCAATTTCTCCATTCTAATTTTTAAGGAAGTATTTTCTTCAGTAAGCTTTTGGACTTCCTCTTACATGTGGCCAATTTTGCTTTTTAGGTCATTCTTCTCATTGGCTTTTTGGACCTCTTTTGTCATTTGGGTTAGGCTATTTTTTAAGGTGTTATTTTCTTCAGTATTTTTTTGGGTCTCCTTTAGTATCACTCTCAGTTTTCCTCTACTTCTCTTACTTGCTTCTCAAAATCCTTTTTGAGCTCTTCCATGGCCTGGAACCAATTCATTTTTTTTCTTGGAGGCTTTTGATGTAGGAGCTTTGGCTTCATTGTCTTCTTCTTGTTGTATGTTTTGATCTTCTTTGTCATCAAAGTAAGATAATATAGTCTGACTCTTTTTGCGCTGCTTGCTCATGATCTTGGTCAATTACTTGAGTTACAAACTCTTTGTTAAGGTAAGAGTCTGTTTCCAGTGTGGACAACGTACTGTCCCAAGCTTCAGGGGTTTTGTGCAGCTGTTTTCAGAGATACTTCTAGGGACCTGTAAATTTTCAGTTCTTACAAGGTGCTATGATCAAGGGCAAGGTGTTTACTCCTTTCCTGGCCTGTGCTTTGGTCTATGAGCACTCTTTTCTGTCTTGGAACTGTGAGGAGGATTTCCTCTCCACAGCAACTACAGGCTCTACCACACCAGCACTCCTCCTCTCCCCAGGACCGCCACCCAGAACTGTGACCCAGATCCAAGCACGGGCAAAGCAAGAGAATCCTGCACCAGCAGAGAGATCCCTGCAATCCCCATCTGATCAGCCACTTGATTCCCCCTCAGTCTGTGGGCTGGAAGCTCAGGAAACAGGTGTCGCCCTGGGGGCGCGCTCTGGAAATGGGGCTGGAACCCCATAGTCCTTCTCTATCAGCCCCAGAGAAACAGACTTTTTTCCACTGACCTTTTAAGCTGTCTTTGGCAAT
The DNA here is from genome assembly GCF_900497805.2 of Vombatus ursinus. Taxonomy (NCBI): domain Eukaryota; kingdom Metazoa; phylum Chordata; class Mammalia; order Diprotodontia; family Vombatidae; genus Vombatus; species Vombatus ursinus. The sequence goes on along the minus strand of NW_020949351.1, from coordinate 2,340,993 downwards.
CATGGGTTGAGAAGTCTGGAAACCACTACAGCTGCCTGTGATTCAGTCCCCTGAGACCTGTTCTGGGTCGCTGAAGCCTTCGTGCCCATGCAGAACTGTGCTCCTTTCCCAGCCTGGAGCAATATACCTTTCTGATCAACCATCCAGGCTGTCTTTGGCTGGAAATTTGTTTCACTGTCTTTTTGTGGGTTCTGCTGCTTTAGAATTTGTTTAGAGCCATTTTTATAGGTATTTGGAGGGGTTTGGGGGAGAGCTCAAGCAAGTCACTGCTTTTACTCCGTCATCTTGGCTCCACCCCAAAATAAGTATTTTAATTAGTTTCCTTAGTTTAATATAGTTTCTCTTACATTAGACCTTTCCTTTTATCCATAGCTGCTGCTTCCTCCCCCAATTGCTTTGTATAGATTTGTATTTAACTTATACATCTTGCTTCTGTAATAAGATATAAGCTCCTTGAGAGTAGTTACTTTTATTTTTGCCTTTGTATACCAGTGGCTAGAATAGTGCCTGGCATGTCATAGGTACTTAATACTTATTGATTTAGATGCACATACAGGCACATAAAAGCATAATAATACTGATGAGCTACACAACTTAGAGTGCTGAAATTAAACCATAAAAGGACTGTGAAAATGTAGAAAACGTACATAAATAGAGAAAGCCGCAGAGATTTTACTGTTCTCACTATTCAAGACCTAAACAATGAGCAGAAATAGAATTTTATTGAATGTAAATAGTTAAAAATGACCCTCCTTTGGTTTGAGATAAACTGCCTTTCCCCCTAATTTTATAAAATATTCAGAGGTAACATTTGCTTTAGCAATATGCCAAACACCTTTGGCAATAAATAGCTTTCCTATTTGTGTGCAGAGAAACCTGTCACTCAGAAATTAATCTAGTATTTACTGATTACAAATATGTGCTAAATATTATTGAATATTGATTTAGGTATCTAATATATTAAATTAAAATTTTAGATAAGTAATTGAAAATTTTACCTTTTTATTCATTACTTCAACAATGTTTTTTCTCCTCACATTTTTCCTCTATTAATTTCCTGTTACTGTCAAGGACACCACCATCCTCTCAGTCACCCAGACTCTCATTATTGGGGTTATCCTTGGCTTCTCACTCATACTCCTGCCACATATCCAACCTCTTGCCAAAAAAAATCTCTCATATAAGTCCATTTATCTCTACAGCCACATCAGTTCAAGCCCTCATCACCTCTTCTGTGGACTATTAATAAGTTTGCAACTGGGATTCTTCCTTCAAGTCTCCCCACTCCAGGATATCTTCTACTTACCTGCCAAGATGTTTCTGTTTTTGTTTTTGTTTTTTCCTAAAGCACTGTCTGACCACATCACTTACCTGCTGCTGATAAAGAGCTTCAGTGACTCCTTATTAGCTCAAGGATTTTATATAAAATTCTTTTTTGTTCTTATCTTCATAACCTGGTCTCTTCCTCCAATCTCCAGCCTTCTTACATCTTACTTTCCTACAGACACTCTAAGATCCCCTCGTACTGGCCATCTCATAGTTCCCTGAACAAGAGACTCCATTTCTCATTTCAGTGCTTTTACTCTGATGCCAGTTTTAAAATTTCCCACATGCCTGGAATTCACTACCCAATTTACTTACATATTAATTTCCCTGCTTCTGTTTAAGATGCAGCCCAAATCTCAACTTCTGTTGGAGGATTTTCCTGGTAACTCCATCCAATATTACTTTTGTATTACTTTCATCTATTACATATGTATCTTATTACTACCCAGTAGTATATTTTCTATCCTATTAAAACATATTCCACTTGAGGGTGATTATTTTTCATTGTTTATTTTGCCTTTATTTGTCCCTTAGGGCTTAGCATAGAGTTTAGCACATAATAATCCCATAACAAATTGTTGATGACTAATTGACTGCCTATTATTAACTACGAATAAGTAAATCATGGCAAATGTGACAATGGCAAAGTGACTAGAAATCATAAAGAAGGCTAGCCATTGACTCAAAGTGACTTATGTAAGACAGAACCTCTCTAGCAATACAACTGCCTGTTACCATGGTAGACAAGAGCCTGAAGTAATGAATCAATATTATGATATTGTCACTGGTATAAGTCCCTATGTATTTTTGGACTGTAGAAAATAATAATGTTTCTGAAAGGTCACTGATGCTGCACAAAGACATTAAAATGGGTAACTTGAAAAAAAATTGCACTTATCTGTGTGGCAGAGGAGATGGAGATAAGTGTTGAAGCAGATTTGTAAGGCCTCTTGTTCTTTGGGGTAGTTCTCCTTAACTTGCAATGTTTTTGATGTATCAATAGGTAGCTATGAACATGATTGCACTATTTTAAATAAATTATAGATGAGAAAAGAACACAAGTGAAAAGATAAGTGTAAAAAGCACTAAAGGAATTCTAGGATGAGAAAATTCTAGCAAAACCCAAAGTGGCTCCAGTGACACCCATCTGAGGTATTGATTTCCCTGTGCATAAGCCTGGAAGTTCATTTATAAAAAATGAATCAGTGCCTATTGTTTATACTTGTTTTGTTTGTTGGTTTGACAATAATATTCCATAAATGAATGCATTTTCCACCGAATATTATGAACATCTCTAAGGAAAATTTTAAAGGGAAGAGCTATCAAAGTCAAATTATGTGAAATACCTAAAAGAAATACTTTGTTTTCTTCAAGTGTTATCTACACCGTTCCTTTGAAAGAACTTAGTTGCATTTCATTAGACTGGTAGCTATGGTTCTCCAGTTTCCTTGATCAGCAGGAGCCTTTTGATTTCAGCCTTTAGATTTTTGGGATTCAACCCTAATTAAAGTCATCATGGGAGCATAAAACAAAACAAAAAGAATTGTTAATCATAGAAAAGGAGAAATCCAAGTACATCTTTTCAAGTCAGTTAGTGGGAAAAATGGTCACGTTTCAAAGATGATGAAGTTCGGATAGTATTATCACATAATTCAGTTACTTCTTTGTTCCTTTGAACAATGAACCATTTCTTCCAGTTTTGATTTTTTTTCCAGGAAGTACAGGGATGCCTTAAAGAAATCAAGGGTTGTTGATAAATTAAAATAAATTAATTAATTTTTTTAAAAAAAGAATTCAAGGGTTTACAAGCAAGACGAAATGCATTAGTGTTTGAAAGATTCTACAAAGCACTGCCACTGATATAAAAATAAAGTAAACATCATGACAGTTTGCCAACATGGTATGAGTTAGATTATTAGGTTATATTCTGTTTGTGGATTCTGATGCTGCCCAAATCAAGAGAAAAATGGAGGAGCAAACACAGGCTCATGCTGCCAATTGGTTTTTTAATTGATTATCAATTAGCCTAATTAATAAATTGAGTGTTAATTACCCAGAAACTTTGTCTCTTGGACTTTTCATTTGTCTCAGTACCTTACATAAATATTCTTATTTGATCCTCACAACTACATAGATACAGTTGCTACAGATATTATTGTGTGCATTTTACAAATGAGAAAACTGAGGTTCAAAAATGTTAAGTGACTTTTCTTTGGTCGTATGTAAGAGAAGGAATTTGGACCCAGAGTTGCCTCACTCTACTTCTACCATTTAAACAGCTGACATCAAAGAAAAATCCTTATTTTAGACACCTACATGTTTATAACATTGTTGAATAATATGATATGATAATAGGCATTTATTAAATATATACTTAGTACATTGTTAAGGAACCAAGAGAAATGGTCCATTTGTTTAATATACCAACCTTGCCCTCAAGGAGTTTACAATCTAATGGGTGAATTAAATGCCAACACAGATCACTAAATGCAATATTACACAACAATATAGTATTATGTAAATGTATTAAGAAGATATGTAGCACCTAGAAAAATCTAAAAGGAAGAAATGTTACCAACTGGAGGGAACAGAATGCTTCATTTCTATGTCATCTAATTTGGTTTTAAAAGAAATGAATTCACCAGATGAAGGGAAGGATATGAGAAGAACATCACCAAAGACACCAAGGAGAGAGTACTACATGTGATCCTAGAGACAGAGAAATTGAAGAGTGACTGAAATATAGACTATATGAAGAGAAGAAAAATAACAAAAAACTTGTAAAGGTAGAAGTGGACAAAATGCATATTGAAGTCCTTCGGGATAATGGTACAAATTGAGAGTAAGATTATAGACTAGAATCTAATTAAAAACAGGACAATTTTATTACTACTATATTAAATTTAATACATACTTTAAAACTATAGAATATAACAGAAAGTTGTATTTTACATATGACTATCTTTTTAAATTTTTTCTTTGTATGTTTAAGTGTTCATGTTCAAATTTATAGTAAAAATATATTTTTCTTTTCTTTAATTTTTATTAATTTATTTTGATTTATCAATAATCACTTCCATATGCTTTTGAGTTTAAAATTTTTCTCCCCCTTCCTCCCCACCACACTCCCCAAGATGGTGCACAATCTGATATGGGCTATATATTTACATTCATATTAAACATATTTTCACATTAGGGATGTTGTAAGTAAAAATTAAAACCAATAGGAGGAACCATCAGAAAGAAGAAACAAAACTCAACAGAAGAAAGAAAAAAAAATAACAATTCAACTTCCATAGTTCTCTCTTTGGATGTGGATAGCATTTTCCATCACAAGGCCTCTGGAGATGTCTTAGATCCTTGTATTGCTGGGAAGGGTTAAATTTATCAATATTAGTCATCACACAATGTGACTGTTATTGTGTACAATGTTCTCTTGGTTCTGCTCACTTCACTCAGCATCAGTCCATACAAGTCTTTCCAGGTTTTTCTGAAGTCAGCCTGTTCATCATTTCTTATAGCACAATAGTATTCATTCTTATATGCCACAACTTGTTCAGCCATTCCCCAATTGATGGGCATCCTCTCAATTTCCAATTCGTTGCCAGCACGAAAAGAGCTGCTATGAATATTTTTGTACATGTGGGTCCTTTTCCCATTTGTATGATCTCTTTGGGATATAGCCCTAGAAGTGATATTGCTAGGTCAAAGGGTATGCACATTTTCATAGCCCTTTGGGCATAGTTCCAAATTGTTCTCCAAAATGGTTGCATCATTTCACAACTCCACCAACAATGCATTAGTGTTCCAATTTTCCCACATCTTCTCCAACATTCATCATTTTCCTGTTTTGTCATGTTGGCCAATCTGATAGGTGTGATGTGGTACCTCAGAGTTGTTTTGATTTGCATTTCTCTAATCAATAGTGATTTGGAGCATTTTCTCATATGACTATAGATGGCTTTAATTTCTTCAACTGAGAACTGTCTGTTCATATCCTTTGACCATTTATCAATTGGGGAATGGCTTGTATTCTTATAAATTTGACTTAATTCTCTAAATATTTTAGCAATGAGGCCCTGATCAGAGAGACTGGTTGTAAAAATTCTTTCCCAATTTTCTACTTTCCTTCTAATCTTGGTTGCATTGGCCTTGTTTGTGCAAAAACTTTTCAATTGAATGTAATCAAAGTTATCCATTTTGCATTTTGTAATGTTCTCTATCTCCTGTTTGGTCATGAATTATTCTGTTCTCCATAGATCTGACAGGTAAACTATTCCTTGCTCTCCCAGTTTGCTTATAGTATCAGCCTTTATATCTAAATCATGACCCCCTTTTGACTTTATTTTGGTATATGGTGTGAGATTTTGATGAATGCCTAGTTTCTGCCATACTCTTTTTCAGTTTTCCCAGTAGTTTTTTTCAAAGAGTGAGTTCTTATCCCAGAAGCTGGGGTCTTTGGGTTTATCAAATAATAGATTACTATAGTCATTGACTACTGTGTCTTGCATACTTAACCTATTCCACTGATCCATCACTCTATTTCTTAGCCAGTACCAAGCACTTTTGATGATTCACAATTTAGGATCTGGAATGGCTTGGCCACCTTCCCCTGCATTTCTTTTCATTAGTTCCCTTGATATTCTGAACCTTTGGTTCTTCCAAATGAATCTTGTTATTATTTTTTCTAACTCTATAAAATAATTTTTTGGTAGTTGGTATGGCACTAAATAAGTAAATTAGCTTAGGTAGAATTGTCATTTTTATTATATTAGCTTGGCCTACCCATGAGTAACTGATGTTTTTCCAATTATTTAGATCTGACTTTATTTGCGTGAAAAGTGTTTTGTAATTGTGTTCATAGAGTTCCTGGGTTTGTTTCAGGAGGTAAACTCCTAAATATTTTATAATGTCTACAATAAGTTTAAATGGAATTTCTCTTTCTATCTCTTGCTGTTGGGCTTTGTTGGTAATATATAGAAATGCCAATGATTTATGTGGGTTTATTTTATATCCTACAACTTTGCTAAAGTTGTTTATTATTTCAAGTAGTTTTTCTACTTGATCCTCTAAGATTCTCTAAGTATAACAACATGTCATCTGCAAAGAGTGATAGCTTTGTTTCTTCTTTGCCTATTCTAATACCTTCAATTTCTTTTTCTTCTCTTATTGCTAAAGCTAATGTTTCTAATACGATATTGAGTAACAGTGTTGATAATGGACATCCTTGTTTTACACCCATCTTATTGGAAATGCTTCTAGCTTGTCCCCATTACATATTATGCTTGCTGAAGGTTTTAGATAGATGCTATTTATTATTTTAAGGAAGACTCCATTTATACCTATGCTCTCTAGTGTTTTTAATAGGAATGGGTGTTGTATTTTGTCAAAAGCTTTTTCTGCATCTATTGAGACAATCATGCGGTTTCTGTTAGTTTTGGTGTTGATATGATGAATTATGCTGATAGTTTTCCTAATATTGAACCAACCCTGCATTCCTGGTGTAAATTCTACCTGGTCATAGTGTATTGTTTTTGTGATAAGTTGCTGTAATCTATTTGCTAATATTTTGTTTAAAATTTTTGCATCTATATTCATTAGAGAAATTGGTCTATAATTTTCTTTCTCTGTTTTGACTCTTCCTGGTTTAGGTTTCAGCACCATATTTGTATCATAAAAAGAATTTGGTAAGACTCCTTCTTCACTTATTTTCCCAAATAGTCTATATAGTATTGGAATTAATTGTTCTTTAAATGTTTGATAGAATTCACATGTAAATCCATCTGGCCCTGGAGGTTTCTTCCTAGGGAGTTCACCAATGGCTTGTTTAATTTCTTTTTCTGAGATGGGGTTATTTAAGTATTTTACTTCCTCTTCTGTTAATCTGGGCAATTTATATTTTTGTAAATATGTATCCATTTCACTAAGATTGTCAAATTTGTTGGCATATAGTTGGGCAAAATAGTTCCTAATTATTGTTTTAATTTCCTCTTCCTTGGTGGTAGCTTCACCCTTTTCATTCTTGATACTAGTAATTTGGTTTTCCTCTTTCTTTTTTTAAATTAAATTAACTAAAGTTTTATCTATTTTATTGGTTTTTTCATAAAGCCAGCTTAGTTTTATTTATTAGTTCAATAGTTTTCTTAATTTCAATTTTGTTAATTTTTCCTTTGATTTTCAATATTTCTAATTTGATGTTTAACTGAGGATTTTTAATTTGTTCTTTTTCTAGTTTTTTAGTTGTATGCACAATTCATTGATCTCCTCTTTTTATATTTTATTTATGTAAGCATTTAGGGATATAAAACTTCCTCTAAGAAGGGCTTTTACTGCATCCTATAAGTTTTGGCATGTTGTCTCATTATTGTCATTCTCTTGAATGAAATTGTTGATTGTTTCTATGATTTGTTGTTTGACTCAATCATTTTTTAGCATTAAATTATTTAGTTTCCAATTATTTTTTAGTCTATCTTTCCATGACCATTTATTACATATAATTTTTATTGCATCATGATCCGAAAAGGAGGCATTTAATATTTCTGCCTTTCTGCATTAGATTGCGAGGTTTTTATGCCCTAGTACATGGTCAATTTTTGTGTATGTGCCATGTACATCCAAGAAAAAAGTATATTCCTTTCTATCCCTGTTCAGTTTTATCCAGAGGTCTATCATACATAACTTTTCTAATGTTCTATTCACCTCCCTAACTTCTTTCTTGTTTATTTTGTGGTTAGATTTATCTAGTTCACAGAGGGGGAGGTTGAGGTCCCCCATTAGTATAGTTTTGCTGTCTATTTCTTCCTCTAACTCCCTGAACATCTCCTCTAAGAATGTGGATGCTATACCATTTGGTGCATATATGTTTAGTAATGATGTTACTTCACTGTCTGTGGTGCCTTTTAGCAGGATGTAGTTTCCTTCCTTATCTCTTTTGATAAGATCTATTTTTACTTTTGCTTTGTCTGAGATCAGGATTGATACCCCTGCTTTTTTTACTTCAGCTGAAGCATAATATATTCTGCTCCAGCCTTTTACCTTTACCCTGTATTTGTCACTCTTTTTCAAATGTGTTTCCTGTAAACAATGTATTGTAGGATTATGGTTTTTAATCCAATCTGCTATACATTTCTGTTCTATGGGAGAGTTCAAGCCATTCACATTCACAGTTATGATTACGATCTGTGTCTTTTTCTCCAACCTTTTTCCCCCTCTTTACGCTTTTTTTTCTCCTTTCTCCTCCCCCCAGTAGTGTTTTGCTTTTGACCACGGCTTCCTTCAGTCCCACCTCTCTTCTATTATCCCTTTCCCTTTTCTTCCCCTTTACCCTTACTGCTTCTTCCCTCCTTTCTATCCCCCCTCCGTTTTCTTTCCCCTTTTCCCTCCTACTGCCTATAGGGCAAGTTAGATTTCTATACCTAACTGATTATGTTATTCACTTCTTGAGCCAAATCTGATGAGAGTAAGGTTCAAACAATGCTCATCCCCCTCTTTCCCTCTGTTCTAATAGGTTTTTTGTGTCTTTTCCTGTAATGTAATTTACCCTTATCTGCCTCCTCCTTTCTCAGTACATTTTCTTAGCTCAGACTAATCCACTTACTTGGATCCATTTAACCCATTTGACTAGATTTATTTTTATTATTACATCAAAGTCAACTTATATCCACCCCTTTATGTATACTCCTTTAACATGGTGTAATAACAATGCAGTTCTGAAGAGTTGCAAGTGTCATCTTCCCTTGTAGACATGTAAACAGTTTGCCCCCATTAACAACATATTGTATTTTTCTGTCCCATTTATCTTTTTATGTCTCTCTTGAATCTTGTACTTGTAGATCAAATTTTTTGTTGAGCTCTGGTCTTTTTATCAGGAATGTTTGGAAGTCCCCTATTTCATTGAATATCCATCTCCTCCCCTGAAAAATCATGCTCATTTTCACTGAGTAGTTGATTCTTGGCTACATTCCCAGCTCCTTTGCCTTATGGAATATCATGTTCCATGCCCTATGGTCTTTTGATGTAGAAGCTGCAAGGTCCTGTGTAATTCTGACTATAGTTCCATGATATTTAAATTGTTTCTTTCTGGCTGCTTGCAATATTTTCTCTTTAATCTGGTAATTTTGGAATTTAGCTATTATATTCCTTAGCATTTTCAGTTTGGGGTCTCTTTCAGGCGGGGAGCGGTGGATTCTTTCTATAGTTATTTTGCCTTCTTGTTCTAGGGCTTCAGGGCAGTTTTCCTTTATGATTTCCTGAAAGATACTGTCCAGGCTTTTTCTTTCATCGTGATTTTCAGGTAGGCCAATAATTTTTAAATTGTCTCTCCTGGATCGATCTTCCAGGTCAGTTGTTTTATCCATGAGGTATTTTGTGTTTTCATCTATTTTTTTCATTTTTTTGTTTCTGTTTGACTGATTCTGCTCTCTCATAGAGTCATTAGTTTCCATTTGTTCAATTCTAACTTTTAACATATTGTTTTCTTCTGTTAGATTTTTGTACTTTCTTCTCCAATTGACCAATTGTATTTTTAAGGGATTTGTTTTCTTCAGTGTACTTTTTTTCCAATTGACCAATTGTATTTTTTAAGGACTCCTCTACCTCTCTCATTTGACTTTAAAAATCCTTCCTGAGCTCTTCTAAGAAGGCTTTTTGGGCTTCAGACCAGTTCATATTCCTTTTTGATGGTACAGATGTGGGTTTGTTGACAATGTTGTCTTCTTCATAATTTCTGTTTTGATCTTCACTCTTCTTGTAATATGATTCTATGGTACATTTCTTTTTACTCATGGTGTTTCTTTATTCATTGGCTTTTAAAGAGATTAAGCTCTCCTGCTGGGAAGCAGAGGGCACTGACCCAAGCTTCTTGTGTTGGGAGCCTAGGTCTTGGTGACTGGCTTTGTGTGCTGGGGCCTCTTATGTTAGCAATTAGAGGCTGTAGGGTTCTGGCAGCTTACCTGGAGTTGGGCTGGAATCAGCAAGGCTGGGACTTTCAGGCAAATCTAGGTTGCCTGTTTTTCCTTTCCTTTAGCTTTCTTCAGCTCCTTTTAGATGGGTCCTGAAGGGTGTTTATCTGCCTGGGGCCCTTGCAGTGCTGCCTCCCTTAGTTCTGCTGAGGCACTGGGAGATTCCTTTACTGTAGAACGCCGAGGCACCTGGTGGTTTTCTGAGCTGGTTTTCACCAACTCCCCTGCCCTCACTGAGGCTGGTGTTGGGCTGGAATCAGCAAGGCTGGAACTTTCAGGCAATTCTAGGTTGCTTTCTTCAGTTTCTTTCAGATGAATGCTGCAGAGTGCTTATCTATCTGGGGCCCTTTGTAGTGCTGCTTCCCTTATTTTTGCTGAGGCACTGGGAGACCCACTTGCTATAGAATGCTGAGGCACCAGAATCTCCTCCTGGTGTGCTAGTGGGTCTTTTCACTAGCTGGCTGGGTGACTCCCATTCTGTACTGCTCCCCTTTCCCCAGGGTAAGAGGGGCCTTTCCCGTTAATCCCTCAAGCTACCTGGGCTACTGCACTGCTGCTCCCCATCTTTCTTCAGGTTCAACTGTTCCAGGGTTTTCTCTGGGGTAATATTTTCTGGGTTTTCAGAGGTTGATAGGGGATGGTGAGAGCAATTACCTTTTTACTCCACCATCTTGACTTCTGGAAGCAGAAACGCCTATATATTTTTTTCAAGGCAATTGGGGTTAAGTGACTTGCCCAAGGTCACACAGCTAATGTCAAGTGTCTGAGGCCAGATATGAACTCAGGTTCTCCTGACTCCAGGGCCAGAGCTCTATCCACTGCACCACCTAGCTGCCTCTAAAAAATATTTTTTTTAAAGAAAGAAAAATTAGAAAAGTATTCGAAGGAGAGTAGATGACAGCAATAAGAATAAAGAGCAGCTGGACCAAGGGGACTGCATGAACCTCAAAAGAGGACAGGTCATTGAAGGATAGTGATAAGTTAATGTCTTAGAACCAGTGGTTCAGAACCACATTGTTGTCCTTCATTTTCAAAGAGGACCAAAATGACATCACTATGCTAGAGTCAAGTTTTAGTGTGTCTGACTGTGGCTGATCAGACTAATATGAGCTCGGAATGTTCTACCACAGGTCTGGCACAAATAGTCTGTGTGAACCTTTGGGGTGGGTTCTCTAAGTGTGCATACCTTGTGTTTCTGTTGGGCTATTTCAATTCTACTTTGCTTATAGAGCACAGAACCTTTTCTGATGTGGGCACTCCATGCTGAGTGGTCCTGTGCAGGTGTCTCCCATGTCACACAATCAATTCCAAAGTTCTTAAGAGAGACCTCGAGAATGTCCTTGTATTGCTTCTTCTGATCACTATGTGAACACTTGCCCTGTGTGAATTCTCTATAAAAATAGTTTTTTTGGCAAGCATACATTTTGCAATCAAACAATGTGGCCAGCTCAATGGAGTTACACTTTTTGAAGCAGAGTTTGAATGCTTGGCAGTTTAATTTGAGAAAGGACCTCAGTGTCTGGTGTCTTATCCTGCCAGATGATCTTTAGAATCATCCTAAGACAATTCAAATAGAAGCTATTCAGTTTCCTGGCATGACACTGGTATACTGTCCAGGTTTCACAGGCACACAACAATGAGGTCAGCATAACAGCTCTGTAGACCTTAAGTTTGGTAGTCAGTCTAATAACTCTTCTCTCCCATACTTTCCTTCGGAGTTTCCCAAACACTGAGCTAGCTCTGGCAATGCATGCCTCAACCTCATTATCAATGTGTACACCCCTGGAAAATACACTACCAAAGTAAGTGAGCTTATCCGCAGCATTCAAAACTTCTTTTGCTGTAACCAATGGTTGCATTTATGGATAGTGTGGTGAGGGTTAATGGAGCATCTGCATTTTCTTGGTGCTAATTATTAGGCCAAAATTAGCACAAGCAGCAGAGAATTGATCCATACTTTGTTGCATCTCAGTTTCAGAGGCTACGTTGAGTGCACAATCATCTGCAAAGAGAAACTGGTTCAGAACCAATAAATATGCCAGTGTCTCCTTCTGACCCTGTGAGTCAGAAACAGTGAGAGAAAGAGTGGCCAACAGTGCAGAGACCTCCCCGAGTCATGATTTACTCAGAGTTGAGTCAGTTTCTTCAAAACTGAGCGTGTGGAAAGAATATTGGTTTTAAAGTTCAAGAAAGTAAAAAAGTTTGTGGACAAATTGAAAAGAAGACAGTACAATAGGCTTGAACTAAAATTACTGAAGGAAACCTGGGGATGATCACAATGTGCGTGTATATATAGAAGGAGGCAGCATAAACAGTGAGACCAGGTGTCTGGGATGGTAAAGTCAAGTAAACAGTAAGTAAGGCTCTCGGCTTCAAGGTCTCACCACTCCAGTCCATCACATACGCAGCAGCCAAAATCATTTTCTTTAAGTGCAAATCTGACCATGTTATTTTCCCACTCAGTCAACTCCAGTGGCTTCCTATTGCCTCTAGGATCAAATATAAATCCCTATGTTTATCTTTTATGGCCCTACACAATCTGGAGCAAATCTATCTTTCCAGGTTTATTGGATAAGAATTTCTCTCACATTCTGGAGTCCAGCCAAACTGTATTACTTTCTAGAACTCCCACCATCACACCTTTTTAGTCACCATCACACCTGCATGAAATGTAAACCCTCCTTATCTCTGCCTCATAGACTACCTTTCTTCCTTTAAGATAGCTCAAACATAATTTTCTTCAAGAAGTCTTTCCTGCAACTGCTTGCTTGCCCTGGCCCCAATATCTAGTGGCCTATCTCCTAACAATTTTCCTAATAATAATTGAAAATACCTTGTTGTTAACATTTGTGGTATGAAATGCCAAAGCAATGTCATAGATCCATAGAAATCATCTTGCCCAACTACCTCATTGTACATATGGAAAAATGGAGGCATAGAAAAGCTAAAGACTTGATCAAGGTCACCTAATTAGTCTGAAGCAAAGACAGAATATGAAATCAAATGTTCTGACTTCAGGTAACTTTTTGTTTTGAGTTTTATCAAACTACTTCTCAGAAATTCAATTGGAAACAAACTAAACATCATTGATGGACACACTGAGAAATGTTAAAGGCTTCCTTGCTTGTTATAAGGACTGTACGGTATGATTATTTGGAAGTATTTCAAAACACCAAAGGGAGATAAGATATTTCAGTGCCCAAATATTAAATATTTAATGGACACTTTATGAATTAGTTAATGAATAAATAAGATGATATATCCATCTCCATGGTATGTTCATTGGACTTTAATAAGCATAATTTATATTCTGTAATTAATCTTTTTGGACTATTTGACAATCACATAATTTTTTTCATAGATGCATAGATTCTCAGTTATATGGAGAAAATAGCTGATGGGGGAAAGAATAGGGAGGCAAGAAAGAAACAATAAAAATGCCCTTGCCTATTTTGTTGAGTATCGTGATTGCAGGAGAGTATAATAAAAATGTGATAATAAACGTAAGGCAAACACCCTTTCAGGATAGATTTTTCCCATATATCAACACAAACAAAGCCACAATGACCCAATTTAGAAATTTTGGTCAATTTTAAATGCTCCTAAATATAGCTACTGAACAATAAAACATATAAATGTATAGATTAGTGTCCACAAGGGTACCATTGCCATACCCCACTTGGCTTTTCAGTTCCCTTTTATGTTTTGTCTTCCCTCCACTGGAATGTAAAGGCTAAGAGAAGAGATTGTACTTCTTTTGCTACTATTTTTATCCCTAGCATGGAGCAACATGTCAGGCACACAGTAAGTGCTTAATAAATGTGTGTTGTTTTGCTTTGATGCTTTCACTCCCAGCAACTGCTTATAATCTCTGCATCCTCTAATTTTCTCCTAAACTTCAACTGGATCTTCCTTAGTCCTTGTCATGTCCTAGCTTATATCATATTTTTTCTGTCTATCTATCCATCCATCCATCCATCCATCCATCCACCCATCCATCCATCCATCTATCCATCCATCTATCTATCTATCTATCTCTCTATCTATCTATCTATCTATCTGTCTGTCTGTCTTCTGTCTGTCTGTCTGTCTATCTATCTATCTATCTATCTATCTAACCTGTCATGCATTGCCAGAGCTAGCTCAGTGTTTGGGAAGCTCCGAAAGAAAGTATGGGAGAGAAGAGTTATTAGACTGACTACCAAACTTAAGGTCTACAGAGTTGTTATGCTGACCTCATTGTTGTGTGCCTGTGAAACCTGGACAGTATACCAGTGTCATGCCAGGAAACTGAATTGCTTCTATTTGAATTGTCTTAGGAAGATTCTAAAGATCATCTGGCAGGATAAGATACCAGACACTGAGGTCCTTTCTCAAATTAAACTGCCAAGCATTCAAACTCTGCTTCAGAAAGTGTAACTCCATTGAGCTGGCCACATTGTTTGATTGCAAAATGTATGCTTGCCAAAAAAACTATTTTTATAGAGAATTCACACAGGGCAAGTGTTCACATGGTGATCAGAAGAAGAAGAAGAGCAGAGTGACCCCTTTTAATGTCTACTGATTGGTCTGCTTTTCCTGTCTCAGTAGCAGCCAGCAATTCACGTAATGTATGACAGGGGCCAAAGGATGAATGAGGCCTCCATGGGGTATGCCCAAGGCAGAACAGATTAGGAAGACTATGCTCATTACAGATCTACTTCTCACTAGGAATAAAGTCCTTTGGAACCCAAAAGGTCTTACATGTGTGAGATAAAAATTTTCTTGTTGTCAGCGGTAGTGGCAGAAGTGGTAGGGTGGTTTTCCCTAGAAAGGCTTACAGTAGTGTAATAAATAAAAACTCATGTTTTTATATTGGTGTTTTTCCCCTCATAATGAACATATGAGGTAAGAAGTACAAGAATTATCCTTATTTCAAATTAGGAAACTGAAGCTCAGAAAGGTTGAATGACTTGTCCACAAGTCATAGAGTTGCACTACATATAAGAATCAAAATTCAAACCCAGATCTCTGACCACTAAGTCCTACTCTCTACTGCAGAATACTACTCTGTATTTAAAGTCAGAATATCTCAATTCAAAGTGCCAGCTTTGCAACTTATGAGTTATGTGATCTTGGAAACATCACTGTCAACTTCAGCTTGCTCATCTATAAAAACCAGAAATTGTAATACATATACTATCTCAGAGTATACTACTTCTTCATTAGGAGGAAATGAAGTCATTTACACAAAATGCCCACAACCACAAAGCAACCCATAAATGTAATCATGAGCAATTCTAGGAAATCAGCTCTCATCTACTTCCTACTGTACTTTGCTAGTTTGTCCTCAACTCCTGTGTCAGTACTTATAAAATTGCACACTTCTGGCAAAACTATTTCTAACATCTTTATAATCTTCCCTATATTTTTTCTAGTGCATTATTTTCTCAACCTGTTCCCATCAAAAATATCTGATTTTAAAAGGCAGCTAATGTCTCTTCCCCCTTTCCTTTTCTTTTCCCAAATGGAGCAGTTGATCTATACCTGCCACAGTTCAATGACATCTTATGTTAATTATCTCTCGCAGAAGAATCACTTACTCATTAAAAAAAATATGATTAATTGGCACATATATGAATGTTTATGTATCTACATCAGGTAAAATTCTAAGTAAATGTTATAATTATTCATTAAGGAATTCATTTCTACCTTGAAATTCAGGAAGGAAAATAGGATGTCTGATTAATTTAGTCTAACTTTACTCATAAACAGACTGATTTTATTTTTATTTTAAGAAGGAAATTAACAAAGCAAGAATTATATGTATTCAGTAATTTGGAGGTTTGGAGTGACAGATTAAACACTTAAATTTTCCCCCAACCACTGCTAAAAGATAAAGCCTAAAGCAAGCTGTCAAAGAAGCTGGTTTTTAACAGTTTATATAATAAAGTGTGTACAAATTTAGAGTTAATAGAATCAATTACTCTGAATAATGTTTTTGCTTCTTCATTGACATGAAAGAACTTAGTAACTATTTACTGCTGAAAAACTCTTCTGAGAGAAATATGATAGAAGACTGTATTCTCAGGGTAAAAGGTGAAATTCAATGTCATACTGTTAGTAAGCCAGATTCAATGGATGGAAAGGATAAGTATACTCAAATATAAGCTTCTTACCAACTCGACTTGAATTGACTCATAGGCAGATAATGCATTCTTTAAAAAAGGTTCTCAGGTTTTATATGGCATTAGCTAGTATGGGCTTAACCAGCGATAATGGAAATAGCATTGACCGAGGAGTCAGAAAAAGTGACTCATATTTTTACTTACTGTAGAACTACTTGGACAAGTAACTTAACCACTTTGATCCTTTTATCTTCAGTTAAAAATTAAGCAGTTGTATTAGATCAGTGCTTCCCAGCCCAAGAACCATGGCCTTCTGAAAGACTGTAGAATTACTACAAGGTATCCAAGAATTCATACTTGGATGCATAACAATAGATCAAGTATTTATTGAATACCTACTATGTAAGAGGTTGTAGAAATATAGTTATAATGAATGAAACAATCCTTATTCACATGGAGCTTATATTTTAGTGGGGGAGACAAGTGTATATATTTTTATACATATTATACATATACATATATCTGTATATATGTGTGCATGGGTATACACACAGCATGATTATAAAGTAAACAAACAAAGCAGTTACATACAAGATGGTTTAGAACAAAGGGTGCTAGGGTGATCAAGAAAGGCTTCCTACAGAAGATGGTACAAGGGACTCTGTATGGCAGAGGTAAGGAGGGAATTCATCCTAGGTAATGAGGAATGGACAATGCAAAGGCCATTGCAAAAATATCATGTGTCAAGAAAAGCATGAAGTATAATTTGGCTGGATCACAGAGCGCGAGAGGGGAAGTAGGGTCCAACAAGGCTGGAAGGTTAGAGTGAGGTCAGGTTGTAAAGGACTATAATAGCTAAACAGAAGAGTTTTTATTTGATCCTCAAAGCAACAGGAAGCCATTGGAGTAGATTGAGTAGAGTAGTCATATGATAAGATCTATGGCTTCAGGAAAATTACTCTGGCAGTGTGTAAGACACAGACTGGGACAGTAGGAGACT
Organism: Vombatus ursinus; assembly: GCF_900497805.2. NCBI lineage: Eukaryota > Metazoa > Chordata > Mammalia > Diprotodontia > Vombatidae > Vombatus > Vombatus ursinus. The sequence goes on along the minus strand of NW_020949351.1, from coordinate 2,323,600 downwards.
TAAGGCAAGGAAAGCAATTAGGAGGCTCGTGCAACACCCTAGGAGAGACATGAAGAGAGTTTGAATGAAAGTAGTAGTTATGTGTGAGTAGAGACAAAGTTAGTTGCAATCAGTTGCAGATATTGTGAAGATAGATACGGTGAGATTTGGAAACTGATTAGATATATGGGGTGAGAGAGAATGAAGTGTCAAGGATAATGGTGAGGTTATGAACTTGGGAGACTGAAAACATAGTGGTTCCACCATTAGATATAGGGAAGTTTGGAAGAGAGGAAAGTTTGGGAGGAAAGAAAATGAATTATTTTGGATCACTGATTTTGAGGTGTCTCTGGGACATATCCCTTACATAGACTCAGTAAATAATGTCTTAATCTAAGTAAAATACTATTTTTAAATTATTTGTGCATCTTAATGTGTTAGAGTTATGATTAATAAAATAGAATTTTATTCAAAAGTTCTTGTGAGTTCATCACATTTTTGTCATGTAATTTTCTCAATTAACATACAATAATAGCAGCAGGTAGCAAAGTAGCATAGTAGAATACTAGACCTGAAGTCCAGAAGACCTGAATTTAAATCCTGCCTCAGACTCTTACTAGCCACATAAGCTTGGGCAAGTCATTCAACCTTTATCAGCCTGTTTCATCATCTCTAAAATAGGGAAAATAATAGCACAAACCTCCTAAGTGTTATAAGGATCAATCAAAATAATATGTAGCAAGCACTTTGCAAACGTCGAAGTGTTATACAAATACTAGCTATTGGCAATATCAGCAGTAAAATTACTATAATATGAAGGAGGGGTATTCAACAATTTTTGGTATTTTATAGGTTATCTAATCCCCTAACGTGTAGCAAACCACCAAGCTAAATGATCTTTAAAGCACCTTCCCATTGAAACATTTTATAATTTTGTGTTTTCAATGTGGAACATGCATTTCCAAATAACCCACTTATCAAGATATCCAAATATTTCAGATGACAATCCTATAGATGTTAGAAGCTTGTGACATGATACAAACTTTTTTTTTCTGCATTTTTCCAGGATTAGGGTAAAGATACAATTAGCCCAAAGATTCTAGAAACTGGAAACTGGAAAATGGGAATGTTTCTAACCCACATGGTGGAAGGTACCCAATCCTTTACTCAATGAAAAATGCAGTCAAGTTTTAGTGTGCATAAAATGTCAACACACTTCTCCCCTGACAGTGTATTTTTTGCAACCTGGAGCTACAAGGTACAAAACCTCAGAAAGCCACTATGAACACAATATGCTGCCCCAACCAAGGACATTCACTTATCAGCCTAATCAGAAACCTTTTCTTTCAACTCTCTATTATTGCAATTGATAATAAAAACATTAATGCCATATAAGCTGCCAGCTGGAAGAGCTGATATGGGCTCCTAGATTCTCCCAAAATTGGACATGATGTATTCTGTTACTTGAGTTACTGACTTTTCAAGGTATTCTAGACAAAACAAAAAAAAAATTTTAAAGCCTGGTTCCTATTTACAAGAAGATCCTCCCCCACCAAAAAAAAGTTACCAAAACTTGCACAATTCACGTTTTTTTCCAGGGCCAAGTAACAAACATGTGTGCCCCAAAATGTAGGTTTATATCCTTGCTAGAAGAGATCAAAGTGATGAAGGACCTCTTATATTCTCAAGATTCTCGGGGAAGAGTGACATGTTCCTTGAAAGAATAGATTTTTTTTTTCCTGTTTCAAGATCAAAATAAAGAAGAAAAAGAATCTGAAGAGGTACAGGGCAATACAAACTTGTGCCAAGAGACTGGCAGGTAGGGAAAAATAATGTAAAAAAGCAGACAATGTTGCGTTAAAATTGTGATTAATAAAATACAATTTCATTTAAAAGCACTACTGAATTCATTGTTTTTTGCAACAATATGTGAACCAAGAATTACCAGAAAATCATGTTGGTTTTCAAAGAGGCAGAGGAACTAGAGACCAAATTGCCAACATTTGCTGGATTATGAAGAGGAGTTCCAGAAAAAAAAATCTACTTCTGCTTCATTGACTACACTAAAGCCTTTAACTGTATGGATCACAACAAAATGCGTCAAGTCTTCAAAGAGATGGAAGTACCAGATCATCTTACTTGTCTCATGATAAACCTGTACATAGGCCAAGAAGCAACAAGAAGAAGTGAACATGGAATAACTGATTGGTTTAAGATTAGAAAAGGAATAAGACAAAGCTTCATCTTGTCATCTTATTTATTTGACATAAGCAGAGCATATCATGGATGAATCAAAATGTTGGAATTACAGTTGCCAGGGGAATATCAACAATGTCAGATATGCAGATGATAGCACTCTGATGGCAGAAAGAGAAGAGGAATTAAGAAGCCTCTTGATAAGAGTAAAAAAAAGAGAATATAAAAGCTGGCTTGAAACTTAACATAAAAAAAAATAAACTAAGACCTGGGCAACTGGTACCATCACTTCCTGGAAAATAAGAAAAGAAATGGAAATAGTGTCAAACTTTATATTCTTGGATTCAAAGATCCCTGCAGATAGCAAATGCAGCCATGACATTAAAAGATGCTTGCTTCTTGGAAGGAAAGCTATGGCAAATCTGGATAGCATACCAAAAAGCAGAGACATTAACTAACCAACCATGGTCCATATAGGCAAAGCTATGCTTTTTTCAGTAGCAAAGTAAGTCTGTGAGAGTTGGACTACAAGGAAAGCTGAGCACTGCCAAATCAATGCTTTTGAATTGTGGTGCTGGAGAAGACTTTTGAGAGTCCCTTGAAAAGAAAGGAGATAAAATTAGTCTTAAAGAAATTAATTCAGGCTATTCATTGGAAGGTCAAATACTGGAGCTGAAGTTAAATACTTTGACCACATAATGAGAAGATGAGACTCATTGGAAAAGACTAGTGTTGGAAAAGATTGAAGAAAAAAGGAAAAAGGGATGGCAAAGAACAAGATCGATAGTGTCATGGAAATAGCAAACATGAACTTGGACAGACTTTGAAAGATAGCAGAGGACAGAAGGGCCTGGTGTTCATGGAGTCACAAAAAGTCAGACATGACCGAAAGACTGAACAACAACAAAAAAGTAGAAAGTGACTAAAATGTTCAGTTTTCAACCTAGAGAGTCCAATGCTAAGCAAATACTTCAAAGGAATTCAATGATAAAATGAAAGACCTCATATAGACTGAAATATTTATAGTTTTGCTTCTTGTAGTACCAAAGTACTGGGAAAAAATAGCTTCTAATCTCTTGAGGACTTGCTAAACAAGTTAGGGTACAAGAATGTAATGGAATATTAACTAGGCTGTAAGAAACAAGAAATATGATAATTAAAGGGAAGCATGGGCAGACATATATGAATTGATGCACGATGAAGTAAGTAGAAGTAGGAAAACAATAGACACAACTACAACTATGTAAATGGAAAGAAAGGCAACAAAACAATTGAAACTAAATAACTAAATACTATGAAATTAATGTAAAAAGGGGAGCATGCTCAGATTTGTCCTTCCTGGTGGATTATGCAGAGCATGTGTATTTATTCTCTACCTGGTTCTAATGTAGTATGTGGACTATTGGAGGCCTGTTTCTGGTCATTCATGGCTAAAGAACTGCTGTTATATAATGACAAAAGGCCTTCTAATTGGCTGTGCAGCCAGAACTTACAATTCAAAAGTTACTGAGCTGGAATTGAATCTGCAAGCAAAAACGGTACTCTGTCCATCTCTCATGCTCTTTCCTTTATAGCTTCAAGTGAAGAATGCTGCTATGAACTGCTAGGCAGGGGAAAAGAAGCAGGCCAAACTGTCCCACATGATTCCATGTGTGTATGATCACATGGCCCCTCTGTTTCTTCTGTGGTTTTTTTTCCTCTAATACTAGGCAAACAAGTCACTTGAGGTTTACCAGTCCAAGTAGTAACTTCATGAGTTCGGGAGATCTAAAGGTCCCAACAGAGGTCTACTGGTGACCAGAGACAGTTCAGTTCACTAGAGTCAATAATAATACCACAGGAGCCAGGAGGTGAGTCTTAATATAGATGGGCCCAGACAGTGACCTTATATGTATCTCAACTTGGAAAGGTACCAGAGCAAGTAAGTGAACAGTCCAGCCCATCAACAGCAACAACAAAGCTCAGTGAGATGCCAGCAGGGCAGGGGAGCAGATTGAGATGCCATATACTACAAGCAGCCAAACCACTTGAGCAAAAGATCATGAGCACCTCACCTTCCCTCAATCACAAACTCTCCACCAATAGCACAAATTTAATGAGGATTCCACAGAAAGAAAAATACCTCTAGAGCCAGGAGCCAAGACATGACCTTTGCTGCATGAGCTCTCTACATGTGTGTCTCACTACCACTATACTCCAAGATCAAATCCACTCTCCCCACGATAGGGGGTATGAGTGTGGTTGTGGACGTGGGTGTGATGTGGTGTGGTGTGTGTAAGGAGGGAGTATGTCCCCAGGTTGGGGGGAAGGTTTTGTACCAACTGTTCTTACTATACCTTCTCAGTAAATTTCTTTTTCTAAGGCTGTTCAATGCAAATTGGTTAATTTGTAATGGAGAAAAGCAATTAGGACTTGTAAGTGACAGTACTGGAAACCTTCCCCCCTACTCTTACCCCTAGAATCCTGAATCATAGTCAGTTACACTTTCTTGGGATACTGTCCTGTAAGAAAGAGTGTCCTGCTGGGGAAATAGTCTGAGAAGACATTTATATTATAACTCTTAAAAGAGAAACAAGAGAAGTTGTCATTTCCTCCTACCCCTCTTCAATACTGAGCTGGGAGGATGGGAGGATATGGGTCAGCAGCACTACATATAATGCCAGACTTTTTTAACACGTTGTTTAGTTTGACAGAACTGTTTTGTTTTCTTATTTTTTTTATAAAGGATAATTCCCTGGGGAGGGAAAGGTAGAGGGAGACATTTAGAAATATTGGTGATATAAAATAAAAAAATATCAATAAAATGTTTTGAAAAAAATATATGTAAAGAAAGGACTGCTAAAACCTTTGGAATAATGTAATAGGTATAAGATTCACTCCATTGAGAGTCAAGATGAAGCCTCTAAAGAAGAATCCAGAATGAAACTAGGAAGAAATTCTTGGAATTCTAGGAATTGTGAAAATCTGGGCAAGAAACTAAAGACATTAGGAGCAAAGATAATCTTTAAATTAGAAGGCAGGGTCTTTCTAAGAATCTATGATATATGTACATACACACATACATGAAAAACAGATGGCATAATGGATAAAAAGCTATGATCGATTAGGAACGTTTGGGGTCAATCATGCCTCTGATACATACTATATAACTCTGGGCGTTATATGTAGTGTTTCCAATCCATAACCTCTCACTTCTATGTTGAAAGGGGAAGGTGTCTTCTCAGATAACTCCTTCAAGGGTTATTATAACTCAGCAAGTTACTTAACTTTCAGGATGCCAGGCAGTTCAGAAAGTTTAAAAATGGCAAGACAGGTATTAATTTGCATGGGTAGAGGGATTTTCTCACCAGAATTTCCCCTTCAGCAATGAAATAATAGTTTAGTTACAAATTATATGTGTGCCTGTGTATGTGCATGTCTATGTGTATGTGTACATAGCAGGTGTTGTTAGAGAACTAAGAAGATTGCACTGTCAATTATCCTCTGAGCCAGAGGACCTGTTTGAGCATGCCTAGACAGTTTCCTCCTCCTCTCTTCCTCGGAGTGGAGCTTCCCCAACAGCTTGTTCTCCCTTCAGAGGTGTGATTGTCCCTTTCTACTATTTCAACTTCCCCTTTAGAAGGTGTCATTTTTTTTTTCCCAACTCCAATGTGCAAAACGTTGGCTGTCAGTACAAATGCCTTTGCTTAGCTTCCTTTGCAGCCTAGGGCTCTTAGTAGGTCAGAAGTTTGTTTCTGTGTATACCTAGGTTTTGGAGTCTTTCTCAGATTTGTAGAAGTCCAATACTGGTCCTCATATTTTGCCCTAATGTTTTCAAAGTGCAAATCACAGTTCCCCCACTTAACTCAGGAATGAGGTCTTTTTTCTGAAATCCACTCTCCATCTCACTCTCTCCCACTTAGTATCTATAAGCATCAACTGAGATACAACACATATCTTTGGATTTTTGTCATCAATATTTTTATCACATTTTTCTCTTGAGAAACAAGGCATACATTTAGGGCAAAAGTTAACATTGCCTAAGCCCAGAGAAAAGAAGGGGGTTTAAAATGAGGACGTAACCCACAATACATTTGATATGTATAGAGGGAGGGTAAAAGGAGGCGAAGTAATCTTTTACATCACTAATCTTTTTCCCTACCTTGGGCTGGAGCTACATTACAGGTTTTGCTTGGGACATAGTTTCTGTAGGAAATATCATACCATCCTGGTTTAGGGCTCATCACAGTCACTGTCAATGTCATAACCCATTTTCCATAACTCCAGACTTTGTGTCTTCTGCTCTTAATAGTATTCGTTTCCTTTATCTTCTTCCTTCCTTCTGGTTGCTTGGCTCTCAGGTCCTACATGAAAGCCTCTTTCCTGAGCTCAAGATCAGTGACACTTTGGGTAATCTGCCTCCAAGTCAAGTCCATAACCTCCTCAGAGCTCAGAGAATTTTGGGGAAAAACTGTTTTTCTAGCAAAATGTGCCCAAATCCCCTTTGCTCCATAGAATACCTTTTGGTACAGTGCAAAAGGTAGCTTACATACAGGAAATATGAAAGACACTGCAGATTGATAGTGTGTTGGGCCTAGAATTGAATAGGAAAGAGAGAATAGGCTGGTTCACATTGGGGAAGCAATTACAATTCACTCAGTCATTCTTTACTATTATCTGCCAACAAACACATTTTTTTTCATCAATATTCTTATTGTTACTATGGGCCTGGCAACCAAGGAATACCACAGTCTTAGGGTAATCAAATTTCCAGGTGACTTAATAGGAAATTGAAAGATGTACTGGTAGGAGCAAATTAGCTGTAGCAAATTAGCTATTACAATTTGTACTCATGAAATGGACGAGAAAAAAAGAGAGATGGGTCAATCATAGAGTGAGAGCAAGAGATAATATATGACAAGACTAAATGTTGAGCTGGTGGTCATAAGATATTAAAAGACTCAGAGTTTTCCAGCATGATATATTGATCCTCTGTGGACAATTATTACAGAGCATCAAACTGTAAATGGGTTGCAATCTGTAGTAGGTCAGGGAATACTCCCATCAATGAAATCACAGACTCATTAAAGTGTAAATCTAAATTCCCACACTTAGGTTCAGAAAATCAACTTAACAAGCACAAGTTGGCCTAGAAAACAGTTCATGTGAAAAAGATAGGAGTTTTAACTGACTGAAAACTTAATATTAATGAAAACAGAATGAATGCCATGTAACCAAAATAGCAATTGTGGGTTTAGATTGCCTTAATGGAAATATCATATGTAAAACAAAAGAAGTGATTGTTCCAATGTGCTCTCCTTCGGTCAGACCATAGTTGGAGCATCTTTTTAATTGTGACCATAATTTAAAGCAGAGAGGTTGACTAACACTCCCATTCTTTTGGACAACAGGAGCAAACATCTCTTGTAAAGATTTACATGTATAAATAAGCTTAAATTACAAGAATGGCTACCTGATAACCAGCAAATGGGGTCCTTCAAAATTAATACCACCACCACTTTCATCTTTGTCTATCTTTCAAGTTTTCACACAAATTATCTCAGTTGAGCCTCATAATGGATTGGACTGGGATTAACATACTAGTTTTACAGAGAAAGAAAATGAGGCTTAATGATTTTTGAGAAAATTACCCAACTGCTGAGTGGCAAAAGGAGAATGAGAACTGAGTTCTAATCCTAACTCCAATTCTTTTCACTAAACCACACTGTTTCTTCTGTAAAGAGAATGACTATTCCTCCATTTATGCCTATCTCCTGTCAATATGATGCGAAGCCAATGTCTTGGGCATTAAAGAAACATAGAGAATTTGTTTAAAGCTATATAGAGTCTACTGCTATAGGAGTCTTTGATGTGGTCAAGGTCAGCCAGTCTCCTTAACACTTCTACAGTCAGATAAGCAAATCAATTCAAAATCAGTTGACTTATTATCCTGAAATGAACTAACTATTTTGTAGATTATCACCAGGCATTTCTGAAATTGCTCCTTTTTGCCAAGCTGACAGTGCCATTAGTATATCCCATTGAGCCCAATTATCTATCTTTTTTTTTCTCCCTACATTTAATGTTCTACTGTGAAAGCAAGGTTCCCAACATATTGAATAGGGGGCAATAATGATGTATTACATAGAAGGTGAAAAACAGCCTGTCCTAGTGAATAGAGGGCCTGCTTTGGAGACAGAAAGGCCTAGATTCAAGATCAAACTCTGACTTATAACAGCTATATGAATCTGAGCAAGTCACTTGACCCAATACCCGAGATTACAATTCTAATTCTAGAGGTTAAAGTCACTTTATTGACCTGCATCAGTGAAGGAATCTTCTTCCACCAGATGAATTCTCTATAGCAATGAAATCACAGGTGAAAGGGGGGAATTAGAAAGAGAGAGAGAGAGAGAGAGGAAGAAAGAAAGAAAGAAAGAAAGAAAGAAAGAAAGAAAGAAAGAAAG